>NC_043708.1:135800788-135920902 GCF_006229205.1 Suricata suricatta
CCCCCCCCCCCCCCCCCCCCCCCCCCCCCGGCCCTCCAGGCTGCAGCCAGCAGGACCTCTAGCCCTTCACTTCCCAGTTCCAGCCCCCCAGGGCTCCCCATCCTACACAGAGGCCATGTTCCCTGGAGCGCAGATGGAGCCCGCCCGATGGGGCCTCTGTGGGACCTCCACACGCTGACTGTCCTCGCCCCCTGGCTGCTCCCCCGAACGTGCTCCCCAGAGCCTGGCTTGTCCTCGCGCTGGCCCCCGGCCTGGGATGCGAGGCCTCCCCAGGGCTCACCTGCACATCTCTGAAAACTCAGGGCACCGTCTCCTTTGTGAGGCCTCCCCGCGTGCTGCCACCCGAACACCGTCCAGGAGTCTGCCCCTTGGCCTTCTCTGTGTTATGACCACACCTGTACTGACCGCTGGCACTCAGCTCAGGACGCGACGTGGGGTAGGAACTCAGTTAAATTTTGCTAATTGAGTTCCCTTCACGAAGATACACAGAAATGCAAGGGGCAGGTGGGGCCCACAACTCTGCCCTGGACCTTGGATTCGGGCCCCACAGCGCCCTCTGGTAGCAGGATGAGTGAGCTTTAACCACAGTGCCAGCTCCGGTGAGTGGTAGTGGTGAATGAAGTCACAGCTGAAGACATTTATGAAAATCAACTAACCAGGGCGCCTGGTTGCCTCAGTCAGTGGAACATGCCACTCTTGATCTCAGAGTTGTAAGTTCGAGCCCCACACTGGGTATACAGATAACTTAAAAAAAAGTCTTGGCGTGACTGGGTGGCTCAGTTGGTTGAGCATCTGACTTTGGCTCAGATCATGATCTTGCAGTTTGTGGGTTCGAGCCCCATGTCAGGCTCTAGTGCTGCGAGCTTGGAGCTGGAGCCTGCTTCGGATTCTGTGTCTCCTCTCTCTGTTCCTCCTCTGTTTGCTCGCTCTCTCTCTTTCAAAAATAAATACGAAACACTTTTTAAGAAGTAAAATCTTGGGGTGCCTGGGTGGCTCAGTTGGTTGAGTGTCCAGCTCTTGATTTTGGCTCAGGTCATGATCTCACAGTTTGTGACATCAAGCCCTGCATCGGGCTTCCCGCTGGGTGTGGAACCAAAGATTCTTTTTTTCTTTCTCTCTCTCTCGGCACCTCTTCCTCGCTTGTGCACTCTCTCTCTTAAAATAAATTTTTTTTTAATCCTTAAAAAAAATGGGTGCCTGGGTGGCTCAGTTGGTTAAGCTTCCAACTCTTGACTTCAGCTCAGATCATGATTTCACAGTCATGAGATCAAGCCCTGCATCAGGCTCTGCATGAATTGTAGAGCCTGCTTAAGTTTCTCTCTCTCTCTCTTTCTCTGCTCCTCCCCTACTCACACTCAACGAGCACATGCTCTCTCTAAAAATAAACCAACAAATGAATAAATATTTTAAAAAGCTAAAAACAAAAAACTAACCAGTATCCTAATGAAACAACTTATATTTTTGAAATGTCACAGATGTCAGAAGCCAGTGGAAAACTAGGCATGTTCTTTCCTGTAGCCGAGTTTAGTACACAGTCTGTGTCTCTGTCTGGACAAGCAGTGAGGCTTAGAGACTGTATCTTATCTCACGCTTACCCTTTGATCCTAGTGCATTCATATGACTGTATCCCGAGACGCCCCCTCCCCTTGTTTTAATATATTTTAAAATACAACACAGATAAGTGCACAGAAGTGTAAGCTCATGACACTTTTACAAACTCCACACACCCATGAATCAAGAAACAGCTCAAGATTAAGAAACAGCTCGGCCACATCCCAGAAGTCCCCTCGGGTCCGCACCCAGGCAGCACTCTGTCACTCTGTCCCTGTTGTCAAGCTTGTCATAGTAAAGGGAGGCCTGGGAGCTGGACAGACCTGGTTCTAGACACTTGGGCCACTAACCACACTCCCCCGCTCTTATTAGGGATGTTACAATATGAGGCAGATCATAACGAGACTTCATTCCCTTCAAAAAGGGAATTTCTTCCCTTTGGGCTGCGGTTTTACAGTTTAGGATAAGCCAGAACGGCCCCCAGGCACAGCTCACGCAGCGTGACAGTGCACAGGCTCTGCGCTGGACCCGCACGCACGCACGCCTCACCGGGACCACCCCGAGAGGCAGGTCCGCATCCCCACTTCAGGGCTGGGGACGCGGAGGCTCCGAGGGAGCTGCGGTGCATACCTTGCCCAGCACCTGCGCTTTATTTCGCTGTGTTAGCAAGGCCCTGACAAGGACCTAGAGGACAAGATGGGGAGAAGAACCAACCACTGAAACACACACAACTCTGGCCCCTAGGCTTCCCCGTAGCTGGCATCCACCAGATCCACGGCTGTGGTTGGCCCTGCCTGGCACGGGACCGTGTGACCGGTGGTGGCTCTTCCCAGCCCTTTATCCCTGGCTCTGGAGTCCCGTCTCCTCACAGGGAGCTCAGCAGGGACCCGGCGTGCTGGGCTTGCACTCACAGTCCCTCCCAGACAGCCTGGAGGTTGTGCAAATGCACGGCCATTTTAACCTCCCCTGTGGCCCGGCTCTGTTGAGCTGCCTCAAATTTCTGGACAGAATATTAAGGTCCTTCCTTTTTCTACCTTCTTGATTTGATACAGTAGCCCCAGGTCGCAGAGGAAGTGGAAGTAGAATTGCATGGACAATGGTCAGATTTTGAGACCGAGGGTTTCCCAGCCTGGTGGGGACTAAGGGCTGGGGGCGATTCCCTTTGGCTTTCCACCCAGTCACTGGTGCAACTGAGCTCATGCCTCTGGTGTCAGCAGGGGCTGTGGCTCTGCGGCCTTCTTGCCCCTGGCTCCCCTCCTGCTGGCACTTCCCAGTGTCCCAACTCAGAGAACTTTCCATCCCTTCACAGGCCTGGCCGTGGAACAGCTGTGGGGCGGGAAGCCCGGCTCCAAGGACACAGCACCCAGCCCCTCGAGCTCCCAGGACCGGGCAGGCGCCGCCTCTCTGTGCTGCGTACGTGGTTGGCATCCGTGGGCGGGCGGGCCTGCCAGGAGGCCTCAGCGGGGGCACATCTTGGCCAATTTACCACAGAGTTCCAGTCCACCGCCTTTCCGGTGCAGGGACTGGATTTCCCCGGTATACACAGAGATGACCGGACCCTGGGTGACGGGCTCCTGCTAATTCAATTTCCAAGAGACCAAGAGAATCTAGAACTCCAATTATTAATGTATAGCAGGGCATCTCCTGTCACAAGCCACCCTCAGAGCATCCCTTGTTCCTGGTCTTGAGTGACGGAAATGTGGCTCTGTGATCAGAGAGTGCTCGGGCAGCAGGGAATGAAAGAAAGCAGTCCTGTGAGGGACAGGCAGACAGCAGCCATGAACCCCCTCCAGGGACAGATGCTTCAAATGCCACTTGTTCTCCGTGTCCCCCCATGCTGTCTGCTCAGCGCCCAAGATGGCTTGTTGACTCTTCCCGGCTTTCCTGTTGGACAGGCCCCCTGGTGCAGGTAAGTTAGCATTGCTGGTTAAACTGGGGGCAAACGGGTGATCCGGGGGCTCTGGGGACACTAGTCTCCACGCGTTACATGTGGCCGTCGTCGGTCGGATTCCTGGAGGATCAGCTTTATCTCCTTCATCTGGAAATCCTTGTCTCCCTACGAACCGCTTCTAAGCACATCTGCGCAAGGTTTTTCTAAATACATCAATGATCTAGAAACCAAACTCTTGCTGAAACTGACGTCCAGACATTTGCCTCTCCCGGCTGTCCCAAATGGCGCCGCCCTTCAGGCTTACTGGCTCCTGTGTGTGTCCCTCCCACCCCTGTCCTCACATCTGTGGTATCCAGGATGGCGGGTTGTGAGCCAGAGACCTGTCACGTGTCTGGTGGCTCAGTCGGTTGAATGATGGACACTTGATTTCAGCTCATGTCGTGGTCTCTTGGTTCTTGGGACCAGGCCCTGCTTCTGGTTCTGTGCTGACAGCATGGACTGCTTGGGGTTCTCTCTCTCTCCCCTCCTCTCTCTGCCCTTCCCCCCAAAGCATGTTCTCTCTCTCCAAATAAATTAACTTAAAAAAAGAGATCTGACAGACCTGGTTCTAGACACACCTGTGCCACTAACTAGCAGCACGATGTGGGCAAATCACTTCCGGAGGCCTCACTTTCCACATCTGCAAAACTGAGGACAGCGCTCGCTGCCCCCACCCCAGAAGGCTGCTGGGAGGAGTTCAGTCACTCTGTAAGGCAGAGACCCCGAAATCCTATTCTCCGTGGTAATAGTGATAACTCTGACCGAGATGCAGCCTGCTTTCACCAAAAACGGGACCTGTCTATGTTTCTAAGGACAACTGTCCTCTGAGGGACCAGGAGGCCACAAGTGGGAAAGTATCTCACGTGTGTAGACTTTTGAGGGGTGTGGCCCACAGCTTGCGGACCTATGCGTGTCCTGGATGCGGTGTTGGCGGCGGGTATGACTTGTGCTTGGGGCTGCCCCCTCCCTGCTTGATTTTGCCTCCAGTGAAAGTTACACTTGTTCAGGAGCTCCCTGAATTAGCATAATAGGGCAGGGATGTGGATTAGAAATTTTTAACTTTCTTTCTTTTTCTTTCCTTCCTTCCTTCCTCCCTCCCTCTCTTCCTTCCACAGTGGAAACTCTTTTCAAGGGAAATCTTTTTTTTTTTTTTTTTTTTTTTGATACAGAGAGAGACAGAGCATGAGAGGGGGAGGGGCAGAGAGAGAAGGAGACCCAGAACTGGAAGCAGGCTCCAGGCTCTGAGCTAGCTGTCAGCACAGAGCCCGACGCGGGGCTTGAACCCACGAACGTGAGATCTGACCTGAGCCGAAGCCGGAGGCTCAACCGACTGAGCCTCCCAGGCGCCCCTCAAGGGAAATCTTAAACGAAAGAAAATGTGTAAAAGCAAAGCTTCTCTGTGACTTGATGGTGGGAACCCAAAGCCTTCTCCTGGCCCAGATTCACAAGTGGACTTAGGGCTTTCTGGAAAGCCCTCCTGTCATCCTGTCCTTCCCTTGCCCCTGCCCCAACCCCGGGCCCCAAGGCTGCCCCTTCTGTGGGAAGATGCACAGCTTCACCACCTTCAGTTGAATTTTGGACCTTTCAGCTGTTAAACAGGGAGTGAGGCCTGCTCTGCAGGATTCGTTGTCAGATCCCAACCAGAGAAAATACGCAATGTAGGTGCTCAATAAAATGCAGTTCCCTGCCCCCGCCCGCTGAGGCGCCCTTCTTCCCTCGTGGCCTCTCCGGCTGCTCTCCTGTAACCCTTTCCAGGCACTTACTTCGAAGGCTCCTTTTTAGCACTTACCACACTGCATTGGAGATATGTGGGCTGTTCAGGGCAGCATTTTAAAAATGCATCCTCCAGAGGCCCCTAACTGGCTCAGTCGTTGGAGCATGCCACTCTTGAACTCGGGTCATGAGTTCGAACCCCAGCTTGGGCCTAGAGACACTAAAAATAAATGAAAAATAAAAATAAAAATGCATCCTCGGCTGGCCTGCATTCCTTAGGAGGAGGGAGTGTTTGGCTTGGGCCAAAGTTGATGTTCCGCGACTGATTGTTGAATGAATAAGCGTCAACAGTACTCTTCTTGTCAAAATATTCACCTTAAGTTCAGTCTCCCAGGACTGTGCAGGCAGGAAATGAGGGTATGTGGTGGACGTGTGGTGGTCGTCGTGTATGTGTGTGTGCGCGGTGGTAAAGCATTACCACAGTGGACAACCATGCCAAAAAAGTACTTTCTTAAGGGAAGAAACATCTGAATTGGAGTCTCGGCTGCTTAGTCGCAGACGCCTGTCCCCAGAGGCGGCCCTCTCAGGGCCCGGACAGTGGGGGAGACGGTAGAACCACACCTCCTCCGCTGGGTCTGAGTTGTGGCTCTGGACTCCCCGCTCCGGCGAGCAAAGTCCCACCCCTCATAAGCGATTCGTCCGAAACGCAGAGGCGCCTAGGCCATCCTCATACTTTATTGGCTACTGCTGCTGTCAGTCTGCGGGCACGGGCGGAGGCCTATGGGAAAGGGAGTCCGGCAAAGCCGAGTCCTTCTGGGGATCGCGTTTCCACTTCCGATGTTTAGTGGACGTCCGAACGCCCGGACTCCGGGTCCAGGCAAGCGGTTCGAGGGTCCTCTGGGGACGTTGCGCGGCCGCGGAGAAGGGGCCGCGGGCCCCGGCCCCCAGAGTCGCAGGGCCTTGGAGGGTGCGCGCGGCCGCCGCTTAAGACCCTGGCCACCCTCGCCGGTGGGCGTGGCCGGACCGACACCCAGGGTCCCGCAGCCTCCGCCCCGGCCCCGCGGCCCCGCGGGCGAGGTGTGGCCCTCGTGCTGGCGGCGCCCTCCTTCGCGCCGCCCACCGGACTCAGCGGCGACGACCTGGCCTTGTAGCCGCCGAGGCGACCCCGTCCCCAGGGCCCGCGTTTACCCCATAAGGCTTCCAGAGAAGGTCTCCCGAGGAGGAGAGTACCCTTACAGTGTAAGTCAGGCTCTGCGGGCCAGTCCCCTAGTCCACGGTCCAGGCGCTGAGCCCGTTTATTTCCTGCCACACACCAGCCAAGTGACCCTGGGCAAGTCCCTGGGGGTCTCTGAGCCACGACTGTCCGGCTTCGAGGGAGTTGAAGTCCAAGTATTTAACTTTCCTGCCTGCTCTGACACCCGGTGTGCGTCTGTTTTTAGTATCCCTGCTCTTACAGCTTGTAACTGTAACCAGGATAATCTCCCGGTGCAGGAGACAGTTACTCCAGGGCTGAGGAATCCCGAGTGGGGTGCCCAAAGGCGAGAACCCAGCCAGAGGTGAGGGCAGTTTAGAGGTTGGACCCTTTGAACTTAGAGCCAACTCCCTCCGGGTGCTGCTCTCCAAGGTGCAGTCCTGCCACACTGATGTGACACTCTAGTTCTGAAGACCTGTGGCTTGGGAGGGTGGGCGGCTTATGGTCCCCATTGTCTTCTCCATCCTCATTCATCAGTATGGATGACTGACATTTTCTCGCCTCGAGTAAATTGCTTTGCAAACACAGCTTCAAGCCCCGCTACCTTCCAGCCGGATCTCCAGCTCTCGACCCTCCTCTTACACTTCCAGAGCTGCCTCCCCAGTGACAAGAGTGCGGTCTCCCCAGCACCGGGTCGTGGGAAGGCGACAACAGGGAAGCTCTTTTCCTCACCTCAGTCCTGCTGGGCTGACACTTGTGATGGTCACTAGCATTCACTCTAACATGTTATCTGTGGCTCTAGAATGTCAAGTTCTGCTTAGTGACTCGTATCTGATGGCAGCTCCCCAGTGACGTAAAGGAAGGGGTTTGAACGTCAGAGCCCAGTTGCAAGGTTCTTCCCCGAGCTGGAAGATGGCTGTAGCCGTGGACCACAAATCCAGATTCAAGTGCAAGGAGAGCTTCGAATAGTGAAGCTGGAAGACGATTCCCACCAGGAGCAGGAAATGTCCCAAAGGAGTCAGCCTGGACCAGAGACTTCCTGCCAGTGTTGTTGGCATTTCTGCTGTCAAGAAGCATGAGGACCCCGGGAGGCCGTCATCCAATGCCGGAGGCTCTCACCAGTGGCCGAGGCCAGAGAGGTGTACCAAAGAGCAGATCCCGGAGCTGCTAGGCCTGGAGCAGTTCCTGACTGTCCTTCCTCAGGAGACCAGTTCTGGGTTAGACAGAAGCATCCAGAGAGTTGGGAGGAGGCCGTGGCCCTGGTGGAAGACTTGCAGAAAGAGCCTGGGAGATGGGGGCTCTGGGCGAGAAGCGAGAACCTTGTTCTGAGTAGTTAAAGTAGGGGGAAGCGAGAGACAGAGCACCCCGCCCCCCTTCTGCCAGCAGCGTGGGTGACGTGTAGCACTTTGTGGCCAAGTGGCCTTTGCTCCTTCCCTGGGCCTGGTGGCTGCAGCTCTCCTTCACGCTCAGACTGACTCTTCAGAGAACGCCTAACAGTGGTTGCTCCGTGGGGCCCCCCGCCGGTAGGTTAGAGAATGGCCTGAGGGGCTTGAGCACCACTCTCAGCAAGGAGAAGCAAGCGGAAGAAAAGCAAAGCTAGGCTTTGTGGGTTGTTTGGTTTTTAGTTTCTTTTTGGAGAACAGCTCTCATTCGTCGGCACCCAGCCTGAGGCAGGTGGCTGCACTGGTCTTTATTGACAACATTGAACCTTTGGGTCCTATTGAAAAATAGCTGTATTTTTGGTTGGCTGCGTCTTGCTGAGGGGGTTGAGTCTTGCCTCAGGAGAGCTGGCCAGGAGGCCCGCAGTGAGCCTGGGTCCCGGACCCTATCTGTTAGCCTTCCGCACACCCACACGCCTACTGGCCTGCAGTGATTCGCAGGCCGCTGATTTCCTCCCCGGCTTCTTTGTATCTTGGGATAGTTAAGTTTTAGCGCCTACAGGATTTCAACCCCTCTAGTCCTTGAACAGGGACGGGGGTGTACTCGGACGAGAAGGAACACCTAGGATCAGTACTGGGTTCCCAAAACATCTCATCCGAAGCAAACACAGTCTGTTACAGGCAGTGGTGAAGAACTCACAGCCAGAACTGGAAGAACCATGGAGTCACAGTCCCAAAGTAGAACCCCCAGCCTGCACAGGAGCAGCCGTCTGGGGAGGGGGCGGGTAAGTTCCCTCAGAGGGCCCAAGGCAGGAGGAGGGGGCAGGTGAAATGACGCTGGGGGATCTGTGACAGGCGCCTTGGTTGGCATGTTGTGTAAAACTCCACACCGGGGCCTGCGGCGCCTCTCCCAGCACACGTGAGCGGTTACTGGCCCAGTAGGTCAGGTGTGGGCACAGCTTTTAGGCCTGGCTGGCGGGCAAGCACAAGGGGTGTCAAACCAAAGTGCAGTCATCTCGGGACAGGTACATGTGTCCCTGGACCCATTCAGATGATGCAAACGTGTTATCAAAACTGAAGAAAATCCTGAAACTGCGTCAGTAACCTGGATGGATGCGGGAGGGAAAAATCAGGAACGCTCCTCTTAGAAATGTGTCATTTTGGTTTTTTATCAGTTTTCTTTGCTGGGAGCCAGCAGACACCAAGAGAAGGGGGAAGACTCTTCTGTTTCAGAGCTAACTTGGGCCTGTCCTCAGGAGGAGTTGAGAGCATGGTCCTCTAATGGCTCCTTTCTCTTCCCCACAGCCCTGCCTGATCCTGGGACTCGGGGTCTTTCTCTGGAGGAGAGTGGCAGTGACCAGGGGATGATGAGCAGCCAGAAAAATGTTGTCCAGCCCCCCTCCTTACGCAAGGCAGCCCCACAGCTGAAGCAGGGAGGAATGGTATTAAGTCATTCTTTTCCTTGAACCCGAGATTGTAAGATCATGCTGATTTGTGTGTTTGCCTTAAAGGGAACGGTTACTTCTTTTTCTCCGTATCCGAATCTCGCCCACATGGTGTGCAGGGCTGGGGAGGGGTGGAGGGGACAGAGCCCCACGTTCAAATCCTGGTTCTGCCACGTACTGACTGTATACCGAGCAAGTGTGAAAACTTCCGGCACAGCTCACTGGCGTTCAGCAAAGGTCACCTTCTTTCTTTCCTTTCTCTCCCCTGCTCCCTTTCCGTTCCCCCTCATCGCCTTTAAAAGCCAACAAAAACTCACTTTTTCGTTTCTTCTACGTCCTTTTTGTCACCTGCCCTCTGACGAAGGCCATGTAGAGAGGCATTTTGTCCCAAGGCAGCACATTTTGGACAGGTGTTCTGTTTTCCCGGGAGTTGGTGACATTCGGCCACGTGGCCATATACATCTCTCAGGAGGCATGGAGGCAGCCGGGACCTGGACGGAGGAAACGCCTGGAAAGAAGTTGGGAGAAACCTGCAGGTGAGGTCTCGCTGGGTAAGAGCTCCGTTTTCCTGTGCAAAAAGGTAGCTGTGACATTATCTTTGGTGTTCGCTACTCCAGACCTTTCTGGGATCGAATTGTTCAAAGCCCTCAATCCTGCTTGAAGAGAGACTGTAATCTAATACCAAAGTCAGTGCTACCAAGGATGAGTTTCTAGAACCCAGAGAGGATACTGTGTTGAAGTTCATTTTAGGAAGATGATCAGTAAAGCCTCTGGTGGGAGCCTGAGTTTTATTTGTTTCAGGACAGATGAACGTGCATGTGTAGTTCTAGATCAGGGCCTGGATTTTTTTCTCACTGTTGCCTCGCAGCCTGAATCTTACTTTCACGAGGCTTCCCAAGAATCCCCTTAGACTTAAAATAATAATAATAATAATAATAATAATAATAATAATAGTCTGGCCCCTCCCTGGCATATAAAGTGGTTGGGATTAGATTCACCCAACCACTGTGTCTTCTGTGCATCTCCCTGCAAACAGATTTGCCAACCTCCCCACCCAGGGTCGGCTCCCCCGAGGAGCAGGAGGAGGACCCGCGGAGGCGAGATCTTCAGCGTCCCGGAGAGGAGAGTGCCCGCGACTCCCCGGCAGCAGCCGGTGCGGGGAGAAGCCAGCCTGGCCACCTGCCTGTCCCGAGAAAAGCCAAGACGTGGGCCAAGCTGCAGGGCCTGGAGGATGAGAAGGTGGCAGGGGTGCACTGGGGCTACGAGGAAACCAAGATTTTGGGGGAGGATTCTCGGTGAGTCTTGGATCCACAAGAAACTGTACCTGCCGTGGTAACCGGAGTGCGGTTGCTGGAGCGCGGCTTCTCCCTGGAGCAGTGTCGCTACCGGTTCTAAAACCTGCAGACCTTCTACCGCAAGGCCAGAAGCACACATGGGCTGGGCACCTGCCCCTTCTACCGTGAGAGGGACGCCCTGATGAACCCCGGACCCGGGCCGGTGCCTTTGAGGCTGTGGAGGCGGCTGGCGGCCTCCCGCAGAATGGAGGCCGCGCTGGAAGGTGTGGCGGGAGCCGGCAGTGAGCTGGCCGAGGAGCCCAGGAGCCGTGTCCCCCCAACCCCTGCTCCGAGGGGGAACCCCAGTGGTTAGCTCTCCCCGCAGGGGCCCACAGACGGTGGGGGGATGAGGTTTCGCGGGAAGCTTTAGGGACCGTGAAGCGGGACAGACCTTTATTGTCCATCGCTCTGCAATGAGCTCATCAGGAGGGAAATCGCTGCTTTCTTAACTGGTAGCCCGGGGTGACTCACACACACAACTTTGAGGGTCTTGCCCTGCTTCCTGTCTGCTTTTAGTAATGTCATAGAAACCATATTTAGTAACCGTTCTAGGAGGAAAGAGAGGTTGGAGAGATTTAAAGTTCCAGCCATCTGTTTCCATGTAACGTGCCCCGTGCATATTACATACAACAGTCTCCCACGGAAAGACCTGTCTGTTCTTGGGCGCCTCCATTTCCTCATCTGTAAAATGGGCAGAGTGACAGCATCTCCCTCACTGGGCTTTTCTGAGGATCCTGGCACACTGCTGGCCCTCAGCGGATGTTCGTTTTCATCGTCATCATCGTTCTAATTACTGAGTGAGATGGACACCGTGCCTTGTACCCCTCACTTAAGGGGCACATTTCCCGAGTCATTAACTAAACGTTCTCTTCTTAAAACCAGATCTTTCTGGGAGGTGTTTCCATTCTCATTTCACCCACCACTTCCAGACGAGAACAGACAGCAAACTGCATAAGCGCTTCCTGTCCCTTCTTGGTTTTCCTTGAGCAGGACTTCCAGTCCCCCAGCCGGACGGGGTCACAAGGCTGGAGAGAAGCAAAGAGCCCTGGACTGAGGGTCTCCGGGACTTTTGGAAAACATGCCGTGCAGGTGGGACATGAATGAAAACAAATAAAAGCTAGTATTGCACCAACAAGGAAGTCAGACCCGAATTCTGACCACGACAAGGCAGCCCTGGGCCGGGGGTGGGAGAGAACCCTCCCTCTTGGTCTCCCTGGTTTCTCATGTGGAGGTGCTGCAACCCCAGGCTGTGGGAGAACAGAAAAGCAGGCGGCAGCTAGGAAAGCCGCCCTCCTGAGTTACCGTGCCTGCGAGATATTAACGGATTCTTAGTGTTGATGATTGCTCTCTTCAATGTCTTTCTTTTTTTTTTAATGTTTATTTTGGAGAGAGAGAGACAGAGACAGAATGCGAGTAGGAAAGGGGCAGAGAGGGAGGGAGGCTCCCTCAACAACATCCTAAGCAGGCTCCAGGCTCTGAGATGTCAGCACAGAACCCAGCACGGGGCACGAACCCATGAACTTTGAGCTCATGACCTGAGCTGAAGTCGGATGCTTAACCGACTGAGCCACCCAGGCGCCCCTAAATGTCTTTCTTTTTAAATGCTCCCTTTATTTTTTTAAGTAAACATCTAGTCCCAATGTGGGACTTGAACTCATGACCCCAAGATCAAGAGTCACATGCTCTATCAACTGAGCCAGCCAGGTACCCTCCCTTTTAAATTTCTATCAGACTTTTAACTATAATTAACTACCACTTACCTAGATTAATAGGAAAAGTGAGCATTGGCAACCCACATTAAACTGCAGTCAGCCTTGGATTATTAGAGGGTGACTTTCTCACGGTTACTTTCCTCGTTGGTGGGGCTCAGTCCCCTCAGTGGAATTTTAGGAGAGCTGAGAAATGTACGGTTCTTCCCCCACTCAGCTTCCAGACCAACCAAGAAACATAAGACACTGAGATCAAATGGCAGCTTTCCAACTGTCGAGCCGTTGGACAGTGTGGCTTAGACGTGTGGCCACAGTGGGCTCCTCACACCGAGCCCCACGTTGAGCCACAGGTGGCACGGGTCGGCCACAGCCTTGCCCTGCAGGGACAGAGCCTTCATTGCTGGTCTTTGGAGCCACGGGGCTCAGCTCCTTGTTCATCAAAGAAGGCCTTCCTCCCAGTTATAAGGAAGGGGACAGAGAGAGCCAGAATTGTCCCTCTACCTGGAAGAGAACGGTACTAAGTGCCAGCCCACGGGCGGGTGGGGAGGGGGGCACGCCTGGGGGCAGAGCCTCTGACTGGTGGGGAGAGGAAGAAACGGGCCTGGACCCTGCTCTCCTCCCTTTCCTCCGCCTTCCTCCATGAGACCCCCTTGTTTAGAAGCCGGGGGAGGGAGTGAGATCTGGAAGTCTGCTGTCTGGATGACTGGTTCCTGGTTAATGGCAAGTTGACCATGTTCCCTCTGTCACCATCAAGAGTTTGTTTCTGAGTGTCTAGTAGGGCCTCTTTCGAATTGGTTCAGTTCTTCTGAGCTCAGAAAACAGGCTACATTTACAGTTTCATCTCGTTCTTTCAGATCTTGAAGCAAGGACGAAGAATGAGGAAAATTCAAGCCAGAACATTTCAGAGGCAGCCCAACTCCCGGGGGCATTATTAGAAAGACCCACAGTGGATGTCTCAGAGTACCTTGACGGGGAAAGACTGGGAAGGCAAATATAGGGCAGGAAAACATCTTCTAAGGGAACTACCCTTAGAAGATGGACAAGAGTCAGTCCCCCCTCCAGAAAGAGACGTAGGGAAATTTATAGGTTCTCAGGGAACCTACGTCGGAGAAAAATCCCATCCATGCTGTGAATATGGGGAAAATTTCAGCCAGAGCTCCCAATTAGCCGTCCACAGGTTAGCCCACTTTGGAGAAAAGAAACCTGTTCAGTGTGGCCAGTGTGGCAAAGGCTTTGGCCGAAGCTCACATCTGGCCTGCCACCAGAGAACTCACGCCGGGGAGAAGCCCTACAGATGCCCCGGATGTGGGAAAGGCTAACCTGGCAGCCCAGCGGAGAGTCCACACTGGAGAAAAGCCCTGTAAATGTGGAGAGTGCTGGAAGAGCCTCAGCCAGAGCTCAGTGTCGTCAACCACCGGAGAGTCGGCACCGGAGAAAAACCGTACGAATGCGGTGCCTGCGGGAGGCGATTTAACAACAGTTCGCGTCAGAGAACCCATGTGGGCGAGAGACTCTAAATGCAGTAGAAATGTCTTTAAAGCACCGAATCTAGAGGCACCACAGAATCTGTTCAAGAAGGCCCGTATGGCCCTTGCGTCTATACCACGGCCCCCAGGAGATGGGGGAGAAGGGATTTAGGTTGCAGTTCAATAGAGGGCACTGTGTGCCTCTCACTGAAGACTCAGCTGGCTTATGAAATGCTACTCGGGCTTTCTTCCCCGTGCTGAGGACATGGAAGCTAATTTCCAGAGAATTCAGGACTGGTCCCGTATCGGACTGGATCACCATCGCAGTAGGCCTCCCTTCGGATTCTGTGCCTTAATTTCCACAGCTTGGGAATATGGGGGTGAGACTTGTCCCCAAGGCCCCTGCAAGGACAGAGGAGGCTGCCCCGCCGCACTCATGGCATTAGCGGCGGCTCCGCCACAGTGCCAGTAATTGCTGGGCTCTTCCTTCTCAGCGCTGGGCAGCTAGACAGGGATTTATTAACTCAGTACATTTTCCAGGGTCTTCCACGGTTCTCCCTGGGGAACTGTCTACATCTCTCCGCATTCCTCTTATTATCCGAGAGGAAAGCACTCTAGCATATCGTTTGGAGGAGGAAAGGTCAGGCTGGCTTTCTAAACCATGACCTACGCTTCCTCTCGGCATGTTAGGCTGAACCACAGGAGACTGGTGTTTTTGAGGTACGAAACTAGCAATTATCAGGGTTCGACCTAAGGAGATGTCTCGTGGGGTGGAGCTGCTCCAAGTCGCCAGCAGTCCTCCTGGCGGGCCTCAGTGCTCCCTGGGTCTGGGAGACCACGAACAGGATGGTGAAGTGGGGAAGCCTGTTCTGTATGTCCGGAGCAACAACTGCTAACCTTGGCCGTGGTTGAGAAGGAGGCCGGGCTGGAGGAGCTGCCTCTGTACCCCCAGCATCTGACGAGCCTGCTGGTCCCCACAGGGGAGGCCGTGTGCAGGTGCGCGGGCCCTGGAGATGGGGGGCGGGGGGCGTCTCTGAGCGAGCAGAGCACAGCCCCAGAAGGAGGGACTCTGCCACACACAGCACATGGTGCTTGGAAATAAACGGAATACAGTTTCTTCCTCTTGAAATAGTTTCCCTCGTGCATTTGACTTGAAAATATTTCCCCCCAACTTTCCAGAAACCCACCAATTATAAAACAAAGCACAGCCTACACCTATAACAATTTCCTATCCTCAGATTTATAGAATATGATTAAGGAGTCTTTTTTAATGAACATAAAAGAACTTATTCAAATAAGTGTTGTCTGTCGAAAGCAGCCGTCCCGATGGACTGTGGACTTTGTGTTGTTGCCATTATTGAGGACGTTGAGTTTTCTTTTGAGAATTGTCCTCAAACCACCTTACAGGCCTCCTATCACGTGTTTCCAGCACAGAGTGGTGTCTTGCACGTAAGAAAGGCTTAATAAACACAGACAGATTGACCACCGTGCTTCCTATCTAGCCTGATCACCTCTCTTACCCATACTTGTCTCTGCCCACTGTCTGCTCTCTGAACACCGAATCCCTTCAAAGGACGTCAACCTGCTGCCATGGAGGATACTTCACAGAGCCTACTTTTGGAGAAGGTCTTCAAGAGGCAGCCCAGAAATCTGAGTTCTGCCTTTAAAAAAAATTTTTTTTTTTGTTTACTTATTTTTAAGACAGAGACAGAGACAGAGCACGAGCCGGGAAGCGGCAGAGAGAGAGAGAGGGAGACAGAATCCGAAACAGTCTCCAGGCTCTGAGCTGCCAGCACAGAGCCCGATGCGGGGCTCGAGCTCACGGACCGTAAGATCCTGACCTGAGCTGTAGTCGGACACTTAGCCGACCGAGCCACCCAGGCGCCCCTATTCTGCCTTTTTTTTTAATGGCCAGGAAATAAACCTGATATGTATTATGATCTGTATTACTTTAAATGATTTTACTCTTTTGAATGAGAAAGTCTTTACTTGGGTGGAAATTCATGACACTAAAATTAACATAGCTATGCATTACAAAAAGAGTTTGGAAGTAACCAGATGCCCTTTTGGAAACTTTTGGAATGCAACACGGAGATTCAAGTACAATATCCACGGTTTCCTCTCACGTGTATTTCCCCCTTACAGGCAATGGGAACTGAGCTGAGACTGCAGAGGTTTCATCCGGACTTTACAATCTGCGAAGCCCTAGGACACGCGGGACGGGTCCTGTGAGTTCCCGGTGGAAGACGGCAGCAGTGAGTTTCGCCAGTTCACTACCACGCGGAGGGGTTTCCCAGTGAACCCCATGCAATGCGTACTTTTTACAGTGCCGGGATCTTGATTTGAAACTAGTCACCCATTACCTTGCTCAAGAGTGTTCTGGCTACCTCGGTGCGCGGCCCGAGCGGGGCGCTGCGGGCTTTAGTTTTTAGCTCTCCTCCAGCTCCAGCCCTTAACCCTGGCTTCAAAGCTTCTGACAGGCAAGCAGGCGGCTTTTGGAAGCTGTTCACTTGGAGACCCCTCAAGATAAAAACAATAAAGTGATAACTGGGACTCCATGAAATTCACCTCTATATGAAAGTTGCAATAGATGACAATCAAATTATGCATTGCAAAACTGAAGAGGCACATAGCAGAAATACCTGTTCTTATTCTCTTATTCTCAAGTACAGAGAGTAAGTAAGAGTTGGGTTTCAGGGCACCGATCCTAAGAGCCGAAGCTGATGCAAGTATATTAGCCCTTTAAATAAGTGAATTCCAAGTGAATCCTGTGAGTGGGATGGTCAAAAGGTGAGCCGTTTTCATCGAGTTATCACAGACTCAGCCCCAGGGCGGAGAGTCGGAGAGACTCTGTCACAGCACCAAACCCTGCTGAGGGGCGTGTGAGCCCCTCCCCTCCTGTTCAGCCCCGAATCCCCCCCCACCCCGCTCCACTGGCTCTGTCACTCTGTCAGCTCTGCTTCTCCCGCACAGAACAGGACCCCGGCTCCCCAGGCCTCCCGCACGGCTCGGCTCGGGGAAGGCAGAGCCAATCCACACCAGCCCCTTCCCGGCGGATTCGGGGAGGCAGGCCCCTCGCTAGGCCCTGTATTGTGGGGTGTCAGCCGCTCCCCTCCTGAGGCGTGGGGAGACGCACAGAGCTGGGACTGCGGCCCTGATCCATCTGCCTCCACCTCGGGGGCGGGGCGGGGGGGGGGGGAGAAGAAGGCCTTGATCACCCTGCTGTATCAGCCCCCAGCTGTGCACTGCTGGGGGCCACAGCTCCTGTGGGGGGTGCACATGAGGGAATGATTGTGTGTGCTCAGAATGACTCTGAGCGTCCCTTCCATGAGCCCCTTAGCAAGGACAGCGTCTCTGTCAGGCCTGTGAGACGCTGATGTGCTGAAGGCCCCTGGGGTGGGAGGCAAAACCCACGGGAAGTAGCGGCAGGACCCTGTCTCCCAAAACAACTCTGTACAGCTGGTCCCTCTAATGACCGCCCTCCTGTTCAGGCCACAGCCCCTCTCTGTGCCCCGTGTTCTCATCTGCAGAACTGGCACTCCTGGTTCTGGGGTCTGATTCCTCAAACACCCTGCCATCATTTAAAACACATAACTGTCGCTGCGGCCCTGGGGCCGGCCCCCAACATTATGAGACACTGGCCAGAGTACAGGCTGTAACACTTGTCTAAAACTTGAGGGTTCCGGGGGTGCCTGGGTGGCTCAGTCAGTTAAGCCTCCAGCTTCAGCTCAGGTCAGATCTCACGTTCATGGGTTCGAGCCCCGCGTCAGGCTCTGTGCAGACCCCCTAGCTCAGAGCCTGGAGCCTGCTTCCGGTTCTGTGTCCCCTTCTCTCTCTGACCCTCCCCCTCTCATGCTCTGTCTCTCTCTGTATCAAAAATAAATAAAACATTAAAAAAAATTTTTTTAAAGTTAAAAAAAAATTAAAAATTAAAACTTGAGGGTTCTAAGTCGAACTAACAGACTGGTATTCTTAGCGTCTCCCCTTAACAAGTATACTTCAGGTCAACGTGGAACGTGAGATCTGTGTGAGCGGTCTTTTTTTTAAGTTTAAAATGCAATTGTTTTTAGGATACTGAGAAAATGCTGCAGGTGTCACCACTATCTGATGTTAGAACGCGTTCATCACCCCAGAAACCAGCCTCCGCTAGCGGTCACCCCCAGCCCCCTGGCCCCGCGCCTGCCGGCAGCCACTCATCCACGTTCTGTCTCTGCGGCTCTGCCTGTTATGAACATGCCACATGGATGGGATGCTACAGTAAGTGGCCTTTCGTGACTGGCTACCTACCCTCGGCTCATCCCCGGGCACCAAGTTTGAGTCCTTCACTCCCCGGTCCAGCCTAGAAGCATTCGTTCCCCTGGACACATCCCATTTTGTTAACCCTTCATCAGTGGGTGGACATTGGCGTGTAGCACCTTTGGCTGTTGTGAATCCTGTTGCTGTGAGCATTCATGTGCACATTTTCACAAATTTTGTGTGGACACATTCCCAGTTAGGAGTGGAATCACCGGGTCATCGAGTAACTGGATGTTTAACCTTGGGAGGAACTGCCAGACTTACTTTCCAAAGAGGTTGCACCGTTTTGCGATGGCACTGGCAGTACATAAGGGTTCTCGTTTCTCCACATGCTCCCCCCAAACTGGGTATAATCTGTTCTTTTTTTTTTTTTTTAAGAGTTTATTTTTAAGTAATCTCTATACCCAAATGTGGGGCTCAGACTCACAACCCCGAGCTCAAGAACTGCATGCCCCACTGGCGGAGCCAGCCAGGCGTCCTTGTTCTGGCTGTTTGGTTCTAACCACCCTGGAGGCTGTGAGGCGATGAAGCCAGGCTCTGAATTTAGAACTGTGGACTCCTGGGGCCCCTGGGTGGCTCAGTTGGTTGGACGCCCAACTTTGGCTCCTAGTTCAGGAGTTCAAGCCCCACATCAGCTCGTTGTTGTCAGCTGGTCGGCGCAAAACCTGCTTCAGATCCTCTGCCCACTTCTCCCTGCCCCTCCCTGCCTCTCCCTGCTTGCGCTCTCCCAATAAACAAATATTTAAAAAGCAAAAAACAAAAAACTGAGGATTCCTGTAAGGTCCAGGGCGGAACCTGGCGCTGTGGGAGGAGCCGCCCCCACCCTGCTCGCTCTGAGCGGTGAGGCCTCCCCTGCAAGCGCCAGGCGCCCGGGTCTGTGCCTGTGGGCTCTGTCCACCCTCCCGCCCATGGCCGCTCTGGCCACCTCTCAGGTGCGCACGCCAACTGCCAAGCCTGCCCTTGAGAGGATGGACTGGAAGCAGGCTCTGGCCAATCGGACTGGACGTTCTGGGTCCCCGGTACCTGGAAGATGGCCTAGAGAGGGACTGTAGGATCGGTGGGCACACAGCCTTGGCTGTGCGGATTTCTGCCCTGGAGAAGGGCACAGCTAGAGGAGGGCTGGATGGGGCTGGGCCTCTAAAGCAGTGGACCCCGGCATCCACATCTAAAAATTGTGGTAGAACAGGAGTGCCTGGCTGGCTCAGTCGGTTATGTGTCCAACTCTTAATTTCAGATCAGGTCATGATCTCATGGTTCCTGGGCTCTGCGCCGACAGCACGGAGCCTGCTTTGGACTCTGTGTCCCTTTCTCTCTGCTCTCCCAACCCCCCACTTGTGCTCTATGTCTCTTTCTCAAAATAAATAAATAAACAAAAATTAAAAAACCTTTTTGAGGGGCACCTGGGGGGCTCAGTCATTAAGCCTCTGAGTTCGGCTCAGGTCATGATCTCATGGTTCATGAGTTCGAGCCCTGCTTCGGGTGAGCCCCACTTTCCCTCTCCCTATCTCTCTCTCTCTCTTTCCCTCTGCCCTTCCTGGGATTCTCTCTTTCTCTGTCCCTTCCTCACTTGCATCCTCTCTCTCTCTCAAAACATAAAATAATGAAATAAACATTTTAAACTCAAGTTAAAAAAAAACGTGGTAAAACATACACATTAAGTTTACCATTTTACCATGTTTAAGTGTACAATTCAGGACATTAAATACATTTGCATTTCTGGGCAGTGATCCCCACCATCCGACACCCCACACCGAAGGTATATCCACTCACCCCCGGCTCCCCCTTCCCCTCCCCCCAGCCCCTGGCAACCACGCTCCTTTCTGTCTCCGTGAACCGGCCCGTGCCAGGTCCCTCATGGCAGGAGGCTCATACATCATCCTTTGTGTCTGCCTACTTCCTGGCACACGTTCCGCCCAGGTCCACGGGTAGTGCTGGGCACGGAAGACCTAAACCGCTTCACCGACTGGGCACACTTCACAGAGGAAGTGTATCCACAGCGGCAAACGAGCATATGAAGACGGCCTGCCGCACATGTGGGCATCTGGTCACACATGTCACGGCCTGGAGGAGGCCTCCGTCCCCTGGTCCAGAGACCGCAGTCACCGGCCGGTCTGCTCACTCGGAAGCCTCCAGCACGCAGGCTCCGCTCTCCGGCCCTGGCACACAGGGCCATCGCTGACTGGCCGCAGCCCATTTTCTCAGTCCTATTTCTAACTTGCTTTGTCCCCCAGGCCGGGCCTGTGGCATTCTCACTTCTGTCACTTCCCGTGCTGTTCTCTCCACCTGGAACGCCCCACCCTCCCCCTGGCCTGAAGGAAGGACACAACTCAAATATCCTCTTCCCTGTTCACACCTGCTCTCTCACCAAGCAGGGGTGGATACTGGGCCCTCGGTGCCCTCAGAACACACGACCCTTCCCCCCTACAAGTGGGTCCTTCAAGTCCACCACCAGTGGGGCCAGGTTTGCACATCTCTGTATCTCCAATCCCAGCAGCCAGCGCGGTGCGATGCTCAGGAAACGCGGTGGAGAGGACCAGAACCTGCAGTGTCGCCGCCCCTCCAGGCCCCCCCGCCCCCACAGCCGTGGGCCCCTTGGAGCCACACTTGTCGGACTCATTCATAGTCACCAGTCACGGCAACGACACATGGGAGGGACCATTCGTGTCTCCTCCAGTCGTGCAAACTTTGTCGTGCCCTCTGTCTCCCTTTCTGTGCCCTCCCTGTGCATCTGTCTCAGGCTGCGGTTTCCTCGCCCCTGCTCTCCCCTGCACAGGTGTCCGCGCTCCGGGCCACAGCTCCTTCCACAGATGCCAAGTCCCCTTCCCCCAAAACCCAGCCTCACACATGAGCAACAGCGGCCTCAAACTGAATTACTCACCTTCTCTGCAGGGTGATTTGCTGTAGTGCCGGCTTCTCTCCATTTTGCTGCTTAGTCTTTCTCTTAGATCTTGAATTTCTATGAGGCCAACACAGTTCCTGAACATTCTCTTCCTTACGTGCTGCTGAGTCTCCACTCTCCTTGCCCAGAGCTGAACTGGAGTAGGTCCTGTGATGTCAGTGTGAATGACGGGTTGTCTTTGGGTCCCTCTAGGGGTTCCCTGGGGCATCTTCGTAGAATTGCTGCGAGAACCCCAGGAGTTCCTTTCTGGGGACTGTGTAGGTTCCCAAAGGAACATTTTAGAAACCGGAGGTGGGGATTTGTAGTTGTCCCATAAATCAGAAGCTCAACTGGCATTAGGTGGCCGGGGCCACACAGATGTAAGGCGGCTGTTGAGACAGTCCTGCACAACAAATGTGCTGCTGGACACACAGGGACTCAGGGTGGCTCACATACGTGCGGCAGGAGCATCACCTGGGAACCTACTAGAGATGCAAATTCTCCAGCTGCACCCCCAAACTCGAGGTGCTTTATAATGTGGGGACTTGGTCAGGTAGAACTGCACCCCCAGAATTCCCTTCCCTGTACGGTGCCAGGTGGAGTGAGCCACGAGAGTCGCTTCGGGATGAGATTTGGAGGAAGGGAAGTGGCTGCCATTTTGTTTTTATGCTTGGGCCGGGGGGCAGGTGCCTTTGCAGCTGCTCTGTCTTCCGCTCCTCCCACTCCTCAGCCACACATGTGTTTAGCTCCGTGGTGAAGGGTGTCAGCTCCTCCTGCGGGAGACCCACGTCATCAACACCGGAGACAGCTAGAATTGACTCGTTCCAGGTGGTCCCGGTCCCCCTCCCCACATCCACCTTCCCTTCCCAGCTGCCTGCCCGCGGGCCCGGGCCCAGCAGCGGCCCTGAGGACACCAGCCTCACAGGGACGGCTGGCCCGGCTCCCCCAGGCACGGAAGGTCAAGTGCGTGTGTGCATGTGTGAGTTAGCCCCTGCTGGCCTGCCTCTCACTAAACCCTGGTCAACAACGCCAGCAGCGGAGCCCAGCATCTGGACCAGTTCTCGGTGATTCTGACACATGTGAAGGTTTGAGAACCAGTGGTGGAGGGGACCCTTCTATGTGGGCCTAGAACCTAACGTTTTACATCTACAAGAGGACAGCTTTGCATGGTTTTCATGGAATCCAAACTTCCCAGAACCTCGACTACTGAATAAAACTGGGGAAAACAGGGGCACCTGGGTGGCTCAGGCGGTTAAGTGTCTGACTCGACTTCGGCTCAGATCACGATCTCACGGTTCGTGGGATGGAGCTTGCCTGGGATTCTCTCTCTGTTCCTCCCTGTACGTGCACATGCTCTCTCTCTCTCTCTCTCAAAACAAATAAACTTTAAAAAGTACATTCTTTTGTTCAGAACTTTCCAAAGAGTTCTTCACCAGCTGAGAAGAATCATGCCGTCGACTCTTTGGTGCGAGTCACCAACACGGCACACCTGTACTCGATGATTTTACATACGGTGCAAGCACCTGACGACATTGCTGGGGAAGTACGAACATTTATGTAGTGAAATACATACTCTTTCGCATTTACACTGGTTTTGACATTTTAAGTATCCATTTTCCCTGTAAAATTTTGTTTCAGGACAGTAAAGGGGTATTCACAGAAGGTGTGTTGGGGCTGACGGAGTTGAGGGCCATTGTCTAGTATTAATGACTGAGCTTGAGTGAGTGTGTCTGTGAGCACACACAGTTTCTGTGCCATGTGCTGGTACGTGGGATTATATGTAGTGTTCTGTGATTATAGTACCTTCCTAAAAGGAATCGGCCTGCTCTCCAGTTTTGTTTTTTGTTTTTTTTAATGAGAAATATCTCTATAGCATGGGAATTGCTGTTCTTTAAGAGTTCAAAAAAAATGGGGGCGCCTGGGTGGCTCAGTCAGTTAAGCATCTGACTTCAGCTGAGGTCATGATCTGACGGTTCATGAGTTCGAGCTCCAAGTCAGGCTCTGTGCTGACAGGCTGGAGGGTAGAGCCTGCTTTGGATTCTGTGTCTCCCTCTCTCTGTCCTTCCCCTGCTCACACTTTCTCTCTCTCTCTCTCTCAGAAATAAATATTAAAAAATAAACAAAAGTTTAAAAAATGTAACCACAACATTGCCCCAACCCCAACATCCTTTTTGGTGCTACCCCCTGAACAGTTTTAACATTTTATTTTTTAAATGTTTATTTAAACTTTTAAAAAATATGTATTTAGAGCGAGAGAAAGAAAGACAGAGAATGGAAAAAGGACAGAATCCCAAGCAGGCTCCACGCCGTCAGCACAGAGCCCGACGTGGGGCTTGATCTCCTGAACCATGAGATCTTGACCTGAGCCAGGACCAAGAGTTGGGACACTTAACCTACGGAGCCACCCAGGTGTCCCAGTCTTTCCTTCTTGAGTATTGGGTAATTTCAAATTTTCTACTAAAATAGTAGTTTATAAATAACAATGTCTTTAAGAAAATTAACAGTATTGGGCAACCTGGGTGGCTCCGTCGGTTGTTGAGTGTCTGACTTCCGCTCAGGTCATGATCTCATGATTTGAGTTCGAGCCCCACACTGGGCTCGCTGCTGTTGGCACGGAGCCCACTTCGGATCCTCTGTCCCCCTCTTTATGCCCCTCCCCCACTTATGCTCTAAATAAATAAACATAAAAGAATTAACAGTATCTTGAGATTTTCAAATTAACATATAATTGTACAGTGTTCTTTTATAATTTTCGTTCTATTTTATTCTTTCCTTTTTCCCCACTTACTTCGTAGAGGGTTAGATGTGGTGCCAGTCTTCTGTCCTCAGATCCATCCTGGCCCCGTCCTGTCTGTGCTGCAGGTGCAGACTCCTGCTCGCTGCCCCTCTGGGCTCCCCTGCTGACGAGCCCGTCACATGCGGTCCTTGGCACAGGCAGGACGCTGGGCGGCGGAAGGAGAGGAGCCCCGGGACCGGTCCTGGGTCTGTACTTCCGGCACTTTCCCGGGCCCCTGCCAGGATTCCTGCGCTCCCTCCTCACTGAGGCCCAATGGTTCAGCTCCGGTCACCTGCCTGCCCCCCCCCCCAGTCCCTCCGTGTAACTTCCTGCTGCTGCTCATGTCTCGGGACCACCTTCCCTCACATCCTCTTTCAGATGCCTCATAACTGAATTCCCCCAGCCGAACCAGTCAGCGTGAGCTTGGCTTTCAGGCTGGACGATGACTGATTCAGATGCATTTTATCAACATTTTTCAGCGAAGCAGCTTTTCAATTCATGCATTAACTCTTATTATTTTCTAAATGGCTCATTTCTGCCTTTACTTTGAAATAATAGAACTTAGGCAGTGAAATGCTGTAGTATTTGCCAATTTCTATGGGGTTAAATATTTCCTTGATGGCCATTTTCAAACTCCTGATGTGACAAAACTGAACAGGGCTGAGAAGGGATCTGCGGAATCTGCTCTCACGGGGCAGTGATTAGAAAGAAGACTGCAGAAAACTGTAAAACCGACCACACCTGGAAACCATGTACCTTAAACTCCAAAATGTGAGGTTCCCTCGACCTCAATGTTAAAGTAAAAAAAATCATTTCATTGAAAATGAGGTTTTCCTCACTTCTAACGAATTCCTAAGTGCTATGAATTGAATAATGCCCTCGCCCCAATTTTCTGTGTTGAAACCCTAACCATCGATGTGACTGTATTTGGAGATGAGGCTCTAAAAGGTAAATAAGGAGGCAGCACCTGAGTGGGTCCAATCCCTTGAGCTTCCGACACTTGATTTCAGCTCAGGTCATGCTCTGAAGGTTCGTGAGATCGAGCCCCAAGTGGGGCTGAAAGCGACAGAGCCTGCTTGACTTTTTCTCCCTCTCTGCCCCTCCTGTGTGGACATTCTCTCATAAGTAAATAAACAAACATAAAAGAAAGAGAGAGGAAAATAAAGGGTGGGGCCCTAATCCGAAGAGGACCGGAGACCAGAGCCCTCTCCGCAGGGACACACAGGCCACGGGAGCACACAGAGGCGCTGCCCCACGAGTCAGGAGAAGGGGTCCCAGGGTGAAAGTCGCTGCTGCCGGGTCTTGGACGTCCAGCCTCCAGAACTGAGAGCAGTGAGCATCTGCGGCTTGAGACCCCCAGTCTGTGGGTTCTGTTACGGCGGCCCCAGCTGAGGAATACGAGTTTGCCGCCCCGACAGCCGGAAAATCAGAGCCGTGATGGTCACAGTTTGTCCAGGGTGTTGAAAGTTTTGGAATTAGATGCAGTGATGCTTGTGCAACACTGGCAATGTACCTCACTCAGTGCAACTGTATTTTTTGAGAGAGAGGGTGCAAGTGAGTGAGGGGCAGACTGAGGGAGAGGGAGAGAAACCGGGCTCACTCAAAGCAGCGCTCCAGCTCACCCGACGCGGGGCTCGAACTCACGAACCGTGACATCATGACCTGAGCCGAGGCCAGAGGCTTAACCGAGTGAGCCGCCCAGGCGCCCCCCACAATCTGTAAGATTTAATAGCATACCAAACCACTAAGTCATACACTTCCAATGGGTGAATTGTACGTGTGTGAAAGGTATGTATGGTGTGTGAATTATACGTCAATAAAGCGATTTTCTAAGAACTCAGAGCCCCAACAGTGACTAGTAGTCAACTAATTTCAAAAGCAAAATTGTTGAAAATTCTTTAACGTGTGGCAGTGAGAAATGATACATAATGGGGATGATCTGGACCGCCAGAAAGAAATGTCTCTTGGGCCTAGTCCCCGCAGAGGGTGGGGGCTGGTCTGGCGGGACGCCACCCCGGCGAAGGCCGTGTTCCATGGCGGACCCAGCGGTCTGCCTGAACTTGGGGGCCGCAGGTGGCACCGGTGAGAAGACCTGCTTCCCCACCTGGGCTCTCAGCATCTTAGAACTATGTGCCCCCCAATATTTTTTTAAAGTTTTTTAAAATGTTTATTTTTGAGAGAAAGACAGAATGTGAGCTGGGGAGGGGCAGAGAGAGGGAGACACAGAATCCGAAGCAGGCTCCAGGCTCCAAGCTGCCAGCACAGAGCCCGACGCGGGGCTTGAACCCACGAACTGTGAGATCATGACCTGAGCTGAAGTCAGACGCTTAACAGAGTGAGCGCCCAGGGGCCCCTGGGGTGGACTCTGTTTTTCAGGTTTATTGGCCCTTGTACATTTTGAGTTCTGTAAAGAAGTTCACAAAACCGGTTCACAACATTCGCTGTTGTTTTGGGTCTCACTCTGACGAAACGCTGGGGGGCGGCGGGCGGTCGCTGCTAGGTGTTTACTGCACCACGGCGTCTTCCCGATTCTTTCCCAATACGTCACTTCTAACTTCCCCACAACCCTGGGAGGCGGTTGTTACTACTCTCATTTTGCAAGTACAGGAACTGGGGCTAAGAGAAGCGGTTCATTAGCCCAGGGCCGCGGGCTGCGAACAGGGGCCTGGGGTCACCCAAGTCCCAAGGCAGTACCTTGGCTCTCCAGCGCCTCCCCTGCTCCAAGGCCCGGGCGGGGAGAGGCAGGGTCAGCAGGCCGCGCGGCGCTCCGCCCAGTCCCACACGTGCAGAGAGGCGTCACTCGCTGCCGATAACAAAGTCCTCAGCTTGTGCGGGTGCCAGGTGTGGGTGGTGACCAGCGGTGCGGCGTCCGGCTGGCTGTCTTCTAGGAAGATGTGACCTCGGTGAGTGAAGAGCGGCTCTACTCGGCTCCCCGTTCCGTCCCAAGATGTGGCATCATAGACCTGGACTGTCCCATCAAAACCTGAGGAAGAACAAGAGGAGAACTGACACTAAAACTGTACTTTTTCATTTTTTTAAAGTTATCTCTGTGCCCAAAGTGGGGCTTGAACTCATGACTCTGAGATCAAGAGTTGCATGCTCTACTGACTGAATCAGCTAGCACCCCTAAAGAAATTTTTTAAGTTTGTTTATTTACTTATCTATATATCTATTTACTGATTTAGTGAGTGAGGTGGGGGAGGGACAGAGAGAACCCCAAGCAGGCTCCACACTGTCAGTGCAGAGTCTGATGTGGGGCTCGAATTCATAAAGCATGAGATCATGATCTGAGCAGAAACCAAGAGCCGGCTGAGCTTCCCGGGCGCCCCAGCTCTAAAGTAATTTGTATAGTTTGCTCCATCATATCAAAACAGGCTACAGGATGAAGAGTCAAGCAACAAGATGCTTAAGGCCAGGGGCGCCCCGCTAGCTCAGTCGGTACAGCATCTAACGCTTTGATCTCAAGGTCATGACTTTGAGTCTCACATTGAGTGTAAATTGCTCTAAAAAAAAAGATGCAGGGGCTCCTGGGTGGCTCAGTCGGTTCAGCATCCGGCTTCGGCTCAGGTCATGATCTCACGGTCAGTGGGTTCGAGTCCCACACCGGGCTCTGTGCTGACAGCTCAGAGCCTGGAGCCTGCTTCAGATTGTGTCCCCCTCTCTCTCTGACCACCCCTCCCCACCGGCTTGTGCTGTCTCTCAAAAATAAATAAATAAATATTTAAAAAAATACTTATAAAAAAAGAAAGATGTGTAAAGCCAACCGAAGGGCATGCATCCTCTGCCCTCGAATCGGCAGCTGACGGCTCTGCAGGGCACGTGACGGTGTATTTCTGCGTTCGTCTCTTACGTGCCAGGCGTGAGGCCAATCCTAGACATGAATTCTTTTAATCCTCAGAACTGTACGAAATAGGTACTCTTATTCCCTGGGGATCCAAGGAACTGAGGCCTAAGAGACTCTTTTGAACCTTTTCCACTTGCCTCAAATTCTAATCCTGCCACATCTGATCCCTCTCAGCAGAGGCCGGCCTCCTTCCTGCCCGATGGGGGGAATGGAAGGCTTTAGGGAGGGACCCCCTCACGTCCCCCACGACTTGGCTGGACCCACACTCACTCCGGCCCATGGTCTTGTCGCTACCAAAAAGCCAATTCCTCCACCAAGCTCCGTTCTTTCCTTCTGTGCTCTCTGGATCCTGCCACCATCGATGACCTTTTCTTAATCTCTCGACTATTCTTTCTTTTTTCCTTTTTTTTTAAATTTTTTTTAATGTTTATTTTTGATACAGAGAGAGACGGAGCATGAGAGGGGGAGGGTCAGAGAGAGAAGGAGACACAGAACCAGAAGCAGGCTCCAGGCTCTAAGCTAGCTGTCAGCACAGAGCCTGACGCAGGGCTCGAACCCACGAACGTGAGATCTGACCTGAGCCGAAGTCGGAGGCCCAGCCGACTGAGCCACTCAGGCGCCCCTCGACTATTCTTTCAACCTCTCCCCTTCAACAGATCCTTCCCATTGGCTTTTAGATATGCTTATTCAGCTAGAAAGTGCCAGGCCAGACCCAGTGGCCTGTGGACCTGGTGGCAAGCAGACAGAGCAGCGCTCGTGGGTACCCCCAGCTCCTCCGGGAGCGGCCCCGGGGCCGAGCCGCCACCTCACTGTCCGCAGGCCTGGCAGCCAACCTCGGCTCCGGGCTCCCGCCCAGCCAGAAAGGCCTGCTACCAATGTGAAAGCTTAGTAGCCCCACGGGGAAGGGCCTGCCACAGAAGCACCTGAAGAGTCGATCTGGAACTTTCACTTCTGGGGTGAGATGTAGCAAGGGGATGCGGGCTCCTTCCTGAGCGCCATACGGTCCCCTGGAAGAGACGGGTCAGGTCACAGACACAAAACAGCACTCAGCAGTACCTGAGACGGCCAGGCAGCTGTCCAGGCCCGGGGCCCAAGTCACCCGCAGCAGCTCTGGGTCGGGGCTGGGCGCAGACACAGGGCACCGCACGGAGCTCACGGGGTGGCAGAGATCCCGGGGGTCAAGAAGACACAACTGCCCATCTGAGCCAAGGCTGGCAATGCTGGGCCCGGGGCCCTGGCATCTGTGCCCAACCTCAGCACACCACCTCCCTCCGGCAGCCCCAGGCCCGGGGCTGACATTCTCTGACGGCGCCCACTTCTGGCGGATGTCGACCAGCCCCAGGCGGCCCGAGGCACAGCAGAAGGCAAAGGTGTCCGCATCCAGCACCTGCAGGCTGCTCAGCTCCTCACTGTCGCTGACCCCTGGAAGACAGACAGCGACACAGAAAAGCTGCTGGAGTCACAGGAGTGTCTGGCTGGTCACAGGCCCCTTACTTTGGAAGCATCCCTCTAGCCCCCACGTGGGAGCCCCTCGAGGCCGGCAAGGGCCGAGCTGCTGCGGTACCTGAGGAGTACGTGGTCTTCTGGGATTCCAGATCCACAACCTTCAGGCTGCGGAGCCTCGCCCCGTGCAGGACCCCCGGGGCCATCGAAGAGAAGATGGCCATCCTAGGCCACAGACTCCCCTCCTCCTCCTGCACCGCGATGCTGCCGACAGCCCGGATGACGTCTGGGGGAAAGGAGAGAGGCTGACACCCAGGGCGGCAGGGGGGGGGCTCGAGACCTGGCGCGGGGAGGGCCGGCCAGCAGTCTTCCCTGGCGCCTTCAGGAGGCGAAGCAGGACGGGGAGCTGACAGCTGGCAAGAGAGGCTGTGAGGCACGCACTCTGTGCCCCGCTCCCGCCCTGGGCCTGCCCCAGGCGCTCTCCTCTCTGCCCGCTGTGTCTTCACACAGCTCTGCGAAGGGGAGACGGTGAACCAGAGCAGCCGTCGCAAAACCCCAAAAGCAGGTGGGGCTTTTTATAGTTTTGCAGAGAACAAATAAAGATAGAAGAAAGCAAAGAACATAATGATGATGTCATTTACACCTTCGGTGAAAATAACGGGTACAGAGGTCACGATCTCATAGTATTTCTTCAGACACGTGTTCCGTGACCTCACGCGATCCCAAGCCCGAAGCCCGGCAGGTAACGGGCACAACACGGATGTGGTCTTCACGGTAAACGGGGGAGGAGGGTCCCCGACGCTGTTACACCGAACAGAAGGAAGACCCGCCTGCCCTCAAGCTGAATGACACTCGGCTGTGTCTGGCTCGGCCTGCGGCGTCCTCCCCGCGGCCTGCGGCGTCTGACGCTGGATGGCGGCCGGCTTTCCCTCGGCTCAGGACAGTTCATTTGCTGCACAGACTTAATGGAGATGCAGATTCTCCATTTTATATTTTCTTGCTCCGAGACGGGCTCATTCCTTGGTGTCCACGTTCTCTGAAGCAAACGGAGACCTAGCTATTCTTTAAATCCTCCAGGCTAGGTCAAGGCCAGAACGAGGAAGGAACGGGTGAGAGGGAACGCTGACGGGGCTCGTCAAGCGAGCCCTGGGAGCGAGTCCCCCTGAGGTGGTTCCCATCCGAGCAGGGCTGGAATCAGGGGGCCCTTGCGTGTTGCTCCCGAGGCCCTCGGACTGCGGTGGCCTAACCCGGACTTGCTGGACGCGATCGCTCCTTCCGCGGGAGCTGCGGGGCTGCGGGGCCGACGCAGCTGAGCCTCAGGGCCGCAGGGTGTCTCTGGAAGCGCCGAGGAGGCTGGGACTCAAAGCAGCGCCCAGAGCGCCTGCCTGCCTCCTGGGCCACCCGGGAGCCCCTCTGAGGAGCCTGGAACAGACCCCCCAGGGCCTGCTGCTCAGAGGCGAGCTGTCCTCTGATGGGGGAAGGAGGCGGCCACGGGAAAGCCTCCAGAGACCCAGGGACGGGTGGGAAACCCAGGCTTCGGAGCCGCCTGACTGGAGAAGTGTTTTATAATCATTCAGAAAGAAGTGCAGGCCTCCTCCTCCTCTCTCTAGTCAGCGGTAAAATGCTCTCCTCCAGGGAATCCATGCCTCATTTAGCCAACCAGCCCCAAACGGAAAAGAGAAATGACTAGAAAATCAAAGCAAAAGACACAGCGAGTCACCTCCAAGAACTTGGCAATAAAAGAAGGTTGTGACTGAGGGTTGACCCAACAGAGCAGGTCAGAGCAGAGGTAGGCACACTCCTTAAGGAGTCAGAATGGCGCCCACACCTGCCATACTGCAAACGCACGAACACATCTGAAGGACGGTGGTGTCCATGATGGGGGTGGGGGGCTGTCCAGGGCAGAAGGGGCCACACCAGACTGAATACTGAACTTCAAAGCGGATACAGCAGGTGAAATTCAGCGGAGAAACGTATTCATCCGGGGCGCCTGGGTGGCTCAGTCAGTTAAGCGTCCGGCTTCGGCTCACGGCTCAGGTTATGATCTCACAGTTCGTGGGTTCGAGTCCCACATTGGGCTCTGTGCTGACAGCTAGCTCAGAGCCTGGAGTCTGCTTCAGATTCTGTGTCTCCCTCTCTCTCTGACCCTCCCCTGTTCACACTATCTCTCTCTGTCTAACAAAAATAAATAAAAAACAAAAAAAAAATAAAAAGAAATGTATTCATCCAACTCAACGATTTCCCCAGCCCCAGAGAGAAAAGAGACCTTGGGCGCTCACCAGGGGTGCGGACGGCAGCGAGGCCTGGCCAGCAGAGCCTTCTCAAGTATTACACCTTCTGCCTAAGACAGCTTGCAAAAACACAATCTGGAAACTTCTCAGCTGACTCCTCTTGCTACGGTTTCATTCATCACGTAGTCTTTGATTCTGTTAGGTCTTCTATAGGCAAAGAATAAGGGCCTGGAATATTCCACGTTTAGGGATACTTATGGCAGCCTTGTGAGTCTGGTGAGCGCGTCTGCCTCTATAAACAGATTAGTTTAGGACATGGTAACAACATCAAGTTTTTGAGACAACAAAGCTGTGGGTCAAAACCTGGATCTTGCAACATTCACCTAGGTAACGCTATGCTTTTAGGCTTCTAGGAAAACAGCTGGCCAATCTCCCCTAGGCTCCGGAATATTCTGCACTAATATAAGGAAGAAGAGGAAGATAAGTCTTTCTCTGATTTGCTGTTCCCACGTGAGCATCAAAGCAAGCCCCCTTGGGCCATTAGCTCCCCTGGGCCTGGGGCTCCAGGCGCCTCCACACGGTGACCCCTCTTCTACTCATCTTTAAACAAGCACCATCCCACATGGCCTATTTTTAGGCAAAGATAAAGAAACCACTACAAGTTACTGGCATAAGGACAGAACTGAGAGTCCAGAAATAAATGCTCGTATTTATGGTTAAGCAACTTTCAACAAAGGCATCAAGACAAATCAGTGGAGAAGGGTTAGGCTTTTTGACAAACAGGGAAGAGACAACTGGGTATTTCCATGCAAAAAGATGAACTTCGACCATTACTTCCAGCCACATGCAAAAGGTAACGCGGAAGAGACCACAGGGTTAACTCGCTGTCACTGAGACAATGAGACCCTGGAGGGGCGGGGAGCTCTGTGGGTAAAGATTGCTTAACTGCAACACCAAGAGTACCGTCCTTAAGAGAAAACCCTGACCAAGCGGACCTCAGTAAAACGCAGAACTTTTATGCTTCCAAGACACTCTTAAGAACATGCGAAGACACGTAACAGACTGGATGAAAATATTAGCAAAACACGTACTGGGCAAATAATTTGTATCTAGAATGTACAGGGGACTCTTATAACTCAATGAAGACAAAAAAGTAAATCAAAAACTGGGCAACACATATGACTGAGTATGAGCACCAAGAAAAAGAGAAGCGTCTATAGCCGTGCTTTGCTGCTATACCCCCGGCCGGACACGTGAGAGGCGCCCAATGAGGGTTTTTGATTGAATGAGGAGACATTAGTGACTGCTACAAATAATAGTAACAATAATGATCATAAATGTTCCCTCTTTAAAAGTTTATTTGTTTTGAGAGTAAGAGAGACGTGATTAGGGCAGAGAGAGACGGAGAGAATCCCAAGCAGGTTCCATGCTGCCAGCACAGAGCCTGACATGGGGCTCGAACTCAAACTGTGAGATCACAACCTAGCCTGAAACCAAGAATTAGATGTTTAACCGACTGAGCCACCCAGGCGCCCCCCACTTTCTTTTTTTTTTTTTTAAGTAATCTCTACACCCAACGTGGGGCTCAAACTCATCACCCCCAAGATCAAGAGTCACAAACCTCACAAACTGAGACAGCTGGTGACCCATAAATGTCCCCTTTCATTGACAGATCTGCCTCCAGGAACCAGCTCAAGGCAAAATGGAGGCAAGGAGCACAGTGCTGCTCAGTAAGCACCCCACCACTTTTTTGTCAGAGCCCCTAGCCCTGAACTGAGCTCAGTTATTATCATCTTACTATAATTACCCCCGGGCATGGTTCTGAGCAGACCCTGAAGTTAGACTAGAGCCAAGACCAGGTTGTGTGACTGTCTTTGTAACTTTCAACAAGTTAGTCTCTCTAGGACAGACTGTGTTCTCAGACTTCTGAGAATTTAATGATATCACGCATGGAAAGTACTTGGTACAGTGCCTGGAATATACATGCTTATTAGTATTACTGTTACTCTGTACAGATTATTGGTTAAGCTGAGCAAGTATCTATTAAACATACAATGAAACCAGAACATCAAAGGGCCTGGGACGGCATGTGGTCTCAGCCTGCTGGGGGTGGGGAAAAAACCAACAAAACTCTCTCATGAAAATCGGAACGGGCATTTCACCAAAGACATATGAATGGCTAATAAGCACGTGAAAAGATGCTCACTATTATTAGTCATTAAAAAGATGTAAATGAAAGCCGCAAGGAGAAACAATGCCACGCTCATGAGGATGGCTTCCATAAAAAAGACCAAAACAAATGTTGATGAGGACATGGAAAACGGAAACCCTCATCCACTGTTGGGGGGAATGGAAACGACAAAGCCATTTTGGAAAACAGTCTGGAAGTTTCTTAAAAAAATCATACCTAAATTTACCACATGACCCAGCAGTTTCACTCCTGTCTCCAAGAGAAGTGAAAACTTACGTCCACACCGAGAGCTGCACAGGCATGTTCTTAGCAGGATGAGTCCTAACAGCCAAAACTTAGACCTATCACGTGGGGGGTGGCTAGCAGCGCGATACCATCCAGCCGCAGAAAGGAACCACTGACGCACGCGGTCACTGCCGTTCGTCCTGACGGCATCTGGGGTGCCAGGCGCCATACCAGGCGTGACACAAGACCTCAACGCACGGTGCTAAGGGACAGAAGCCACGTACAACAGGCTGCATCGTGTAGATCCCATCGAGAGCACAGTTCAGAAGTGGTTCCCTGGGGCAGGTGTGGGCGTGGGGATTGCTAGGAAACGGCACAAAAGAGGTAACAGGGGTTATGAAAATGTCCTAAAGTGGACTCATGGTGATGGCAGCACGGCCCTTAAATGTACTACAGATCACCGAACTGTACTTAACATTGTGTGACCTTCAATAAAACATCACCACAACTACAGGGAAATGACAGAAGCTGGCAGCTACAGCAGCAGACAAGTGACAAGGAAAAAACATAGAAGGAAAGGCCCTCTGCGTCAGCTAGTGCCAAAGGCAAATGAGCACAAGAGCGGCCTTTCTGAACCAATGAAACTCGGGAGAAGCCAGCAGCCGCCAGCCAGCCTGTGGGAGGTGTCCAAGGGAGGGGCGCGGGGACCAGGGGACAGAGGATCACACAGGTGCAGGGCCACTTCCAACAGTGGCTTGGTGCCCCGGAGGCACGCCTCCACTCTGGCCACGGTGGGAGGATGGAAGGGGCTGGGTCAGGGCTGCCAGCTCTTGACGGGAACCCGCAAACGCACTGCTGGAGGGAGCCCGCCTCCGATGAGGGGACAGACAGGCTTAGCGCCTCCAGCTCCTTCTCCTGCTCCTGGTTCAGGAGCAGACTGACCTTGCCAAGCGGGACACGGGTCAGCCCGGGCTCTTGCTCCCTCCTTTGTCCCCATGCCTGAGACCAGCATGCACAAGGAGAGAAGGGACCTCCGCGCCCCCCGCCGTCACCTCCCAGCCCAGCAGGTGAGCTCACCTGAGCCGCCCTAGCCCTGCCCTTGTGCTGCCTGGGGTTGAGGCGCCAAGTTCACTAGGTGCCCTGCTCATGACGGGGAACTCAGTCCCTGAAGCGAGTCATAGCAAGCCCCACTGGGGAGCTGTATGCCAGGCTGTGGTGGCTGATTCGTCTTTGCCCTCGAAGTAGATACGGCATTTTAATTCCCATCTGGCTCCGAGAATTTTTTTTTTTAATGTTTATTTTTGACAGAGTGCAAGCAGGGGAGGGGCAGCGAGAGGGGGACAGAAGATCCAAAGTGGGCCCGGCACGGTGAGATCATGACCTGAGCCGAAGTCGGACACTCAACCGGCCGGGCCTCCCCACCCCCGCCCCCCGGCACCCCTGAGACTCTTCGTAATTGGCTTAGATTGGGGGCAGGGTGTATGAGTGTCAGGCTTTCTTACGGCCCTGCCCCCACCGCATCAAGTTCACTCACCACTGTCCTCTGGGACCTGCCACACACGCAGGTTACGACCAGGGAGACCACTGGTTACCAGTACTCTATTCGAAACAGATAGGAGGTATCAGTCCAGACAGTGGGGGGCTCCCCAGCCTCCCTCCCCCTCCCCCTGAGCTTGGGCTCCCTGCATTGCCCACGCCGGGAAAACCTCCTGCAGGAAGGAGTCATCAAGACGTCACCCCCATGTAACAGATGAGGGGCAGCCCCAGAGCTCACAGAGTCACGGGATCGAGCCCAGGCTTCCACACGGCCTGAGGTATCCCGAGGGGACACCAGCGTGGGGCCAGAACACACAGCCCTGACCCAGACTCTCCACCCCTGCCGACTGGGGCTCTGAGTCCCCACTACCCAGCACCTGCTCTGTGACAAACCACGGGCACCCTCCCGGCCTATACTGCCCAGAACAGCTTCCGAGCTCTGTAAGGTACATTTGTTCCGAGGTCAGTGAGGGAAAAGAAGCTACTGGAACGACCTTTTTTTTTAATATTCTGAATCTGGAAGTGTGTGCACCTGTGTGTTAAGCGGGTAGGGGCAGAAGTAGCAATCAAAGGGCAGGATGCCCGTGACGTTTCTAGCCACTCCCTCCCGAAGGGAAGGGCTGGGTCACAGAGCTGACCGTACCTGGTGTCTGGCACGTGCTTCAGATCAAAGACAGGCGTGTCTGAAAATCCTCCGTGGCAAACCTTGAAATCTCGCTCTGGGAATAAGCCCTGAAATGCAAAGGGGGCGGCCAGTCAGGGAGCCTGCTGTCCCAGGGACCCTGCAGACGACCTCTGGGTGAGAGACCAGATCCCGGCCTGGCAGGAAGCTGTGGAAGCCCCTCAGCAGGCAACAGAGGTCTCTCCGTGCAGGGCCGCAGTGCGCTGCTGCTTCTAAATGTCCGTCCCGGCCGCCTACACGGCTTCCCTCCTTTCTCGCACATCCAAAACCCTCCTCCTAAGCTTGCACAGGCCCCTTCACCACAGCGCCGGTGTTACACTCCAGGCCTTCCTAGAGGAGTCACAAGCTGAACAACTCTGTTGAAGACAGCTGGAGGGGCGCCTGGGGGGCTCAGGGGGTTGAGTGTCCGACTTCGGCTCAGATCATGATCTCACAGTTCGTGTGTTCAAGCCCTGCGTCAGGCTCTGTGCTGACAGCTAGCTCAGAGCCTGGAACCTGTCTTTGGATTCTGTATCTCCCTCTCTTTTTCTGACCCTCCTCTGCTCGTGCTGTGTGTGTCTCTCAAAAATAAAAACATAAAAAACCCCATCCCAAGTCCCTCCCCTACTTCCCACTGGAAGTCAGGTGGGTTCTTTTTCTTTTTTAAGTTTATTTATCTTGAGAGAGAGAGACGGGGAGAGAGAATCCCAAGCAGGCTTTGCGCTGACCCCCCCAACTCGGGGCTTGAACCCACGAGCTGTGAGATCATGCCCTGAGCCAAAGTCGGGCACTTAACCACCAGAACCACCCAGGTGCCCTGGTTCTTCTAACAATAAAACAGCCACCAATTATCCATTGTTCACTGGTCAGGCACTGTGTTTAGCGCTTTTCCTACATTATCCCATTGAATTCTTACAACCCCCCTGTCACGTAGGTACTGTCATCACCCCTATTCGAAAAATTACAAAACTAGGTCACAGGGCACTGAGGCAACTTTGCTAAGGTCACACAGGGATTATGTTGTGAATCTGCACCCAAGTCTGTCTAACTAAAGTTCAGGATCTCAGCCACCATCTCCACTATCTCCACTATCTCCACGTGAGCAACAGGAAGCAGAGGGAAAGGGGGAGAGCCAGGGGTGAGGTAGGAGGTAAATAAGGTCTCTCAGCAAGGCTCAGCAGAGGTGAGCGAGCTCCTGGCTCAAGCTTGAGTGCTGGGGGTCAGGATCGGGGACATCAAGAGCACTAGGCAGGAAGTTTCTGGCAGGGAAACAAGGCCAGGCTGCCCTAGGAGAGGACTCGGAGTGATCTTATAGCAACGCTGGGGAGACACCACCTCGTTTCTTCAGCCCGTGTTCTCTTCTCGTGGCTTCTGAAACACTGCCCTTTTCTGACCCTCACCCTACCATTCCTTACATGCATTCCCTAGAGTTTTATCTGTGGACATCTTCTGCTTTTATTCCTTAAACACTACACAGTCATCCTGGGTGATCCTGACCATTCTAAGGGCTTCCGCCACCCTCGATACCCTGATGGCTCTGTAGATCTATTTAAAAAAATAAAAATTATTTTTTTAAATGTTTATTTTTGAGAGCGTGAGCAGGGGAGGGGCAGGGAGGGAGAGTGGGAGACAGAATTTGAAGCAGGCTCCATGCTGTCAGTGCAGAGCCTGACGTGGGGCCCGAATCCACGAACTCGGGGATCGTGACCCGAGCCGAAGTCGGACGCTCAACCGACTGAGCCACCCAGGCGCTCCTGGATCTATTTTTGATAAAGTAAAACTGCCCTCTTCCTCTGGGAGCCCTCGTAAAACTCAGACATTGTGCACACTCATCTCTGTGCATACGTGTCTCCCTCTATTGGCCCAGAAGGGGAGGGCCAGTGCTTGTCCCTCTCTCTTCCTAGTACCCTGGGCCATGCCTAGGAGACAATAGGAACTCCCTAAAGGTTTACTAAACAAAGAAAAACAGACACAAATGCTCAGCATTTATATTTCTAGTTACCTGGTTTTCTTTGACAGAAAGTCTGAGAGGTAATGTCAGATGAAGAATCTCATTTTTCTTCAGGCTTTCATAGCCAGCGACACAGACTCCTGGAAAAAGGAACAGGAGCTGTGACAAACTGCTAGGAAGATTCTGGGCCATGGCTGGGGTCTAGAAATGCCACAAAATCCCCTAAAGCAAAGATAAATTCTTCCACCATTAGTATGCTACCTCGTACTGGGGAATGGAAGGGGCTTAGACCTTAATAAGAGGAATATACGTGCTGACAGAGCGTCAACATTGCTCCAAGCCCAAGAAGAGTGGGTTGGGCCCCTCTGGGCTGAGCATTAGAGTCCCAGCCTGAGAAGGAAGATTCCATCTCCTCCAGGGCCAGGCAAGGGCATATCACCTTTGTCACCAATCCATTCTAGGACTCGTGTGGCTCCCGAAAGGTCGAATGCATGGAAATCTTGGTACCTGCGCGATAAAGGCACAATGTCACACGGGGCACAGCACTCTGCGATGGCGGCCCGGCCCGGTGGGTAGGGGGCCCAGACTCCGGAGGGAGGCAGACCTGGGAGCAGGTCTTGTTGCACATTTTAACCCCCGTGTGACTGGGACCAGGCCAGTCACAATATCCCTAGCCTCGGTCCTCATCTGTAAAATGGGATTCCCAGAGAACCCAGACTTGCTTCCCAAGGTTGATATGACGAACCAATGAGACAGATAATCTGTCCAGAGTTATACTCAGGCTGCGCAAAATAATTGGTCGCTCGTGTGATTATTCTCCACGAGCACTGCGCAAACAGTGTACCCCCACACAAAGGCGCACACAGGCTGGCGCCGCTCCCCGGACGCGGGAGCCGACTTCCAGGCGGAGTCCTGGGTGTCGGTGTCGGCCCCGCCCCATGGCCGGGGTGGCCCCGCCCACACCGGGGTTCCTCCCGCGCTCCACCCCGCGCCTGTCCGCCCGCGCGGCCAGCGGCACGCCCGGGTCCCACGTCCCAGGCCCACAGGATTTACAAGCGCAAGGATTCCACCAGCCAGTCCTCCGCGGACTCCATGGCAACGCCGCTTCCGCGACCCCACTTCCGCCTCTGAGAACTTTCCCGGGGCAGGCGCGGCCCTCTCGCGAGAAGTGGGCGCGGTCGGTTTGGCCTGGGGGCCTGGCTCACGCCAGCGGGGCGGGGCCGAGAAGTAGCTCTTCGCTGCCGCCCGCGTTCATTGCCTTTGACTGGCCGCGTCCGGGATTCTCCCCGGCAAAACCTCCGGGGAAAATGACGTAAAATCCGGGGTTCCCAGGATGTCAGTATCGGGCGGGGCCTCAGGGACCCAATTGCCTCTCGTTTTACGACAGGATATTTGCAGAGCAGAGTCAAGGCTAGATAAAATAGAGGATGCCCGGTTAAATTCGAATTTTAGATAAACTTTTTTTTTTTTTGTATAGGTGTGTCCATGTAATCTTTAGGATATCTCATACGAAAAAATTATTCATTGTTTGTATAAAATAAGGATTTAACTGGGTGCTCTCTATTTTTATTTGGCAACTCTGGCAACCCTACCCAAGGCCAGAGAAGAGAGTAAGCAGACAGCGAGGGCTGGATCCTAGCTAGGCTCTCTTCCTTGCAGGCTCTGGGCACTCCCCTCAAAACTTGGCGTGGGGATGAAATGAAATGCAGTAAGCAAAACCCCATCTTGTAGTGTAGGCAGCTCCTGTTTACAAGTGAGGAAACCTAAGCCTTGCCTGTGCCAGCAGGTGGCAGAGGTGAGTAAGAACCCAGTACCTGGCGCCGGTCCTGGCAAGTAGAACAGGCGCTGAGTACCTGCTTGCAGAATGGGCGACTCACTTGGGAGTCCTGAGTAGGCTGGTGTCGGGAAGTTTTTTGGCTTTTGGAGCCAGCTCCATCTTACTGAACATCCTGTCCTCCAGTCCTCCAGCCCCCTTTCCCTCCCATGCCCTCAAACTTGGCTGAAAGGAGAGGACCAGACATTCTTCCTAAAAGGCTGGGTTTTATTCACAATTTCAACAGGGAAGCAAGGAATACAGCAGGGTCATAATTTGTATCTGATTGGCAATATTCCTGGCGACACAACCAGAAATCACACTAATGGAGTAAGAGAGGTTTAGGCCCAGGTTTTAGGTCCAGATGAGGTCACTGCTGGGGTCCTGTTCAGCTCCTCCCCTGGGTGGGCGTGATCTAAGAAGCTTCATTGTCGTCATATCTTCCTCCTTAGTGGTGTCACTTCTGCACCGTTTGCGGCAGCAGCCTCCTGTACTGAAGGGGAACACACAGAAGAACTGATCTGGGCAGAGGGGGGAAATGACAGGGGCATCCTGCCATGCCTAAGTGCTAGGCATCCACAGAGGCAGACAGGGGCAGGCTCAGCTTAGGCAGCCTCCCCCTAGCACCTTTCTCCCAGAAGAGCCTGGGAGGAGTTGGGGCAGCGGTTTTCTCAGAATGACATCACCAACCTCAGAGTGGTCATGACAGTCAAGGAGATCATGAAGTCCATGTGCATGCCTGGCCCTGGCCAGTGTCAGTGTTTTCCATCCCCTGCCCTCAGCTCTTCCCCAGACCTCACTTGTGAAGTCCCATCCCCCAGAGCTAGGTACTGCTTCCTCGGAGACTCGCCAGTTGGTCTCCATGCTTTAGGCCTTCAAGGCCAACAGTCCCAGAGGTGACATCATGTCCCTTCAGACTCAGCCAGCCCAAGCTCCCAGCCCTTACATTTGAGGTCCCTAGGGGCTGGTGGTTCTTCTGTGCATGAAGAGGGCCAGGGATGCTGACAGGGGCTGGAGTGGGACCTTCTCTAGGGAATGCCCCCCCCACCTCCTTGAAAAAGTATGCACCATATGCTGGGCACAGTGGGGGATAGGAAGGTGAGTCTGTAGCAGGTGCTGCCAGGGGGAAGGTGAGTCTAGCAGGTGCTGCCAGGGAGCCCGAGGACTCCTGTTTACGAAGTGCTATGTGCCAGGCATCATGTTGAGCACGTGACACAAATGGTCTCGTTTAATACGAGATGGGCACTATTATTCCCATTTTATAAATGAGGGAAGTCAGGCTTAGAGGTGTTACATGATATTTTTATGGCCACACAGCTACTAGTTAGGTTAGGAGCCTAGCACGCTGTCCCCAGAACCCACATTCTACCACATTACACTGCCTTCTGCCCACAGTACAAAGTGGCGGGAAGGTCGTGTGGGGTGGGGGCCCCCTCAGGAGCAGGGAACGGAAGAGCTGCGCTTCTACCAGGCCAGAGACTAAAGCAGGCTTGGCTCTGGCTTTGCGGCCTTGGACCTCATAGGTCAGTGGTTTATGACCAAGGGTAATTTGGTTCCCTCCCCTGAGCCCTCACAAGAAGGCCTCCAGCAGTGTCTGGAGGCCTGTTTTTCTGTTGTCACAAGTGGGGCAGGGGGAGGGTGCTCCAGTGAGTAGAGACAAGGGATACCACCAAATTTCCTACAATGTGCAGGACAGCCCCCACAACAAAGTATCCAGGCCAGGATGTCAGGAGTCTTGAGGTTGAGAAACCCTGCACTGAGGGCCACTGAGGCAGATGAGTGACTGGGAAGAGCACTGGTGGAGGTGAACAAGGTCTGGACTCTGGATGCTGAGTCTTCTCTCTGGGCCTCAGGTCCCAACTGTAGCCGTGTAAGCACCCCCGAGGCACAGCAAACGTGGACAGCTGGGGTGCGGCAGGCCTGGGGAGCAGGGGAAAGGTCCTGCTGCAAGAGGCTGGCTAACTAATCCTAGGCTGTGACTTTAGACCGGGGACTCAGTGAGGGGAACTACTGGGAAGGTCAGCTTCCTTTCTTTGAAGTCTTCACTCTTTGAGCTCTGGATCACCGGGAGAGCTTTTTGGGGCCCATCACATCTTGGGGGGCAGTCACACCCTAAGCTGGAGCCAGGGGCAGCCCTGGCTGGGCCTCTCCTGGGCCTGGGGGTGGGAGCCTGGCTCACCTGGGGGTGAGGTGCTGGGCCACTGAGGCTCACGCCCAGAACTTTCTTTAGCAGGAGGATCCTAGGCAGATCGTGACTCAGCTGCCGTCTCTGGTCCCTCAGGGAGATGTGGGGAGCTGTCCCCAAGAGGAATGGGCTGAGGGTTTCCAGACTCTTCTTGCCCATGAAGTGACCTAGAAAGGGGGTGCCAAGGCACAAGGAAGTCGGGGAGCAAGGATCCTATGCCGGTGAGAAAGTTCCCCATCTCTCCCAACTTTCAGTTCTCTTGGCAGGAAGACCCGAGGGCAACCTTTCTTCTCTTCCTCCTCACCAAGGCGCCAAAACACCCCTGGCTGGTAGCAAAGCCTGTACCTCGGCTTTTCCTGAACAGGAGAGGACGGTACAGCGGGAAGGAGGGTGGGTGTCCCTGTGTCAGCTGTGCTGCCTGCTTACCAGGGCCAGGAGAGGGCAAGGAGGAAAGTGGAGAAGGAAGAGGTGTCTGGAAGGCGCAGGGTCAGAGAAGACACACGAGAGGTCAGAAAGAGGATTCAGTAGACTCTAGTCTAAGGCCAGGGGCACCGGCTGGCAGGCAGATCTAGGACCCAGCCCCAGCTAGCTCTGCTTTAACTGGCTGAGTGATCTCAGCCAAGCCCCTGAACTGTCTGGGTCTCAAGTTTTCCATCTATTAAATTAAGACGGGTTCCAGGATCCTCACCGGCACGGACACCAGTATCCATGGCCAAGGAACGGCCTGACAAGGGAAATGGGATCAGAGCAAGGTTTGGGGCGCTTGCGCGGGTCTCAAAGACTTACCGGTGGCCCAGAGGTTGCCCCGCGGGTGCACTCGGATCTTGCTCGCCCGGCTGCGGGCCTCCGGGGCATCCCAGCTGAGCGGCGCGGCTCCCGAAGCGAGCAGAGCGAAGAGCAGGAGGCCGCCGAGCAGCCGAGCGCCCCCAGCCCGCAGGGTCATGGCTGTGCCCTCGCCGAGCCTCCGCCCCGGCGCGCCTGGCAGCCGCTGGAGTCGGGAGCCCGCCTTACCTCCTTTTAAACCCGCGCCCCTGGGGGGGCGGAGCCTGCCCGAGGAGACCGCCCCTGGCGCGCTCGCGGCCGCCCCGCCCCCGCAAGACCCCAGAGGCCGCGCCCTGGCGCTTCTGCCTTCGCCTGGGTACCACTTCTGCAGGGCGGGCGCCCAAGCCCACTCTCTTCGGGCGGAGGAGCCTCCGCGGAGGGCGAAGCCGGTTCCCCGGCCGCCTCCCTGCCGCTCCCACTGGCTTTCGGCCCACGAGTAACGGTTACTTGGCCCAGAAGTCTCTCACTTACAGGGTAGAAGTGGGGGCGAGGACACTGGCGGTGCAGTGCCCAGCAAGGTGCCGGGCACTAGGCACACCATAAAATGCCTGCCAGCCCTTTCCTCTTAAGGGATATGACCTACGGGCACCCTGCTCTCGGCCCTCTCACCACCAGCACGCCCAAGGTGATGCGGAAACCACAGCAGGTGCTCGGGTGGGCAATGCAGAACGAGGGATCGGGGGATAGTGAGCACCCCCCCCCCGACAGGTTTGGATGTTCTATTTTGGGGAGACCAGCCTATCGCTTCGGCAGGAGGCGGATCTCTGGGTCAGGGAAGTGGAAAAAGCACCAGACCAGGAGTTCATACACAAACCATGTGACCTGGTTGAACCTCACTTTCTTCAGCCGTAAAATAGTAATAACCATGTCGTCCCGTTTTTAATAATTTTATTTTTATTTATTTATTTTTTTAGCCCAGTCACGTTGTGGCAGGAGGCAGCAGTCCCGCGGACGGCCGCTCATACCCAGCACCCTCCTCTCAAGTCCACACCTGTCTGGGGAGGAACTCTGGGGTCAGCGGCATCACTTAATGAGCAAGACACTGTGCTCCACAAAAATATTTATTTTTGCTTAAAGGTTTACTAGACACCAATGTTCAGGAGCGAGCTGGGCACAGGAGGGGAGACAGAGGGTAATTCCCTGCTGCCAAGGGAGTTTGCCATCTCACTGGAGAAATGGAGCACCAGGAGTGAATGATGAGGGAGTGTGGGGAGCAGACCACGCCGCGATTTGGGGCTCTTCCCTGCACTGCGTGGCTGTGGCAGAACCGACCGCCCAGTGCTGCTCGGTGATGGTCCTTCGTATTACTGCTCTCACATCGTCCAGCGCAGCATGGGCTGCGCGCTCTGCGGACCTCCAGCCTACACGGGCAAGTGTACAGGACAGGCCGGTGGTCACGCCGAGCTCCCAGGAGCAGGGCATGCAGGGCAGGGCCACTCCATTTCTGGCCCTGGCTTTTCCCCCCCGCAGTCTCCTTGCTTCTCACCCCCAGCCTGGCATTTACACCTCTCTGCATTCTTGTCACTGCTCAGCTGTGGTGCACAGATTTAGCTCCTATCCCTTCCATCATAACCATTCCCTCTGCGCACCCCTCCCGCTCTGGCCCGAGATGGAGACATCAGTGGGAACACAACACGAGCGGGTACTGAGTGCTTTGCTTAAATGCTTGAAGGAACCTTATTTGGTAGGTTTATCTCTCATTTTATGACTGGAAACAGGCTCAGCGGTTGAGTCACTTGCCCAGACGTCACACCACAATCACACTTCGGGTCTGCTTGGATCACTCCATCAGGCCCCCAAAGTCATGCGGGGCAGATGCTGTTTCCCTAAACCACACCCACTCCCATTTTACCATCAAAGTGTAAGCATCTAAAAGTTGGTTTCGATTTCTCAGGAGAGAAAGGGAGCAGGCGCTGAATTCAGGGTTTGCCTTCGCTTCTGCAGGTGACCCTGGGACCGCGGGTCCTGCTCTGAGCGGTTCATTTATACTCAAGCCTCCTCACAGCAGGGGGAGCTGTGAACGGCATCGGTTCACAGCTCCCCCTGCAGCACCAGGACTGTCCCCAGGTGCCCGGGTGGGATCACCTGACCTGTCAGGCTAGCATGGCCAGAAGGGGCTCTGAGGACCCTGGAGAAAGCGGCAGGGTGACAGCTCCCCCGCCGGCCATAAAACCCTGTCCCAGGAACGGGCAGCAGTAGGCACAGCAGAGAGGTGGCCTGCCCCAGACAGCACTTCCGAGCTCGACGCCCCAGGGAGTGTGCTAGGCTCTGAGTTTAGGACGAGGACCTCAAGTGCCTGCTGCCTGTCCCCCGAGTCTACTGTGACGGCAAGGGAAGTCTCGGGGCTCCCATCCCACTGGGATGACCGAGAGACAATCATACGGAGGCTCACGGAGAAGCTCCTCGGTGCTCACACTTGGCCCTCGCCAGGTTTCTACCACGTTCAAGGACAGCCACAGAGACCGCAGAGAAGATTCCCAAGACAGTCCAAGTGGTTAAGGGGTGAAAGATACACAGCAAGTCCTGTTAGACAAAACATTTAAACTGCACCGTGGTTTTTAATCAAAGATGGCTTGAAATAGAGGATCTAGATCTCACTAAATTAGGATCAAATATAAGTAACAACTTTCCACAACTGAATCTTTTTTGTTGTTGTTTTCCAGAAGTACTTACATGCACGCTCCTTTGATCACCAACACTATTTTGACGTAGCCAAGGCTGGTATTACGCCCGTTTTATAGATGGGTTAACGCAAGGATAAAGCGAGTTAGTTGCACAGAAACTAAATAAATGGGGAAAAAAACCCAGAATGGACTTCACGCACATGAAAGGTCCAGAGGACAACAGAGGAAGCGAAAAGCAGAAACTTAAATCAGACACACGCGAAACCGGTGAAAAGGAAGGACAGCAAACGCAGAGCTGCTCAGAAAAGGACGCTGTGGGATCGCTGGAGGCAAACCCTTGAGCACAGATCCGCGCCTGCGCGGGCCATCCTGCGCTCTCCCGGGTCCTGCTCTTCAGCCCTGTACGACCCGGAAGACAGCAGAGTCCTTAAGAGAGGAGGAGAGTGGATCAGGCCAGAGGAATCGATTTCTCAGAGTCCGAGAGAGCACAGAAGGATTAGCTAGGAAATCAGAACAGCCAGCATTAGTCAGGAAATACTTCATACACCGGAACTGCCAAAACACAGAATGGGTTAAGGCAATATTCAGAAAAAGAGAAATACCTCCATCTGACGAGAAAGTGAGGACGATCCCAACGACGGCTAAGCAGGCAGAGCAGCTGCTGCCCAGGGCCGTCCCGAAAACCCGAGAAAGTGAGCGGCCCCAGCGCCAGCACTCGTCAGTACTGGGGGGGGGGGCGGTCATGTATTTCAGGGGACACTCAGTAACTGAAAGAGATACTCCTTAAAGTCCAGAGAGGTTTAGCCGCCTGGAGATCCGCTGAGACCCTCACGGTTTCTAGCCCATCTGCTCATCTGAGCGGGCCGCGAAGGACAGCCTAGCGCCCCTAAAGAATTCCCGAGCGCCCTGCAGTTGTGGGGCCCATTCTAAGTGAGAGGTCTCATTAGGTATTACAGAGGTACAAGGACAGGGTGATGACCCTGATACCGTGACACGAGATCAGCAACACGCAGGTCTCGTAACTTCTGGATTCTCTTTTGTAAAATGGAGTTTATTTTGAAGACTACATGAGAGAAAACAAAAATCTGTCATAAATTCAAAAGCACTTAGCAGAGCACAGGGTGGACTCTTCAGTGCCCGGTCTTAGTAGCTGGGTCCTGGGAAGAGCAAAGCCTGCTTCACGTGGAAGCCCACGACGGGGGAGAGAGGGGCCCCTGGGGAGCCGCGAGGACTCTGTTGACACCGCAGACAGCAAAGTGCCTGTTACACGGCGAGCTGTCGGGTGGACTAAAAGGCCAGCACATGGACCTCAACTTTGACCCATTCCAAGAAACCAGTTCTAGAGCATTTTCTCTTTTTTTGCTCAAATAAGTTGTCAGGCTGACCACTTTGATCAAGTCTCCTGCCACTGACTGACTTGCTTGCCTGATACAAATCCAGAGTACAGACTCTTTTAACTAGACTCCTGGACTTAAGGCTGGAATCCAGCTTATCAATCTGAATAAACTGGCCAATTAAAGGAAAGGTTCTAGGGAAGTGATTCTTACGAGAGTAGATACCATTCCAGAAACTCCTAAGATTGGTAGGATAGGGATTTATCGCTTCGAAGTCATATTCGCTCTCCATATATATGGTGTGTGTGTATATATAAATATATGTATATGTACATATGCATTCAACATAATATAACCGTATATGAGAGTCATATTGAATATAACTGCATATGAAAAAGAAGTAACTCTTGTTTTTATAATACAAACTTGAGAAAAAGCAAAAGAAAATATTCTTTGCTAATGAGGATGGAGGTTGCATATACCAGACCTGAGGGAGAGTTTGTCAGAAAGGAGAGGGAAGAGATTGTATGTTTCTTTAAAAAGGCCGTCAGTTTTGAAAGATTAAGGAACGCCGTCCTACAGGAAAGGTGCCCGGGGCTCCTGACTGGCTGGATGGGTAGCCGGTGTCTGGCGAGGTGGCTCTCTGCAGAGCGGCGACCACGCCTGTTCCACGGAACCTTCTCTGAACAGCGCCCTGGCAGCGGGTCCCAGAAGACAGACCTCCGGTATCGTCACAAGGTTTTTTGTTGCTGTTGTCCATTCCGTTTCATGCCCACCCCATAAGGCACAGGACGACTGTCTCCCTCTGCGCGAGCCAGAAGGAGCTGCGGAGTGTCCTGTGGCGGATGGCGGACGTCTGATGTGTCTTGTGAGCGCTAACCTCGCCTCTCATCTCCTCCTTTCCGCGCCCCACACTTGGTTCCACCCCAAACTCTCCAGTTATGTTTTATCTAGTCACATAGTACCATGAGCTGCTCCAAACCCTTCCTTCTGGATCAGTTTATTTCCTTACTTATCAATCAATAAATCTAAAGCGTGCAAAGCACTGTGACAGGGAGGAGAGGCTCTACAAGGACGCCTCTCGGACGCCGGTCGGGGTAGGGGACACACACACAACGCGCCTCTCTGAGCCTCTGGTAAGGAGGACGTGGGCACCTGGGAGGGGCAGAAAACAAGAATAAAAGAAAAAAAGACACGAACAAAGTCCCGAAGCACCGAGCAGGGAGCGTAGCTGACAGTAAGGCACACTCCTCTTCTGAGCTCCCTGTGCGTCTGCAAACTCACTTACGATCCTATGTGGAAAAACTGCTCACGTGCCGCTCCGGGAAGGGCACCGAGTTCCTGGCAGTCCCTTGCCTTGCTCACCTTTGTACCCCCAGGGGCAGGGCCGGATCTGGCACAGACTAGGTGCTCAGGAAGCGCCTGCTGAGGGGGAAAGCTGTTAGCAGGGGGAGGACGGACCCCCATCCGCAAAGGCTAGCCGTCTATCCGCTGAGACCGACGTGGAGGGGAGAAGAGTGGAGACCGGAATCGTCCTGAGGGCCTCGGACGCCACACGACACTCAGAAGGCAAGGTCTTCGCTGTTTCTTAAAGTAACTCCTGCATATTCTAGTCTTTATGAACATTTCTTGGTTACACAGAATTCCTTCTATGCCCAGACTCAACACTTGTCTGCGAAGGGTCATATTTGTTGTTTATTTTTAAAAGTCTAGCTGATATTACTTCTAGTTCTAGTGCGGGACAATGCTAACAAAGACATACTTGGCCAGAAAACAGTCTGAATCGGCCGTCCCGACTGACAGGAGTACCTTGCAGAAGGTGGACCATCCATTTAACCAGCTAGAATCAGCTGGGTCATTCTGGAAGCTCAACGGACACAAGTGACCCGAGATGCTGAGCTAGCCTCCACGCGTTGTCCTCAGAGACTGCACGAACTTGGAAACACACGAGAACAAACGGCCAAGATAAGCACGTAAGGGTCACAGAGCCCATACTTTCAGCCTAGGCTCTCAGAGAAGTCTCAGACTCCTTAAGAAAGGTGACAAGGGGCACCTGAAGGGCTCAGTCGGTTGAGCATCCAACTCTGGCTCAGGTCATGATCTCAAGGTTCGTGGGTTCAACTCCTGCGTCAGGCTCTGTGCTGACAGCTCAGGACCTGGACCTGCTTCGGATTCTGTTTCTCCCTCTCTCTCTGCTCCTCCCCCACTCATGATCTGTCTGTCTGTCTCTCTCTCAAAAATAAATAAACTAAAGAAAATTTTTTAAAAAGGTGACAAACACCAATGCTTCTCCCACTGAGAAAGAAAATGCAGAAGGAGTCCAAGGACAACACAAAAGGGAAGAAAACAGGATTAACATAAAAAATTCTAGAAAGGGAACATGCTGTTTAAATGGAACCATGGGGAGAGAAAGTTTTCAGATTCAAATTGGGCAAGACCAAGATGATAGACTTCCTAAATAACAGGAAGGTGCAAATCACTTCTATGATTCACAGGCTCTGCCCCAGAATCACAGCTCAGCAACAGCGCTGCCCTGAGTTAGTGCCTCTGGCTCCAGCGCCCGGCACACCGCCTCACCTCCTAGATTTGCACAAGCTCCCGGACGCCCCTGGGGAGCACAGTACAGCACCCCTACACCGCAGCCTGCAATCTGATGGGGGAACTTGCGGCCCCGTCCACAAACTTACACCTCACCTATGGTTCAAAACGAGACACTTCTTAAACGGGGCACTAAAATTAACGAACAAGCGGAAATGATCTGGAATAGGCAAGACTGGTGCGCGGCAGGGAAATGGAGACAGAGTCACCAAGCGAAGGGAACCACTATGTCTCCGGATTCAGGTGATGGCAACGAGAGGTGGAGTGAAAGGGGTAAGTACGGGTAGGGCTCGTAAGGGACTGAACACGGTGGGAGATGAAAACCCGATGTGACTGCTCCTGCGAAGCAGAGGCGAAATCTGCAGGGGGAGTTTGCAGGAATGGCTCTGAGCTCAAGTTTAAAGAGGACAATCAAGTGGAAGCGCCCAGAGGGTCCAGACATGCCTGGATTAGAAGTGAGGACAGGGATTTGCGAAGGACTTGTAGAGAATTACACGCTGGGCTGGGGACAGTGGGTGAGTCCCAGCGGAGGGGCAACCCCAAGATCAAATTCTCGCTTGAAGTTGTACTGATCGCCACGGCTCGGATCCCCAACGCTCCCAATGGGCGAGCCTCCGAAAGGCGCCCAGGCCCAGCCAAATCTCAAGGAGCTAATCCCCCCGTAAAACACCAAAGTGGACATCCTTGGGGTCGCCATTGTCCCAGAGCTCTGACACCACGTCACACCGACTACTGATACAACTGCCCAGCGTTGCGTCTCAGGTGTTAGCACTACACTAGACAACGTAAAACCTGACGACATATAACCTCCCTCCCAGGATAATCTTTATTTTTGGCTAGTAGAGTAATTCAGATATTCCTGAATGATTTGGTTACTTCTCAGAAAAATTCAGCTGTTGCCTCCAACAAGAGCACCCAGCAAAGGAGGAAAAACAAAAGTGGGTGAGAAAATATGCAAATGAGGAAGATATTAACGTTTTAACTGTGTAAGCGTGCACGGAGAGCCGAGGACACAGCGCCGATGCTCACACTCAGGCACGCTAGGATCACAAGCACCCCGGATCCCGCCCTCGGGGCAGCGAAGCACCCGACGTGGTCCCGGCAAGGACGCTACAGAAGGGAGCCTGGGCAGTTAGGCCGAGCAGTTACCCCCGGTCCTCTGCGGGTGGTCAGGAGGGAAGAAATGGAGCGAATGCCAATTTTCTACCGTTCTACACACGGGCCACTGCTGCCACCCTCTCTCGTGGCGCAGGAGAACACGCAAGCACGACATAAGCCTCACAGGCAGGTTCAGAGAAGCGCTCGTTAGCAGGGATTTGCCGTTTCTCACTGGGCTGAGACCATGAAGAGCCCACATCCAAAGTCGAAAGGCTAACGCCTAGGTAATGGGTTTAGGAAGGCGCTGCCCCCATATGAGAGAGCGGCAGAAGATTAACTGTTCTTATTTTTACATTCTCTCCGTCTTCTAATGGTAATTCCATTAGCATTGAAGTGTGGACGGATTCCTACTTCGGCTGATCCACCTCAGCTGAGCAGACAATAAAACCTGCTCATTTAGCCCAACACAGAAAATCTGCTTGCCTTCAGGTTTCACATTAATACAAGAAGAGACCAGAGAGGATCAAGAGCACTCTGCACGTAAAAGCGCACTGGCTTGGCCGGCGCTAGCCCCTTCCCGCGCTGCCTCTGTGTCAGAAAAAGAACAACACACTTTAAGCTTTGCCTTCCCGAAGTCTGCGTCAGAGAAAAGCGAAGCCAGGCACTTAAGAGGTCAGGTTCAGGCACAGGAGTTTTTAAAGAGCAGGTAGCGGGCTTGGCCTCCAGCCCCCCACTCCACCCCCCCGCCGCCCCGGACATGCACCACCAGCCACCGTGCAGAACGGCCCCGAGAGTCTCAGGGCAGAAAGGGACGGGAGCACAGGGAGGGTTTCCTGAACCTTCCGGCAACACAGACTGCGTCTCTACACATCTGAGTCACACCCCAGTGAAGAACCAATTGTATGGCTGAGAGGTTTCCTATGAATGTCAACGGGCACCTCCCTCCACAAAAACACAAACAAAAACAAAACACACAAACAAAAACCAGTTGTTAGTATCAGGACAACCTTCTTGGCTGAACGACTGCTCACAGTCAAGTCTGTCTCTCCCCAAAGGGCGCTAAGCAGAAGCAGAGGAAGGCAAAGCTTTCCCGCCAAACACAAGTCAGGGATAAGGGGTTCGATATGCAAAGTCTTTTATTTAAAATTTGAAAAGTTAAGACTTCCGACCACCTCAGCACACGCCATTCCCGCTCCTGGGGAGGAGTGGCGGTTCCGACCCGTGCAGAGCGCATTCTCACGTGCAGAACTCTGGAGGCACTTTAGAAGTGAAGCTTGGCTTCAAGATACAAACACTGGGGGCTTTGGCTCAACCTTTTAATATAAAAAATTCACTGATGTACAAAAATGTGAAAGTGTGACAATGACAACATATGAAATCCTGTGACCGAGTCCCCTCGAGTGCGCGCCGCGGTGCCCGTGCGCCCGCCCACACGCCCTGGCGTGGAAACAGAAGCTAATGCAGACCATTGCTCCCGAGAAGCGCCGCCAGGAGCGTCCCCACTCCGCCAGCCACAGACCAGTATCGATTCCAAACATTCAGTAACGAGCAGTAGGGCCTCTTCCAGGAACACCAAGGCGAACTTCCTACTCACGATGGACCAGCACAAATAAACCCAGCAGAAAGAGCACTGCATACTGGAAAACAAACACAGAGCATCACAAGTCAGAGAGGCTTCTAGAAGTTTGCAAGTCCTCGGAGTTGATGAGTAAGTGGGCCTTTGTGGCCAAGATAAAGGACTAAATGATCCAACTAGCAATCCACTTAGTACTTTTCCAAAATTAAGCAAAAGATTATATATAGATATGTATATATATTTTAATTTGAGAGCGAGAAAGAATGCGAGTGGGGAGAGGAGCAGAGGGAGAGAGAGAGAATCTCAAGTAGCCTTAGGCTCAGCACAGAGCCCAACTCGGGGCTCGATCCCACTTCTCAGGGATCATGAGCTGAACCGAGATCAGGAGTCAGATGCTCAACTAACTGAGCCACCCAGGAGCCCTAAAAGATCACATTTTTAATGGAACACAGTACAGGCTCTTACCTTAAATTTGGGGTAGTCATTCATGAGGATCGTCACAATCCCGATATAAGGAACAAATCTAAACAAACAAAAAAACATCATCACAGAACTTCCTAGGTAACCATTCTCATTTACCAAATATTCTCAATATCTTCCAGAGAAAAAAAATTTCCAGTTCACAGAGTCCATTCATACAGACTGTCCTAGAAGATGCTTTCAACCACTCATGTGACAGGGAAGTTAGGAATGTCACCATTTTATAGATGAGGAAACAGACGCTCGTGCCTGAGCTCCATGGCCTCCGGGGCCAAGAAGAGCACCAGAGCGGACATCTTAGGCCGCAAGATGGTGGCACTCATGCCTGGTGCTGGGCTGGCTGTCATAACCTTCAGAGAGCGGCCATGAGCCGGGCGGACAAGGCAAACTCAGCCGGGTGGGTACAAGGGACTTCATGTCAAGTGCCCACAAAGAGAGTGAAAGAGTGGCACTGTGGTACTTAAGACTTCACCACCCTCTCATTTTTCAGCCACCTGTCATCTGGCTCTGGCTTTCTTAGTCCTGAAACTTTTCCCAGAACAGTTCAAATCACCACATGCAGCAGACCGGTCTCACCTCCCACCTCCCTTCCCTCCTGCAGAACGGGACTTTGAGGACCACAAGCTTCCCTTGAAACCCCTTCCTCCTTGGGTTTCTCTAACACACCACAGATCTGTTTCTCTACCTACCTCCTGGCTGCTAGCCCTCCGGGTTTTTTTTTTTCCACGAGTCTTTCTTTCCCCTCACCCCCAAAGTTTATCCCCTTAAACTAGGTAAAACCACTGTTAAATAATCTCATAGACCTGATATATTTCCTCTGAAGTCTTTACTACAATTTTTAAAAGTTTATTGACTTCTTTGGGGGTGGGGCAGTGAGAGAGGATCTCCAGCAGGCTCTGCATTGTCAGCGCAGAGCCTGACACAGGGCTCGACTCCATGAACCATGAGATCATGACCTGACTTGAAAGCAAGAGTCGAACGCTTAACAGGCAGAGCCACCCAGGTGCCCCCACCATTTTTTATTACATAATTAGTTGCACAACTAGCTGCAGAGTGTGTGTTTCTCCTATTAGAGCTAAGCTCTGTAGGGGCAAAAACGATGCCGGTCTCACTCCCCCGTGTACACTCAAGGCCAAACGCCTTGCCCACAGTCGTAGGCATCTGGTAAATACGGCCTGACTGAATGAATGTCCAAGCCTCTTTTTCACCCTTTCCCTTAGAGATCTCATTTGCTCTAGGACTTCACGTCTCCCCTCAATGCAAAATCCTCCTCAACCTCCTAAGAACTCAGGAGAGAAAGAAAAGGTTAGCAGGGTGCCGTCTCCTCTTTTACTGCTGGACTCCGGAGTGGGCTCCACAATGCTGACCTGGAGCTTGCCCTCGAGAAGGGGCCGGGTTGAGGTGGAGACTGAACTTGCACGCTTTAAAATAGCCCAGATATTTCTATTCAGGGCTTTGCACCATGCCACAGGTGCACAACGAGGAACTATCTCCCACATAACACCTCCCTATCAAAGCCTTCAGGGAAGCTGGAGAAACAGAAATGTTGTCTTTGGTGCACTTGACTTCCTTTAAAGAACTCCTCTTACCCCGTCTCCTGTCCTCTCCCTTCTGGCACCACTACCCGACCCACCTCTCTCTCTCTCCCCATTCCCAAACTCTCATTCCGTAAGTTGGTGTTTCCTAAAATCCTGGCCTCCTTTGTCAGAATCACTTGGACAGCCTGTTAGAAAATGCTGGGTCTCCCCCAGATTTACGGAGTCAGAGCGTCTGTGGAAGGCGGCCCGGGTAATGCTTCTGCACACCGGGGTAGCAGGGGCTCAGTTCTAGCTGGTGGGGATGCCTGCACCTGGCGTGTGGTGGCAAATAATATCCCCTCCAAGGCCCCAGGCTTTGGTTTCTACCCCTGGGACCTCTAAGAGCTGAAAATTCAGTCCCTACGGGATGGCAGAGCTAAGCTCCAGGAGGACAGGTACAGGGTTTCTATAGTTTTAATAGGTATCTTTTCTTTTTAATGTGGTGACTTATTATTTTGTCTCAGTTATAACATTTTCATAAAAGCAATAGCTTTCAGTGGGGTAAGTCATCTAATTTAAGAATGTAAAGACGGGGGTGCCTGCGGGGCTCAGTCCATTAAGCGTCCGACTTCGTTTTGGCTCAGGTCATGATCTCACGGTTTCCTGAGCTCAAGCCTCATGTTGGGCTGGCACCACGAAACCTGCTTGGGACTCTCTCTTTCCCTCTCTCTGCCCCTCCTCTACTCACACAGTCTCTGTCTCTGTCAAAATAAAAATAAACTTAAAAAAAAAAGGATGTAAAGACAGATGTCTCACAGTAAAATGCAGACTAAAAGCGATAACAGCACCAGTGATTTCTACAAAAACAGGGTCAGGCTGCTTATTCCGACCTGCTGATGGGCAGCCGGTCTCACAGACGGACCCCCGCTGTTCCCTCCACGCCCTGTCCGTGCTCGAAGACCGTTTAGCTCCCAGTGAGCAGACAGCCTGTCTATGGGTTATCCCTGGACACGTTTTCCCCCCAAGGCTGGTGTTTCCTTGCCCCCCATACGGGAGATGGAAGCAACTCGGGCGTCAGGAGCAACGGAAGCAAATACTACGCCAGGCAGTCCAAAGTCAAACAAAAGATTTAACTCTCTGTCTCACCGTTTCCCTCCACGGACAGAGGCACCAAAGGCTGATAACCAAGCACACGGCGCCGCCATTATCGGCCACCTTAGATTCCAATCAGTTGCACGTTTTCCCTACCCTGCTCAGAGAAGCTCGGCTTTAGCAGAAGCAGAAGGTTTACAAGAAGTGAGACAAATGCCACCCACAAAGCCAACTCCAGGAGCGGCCGGCGTCAAGTTAACAACTAGGAGGTAGAGGATGGATAAACACGAGGGCCTGGGAGTTCTTGGAATTGAAGGTGCTGGAGGGGGAAGAACTATCTTCTGATATTTGGGAGAAAATAATTTTGCCAACTGTCAAAAGGGGTCTCTATCTGGGAGCTGACTTAAGAGGGGTCTTTGTTTCTACCCCAGAATGATGTTTCAAGTTAAGGAAAAAGTCCATTTGGGGGCACCTGGGTGGCTCAGTCCGTTGAGCGTCCGACTTCGTCTCAGGTCATGATCTCACGGCTCATGGGTTCAAGCCCCACGTTGGGCTCTGTGCTGACAGCTCAGAGCCTGGAGCCTGCTTCGGATTCTGTGTCTCTTTCTCTCCCTCTCCCCTGTTCATGCTCTGTCTCTCGAAAATAAATAAATGTAAAAAAAAAAAAAAAAAAAGGAAAAAGTCCATTTGAAAAGCCTCATCCTTAAAGCTGACTTTAGTAAACAGAGAGCTACATCACTCCGCTCCTTCCTTCTACGTTTAGGTCTCTCTTCATGGTCAACATAGCCCACCGCTCATCTTGAGCCAGCCTTTCCTGTCTCCTAGCGCTCTCTACTCTTCTCTAATAGGTCCTCTTGTGTTTTTCAACGTCCTGAATTTAGAAAGGATCACTCCTGTTAAATACTTGGTTGGTTCAGTATTAGTTTCATTTTCTACAGTTGTCCTTATTACATGTTGAAACATGAACAAGCCCTGAAAACACCCTGCTGGGGAAAGGAGCCAGACATAAACGAAGCCCGCATACTGTACGATTCTGTGGACAAAACACGTTCAGAACAGGCAATGCAGAGACGCAGAGTGGGTTAGCGGAGCCGGAGCTGCAGGGACAGGGACTGGGGACCGACTGCTGGTGGGTACGGAGTTTTCCTTCGGGAGCGCGACACGGTCTGCGATCAGATCGCGGTGACGGCTGTGTGACCTTGTGGATACAGTAAAACCCACTGAACTGTGCACTGTTACGTGGTGAATCTTATTCTCTAATATATGTGAATTCTAGCTCAATAAAAGTGTTTTAACTTGTTTTTATTTAGGGCCTTAGGCCTCAGTGTAAAACTTTAGGGTGCAACTACTTGAAAAACATTTTTTTTGTTTTGATTGCACAAAGACATTGGTACCACAGTCACAGTCATAGACTGACCTGTAAAAACAGTTATCCTCAAGGTTTGGGTACAGTCTGACTTTGAATTATCAGTTTAGTGTTTTATAAACACAATTTCCACAGAAGGAGTGCTCTGCCCCACGGTGCCAAGGGAAGTGGCAGCATAACCAATGCCAATGAGTCAGTGAAACGAAGGTTCTGGGCTCCTGCGACATGGGTCCCAGAGGTTTGTCCTCGGTGGAAAGTTATTTAATGCAGAGATTACTTTTTTTCATTAAAAGCAACAAAAAGGTCTGTATCTTCAATGTTGGGATTTTATTTTACTTTTTTAAGATTTTACTTTTTAGGCGGCACCTGGGCTCACGATCAGCATGGAGCCTACTTAAAAAATAAATAAATAAAATAAAAATAAAGATTTCATTTTTAAGTAATCTCTTTAATCTCTTTGAAGTAATCTCTGACCCAGCCAGGCGCCCTTCAATGTTCGGATTTTAGAAATAACATTGTATACACTTAAAGATGTTTTTAAAGTTCTTTAGAAAGACTAGTTACTTTAAGTATGTTTTGGGGCACCTGACTGGTTCAGTCCGTGGAGCATGCAACTCTTGATCTCAGGGTTGTAAGTTCGAGCCCTATGTTGGATGTAGAGATTACTTGAAGCATTTTTTTAAAATATTTATTTTTGAGAGAGAGACAGAGACAGAGACAGAGTGCAAGCGACAGAGGGGCAGAGAGGAGGAGGCCCAGAATGTGAAGCAGGCTCCAGGCTCTGAGCTGTCAGCACAGCTCGACATGGGGCTCGAACCCATGAATTGTGAGATCACGACCTGAGCCAAAGTCAGCTGCTTAACTGACTGAGCCACCCAGGCACCCCAGGTGTAGAGATTACTTAAAAATAAATAAAATCTTTTTTAAAAAGGTATGTTTAGGTCCAACGCGGGAAAGGAAGTTCCCTTGAGCTGGAGACATGCGCACAGTGACACCGGGGCTCGGGCTGCTCCCGCCCCGCTGGAGCCGGGGCAGCTCGCCCGCTCGGAGTCCCTGTGGGACGAGAACTCAGTGCGGCGGCCTGCTCTCTGGCGGGATCGCTGGGAATCCAGGGTCTGCGGAGGAAGGGGCGTCTGAATAGTGAGGACCAGCGGCCGGCCGCCTCGGAAGCGTCGCGCCAGCACCTCGGAGGGATGGTTAAGGGCGGGCATCCGGAGTCGGCCAGCCGCCTGCCGCTGTCAGTGTGGCCTTGGAGAGGCGACCTGACTCGTCTGTGTTTCCTCATCTATAGAATGGAAATATTAGGGTTGTTCTGAGGTTAAAAAGAGGTAATACTTGTGAAGAATTTAGAATGAGTCTCCGGCATACAGTAAGCCCTTTCAAGTGTGAGTGACTGTTAATACCATTAGGAACGCGAGGGGAGCAACAATGCCGTGTGTCCTCATATCAACGACTTACAATTCCTTCCTCCACTGATCTGTTCTCCTGATAAATCTGAAATAAACAGGCTTCAGATAACTTTTTACTTTCAGTTGACCTCAATGGTTTTAAGACTAGAAATAAGACAGTATGAAATAAACACGGTGAAGTTAATTTAGACGGCACATCACGTTGCTGACTTACGTAACGACTTCAGAAACATATCCCATGAAGCACGATCACACTGCCCGGGACCCCAGAGACTGGTGCGTGTCGACGTCAGCGTGCATGGAAGGTGCCCAGCAACGCGTCTTGAACGAACTAAGTAAAAGATGGATTTCTAAAACTGTCACCCCAATCGTCATCTCATCACTAGTGCTCCTTCACTGGACCCCATTTCCTCTGGCGCAGCGCACCCCAAGTTTTAGAGGTATTCTAAGAATACTTTTCAAAGGACGCAAGGGGAGTCGGTAGAACCGGCACCGAAACACGATACTCAGTTGTGCGCAGCAGACGCCCGCACAGGGGCCACCACGTCTCACGCTCAGTGACACCCGCTCTATACTCACCCCCTTGCTCTCCCCACGACATCTTTCTTCTCCAGCCAGTGTTGTCCTTGTTTGTAGAGGCCTCGGTCATCAACCGCATTATTATCTCCTTTGGTCAAAAACTTGATGTGTCCATTTTGCCTTAAGAGAGTATGGGAGACCCGAGTTATCAAATACCTTCATGCCACTTGCAAGCCCCAAACGTGCTTTTGTTAACCAAAACTCCCGTGGAACGGCGGTATTTTACCAGCAGTCCTAGTATCAAAATAGTTACCGATTTGCTGAAAGGGTGTTCACAGGTGTGTTTATAAGAGGAAAAAACTGGAAACGGGTTGAAAGTCTAACATTCAGGAGCCGGAACCCACGCGCACTGAGAACAACATTGTAGAAGGATGGTGAAGGACACACGGAGATCACACACATCCCACTGCGTGAAGGAAAGGTTACTGAACAGCACAGACAGTAAGTCTCATAAAAATACTGAAATAAACACAAGCCACCAATTTTCTGTAAATACAAAGAGCAAAGGAACACATTAAGCTACCTCATATGATCAGCAATCAGTGCTAGGGGAAACTACAGAATAACCTCTTCTCCACAAGCTGTGAGGGAGAAAGGAAGCCAGAGGAAGAATTTACACGTTAAATGGAAGAGACGCTAAAGCCAGCTGCACCCAAGGAGCTTATTTGAATCAAGAGTCAAACAAACTGCTAAAAAGAAAAAACGGTTACGACACAATTGGGAATTTGAACAAAAACTAGAAACATAATGAGGCAAAGGCGCGGTTGCTCCTTTCTGGGTATAACCACGCGGACGGCAGTTACGGTTTTTAGAAGCTCCCTGCTTATGCTTTATAGATATTTGCTAAAATATTTACATACGACATGACACGAAAGTAGGGTCTGACTCAAGTAATGCTGGCAGGAGGGTGGGGAGAGGCGGTGGCGTAAGTGGGGCGAAGTGACCGGAGACGAGCAAGTCCTGGGACTGGCGGGTTCATCGTACATTCTGCGTACTTCTGTGCACGTTATACATGCCTCATACTTAATTGATTTTAATTGTATTTAGCTTTTAAACTGTTCTTAATGCTTATTTATTTTTGAGAGACAGAGAGAGACAGAGCGTGAGCAGGAGAAGGGCAGTGAGAGAGGGAGACACAGAATCTGAAGCAGGCTCCAGGCTCTGAGCTGTCAGCACAGAGCCCGACGCGGGGCCCGAACCCACCAGCTGCAAGATCATGACCTGAGCCGAAGCCAGACGCTTAACCGACTGAGCCACCCAGGCGCCCCTTAATTTGATGTTTGAGTGGGCTCCATACTCAACGTGGGGCTTGAATTCATGACCCTGAGATCGCCGGTCGCAGGCTGCACCGACTGAGCCAGTCAGGCGCCCCAGAAATGCACCACATTTAAAAAATAAAGGAGACCTGGGGCGCCTGGGTGGCTCAGTCGGTAAGTGTCTGACTTCAGATTCTGTGTCTCCCCCTCTCTCTGACCCTCCCTTGCTCATGTTGTCTCTCTCTCTCTCTCTCTCTCTCTCTCTCAAAAATAAGTAAAACATAAAAAAAATTAAAAAAAAAAAATAAAGGAGACCTGAAGTGATATACCAAGGTATAAGCAGTGGCTGGCTAAGGCTTTCTTTAGCTTACCTTTTTCTTTTAATTTTTTTTCTCCAACAAACATACATTACTTTTGCATGTTAGGAGTTATAGGAAAAGCATTTTACTTGATCAGGGAATTAGTGTAATTCTGCTAAAGAACAGGAGGTTTCCAGTAATTTTAAAGTTTAATTGAAAGCAAAGCACATTTTACAGTTCGATAAAGACTAACTTAAAATGAATTCAAATGAGTTTGGGCTAACTACTATATTAGAAAGAAGAAAATTACCCTCAGACTCCTACTGACTAATAGCCACTTAGATTCTAAGCCAGAAACTGGCTTACTAGACACTAAATGTGCAGATGAACCTAAATTGGAAGGTGTTGCAAACACCAAAGCCAGTTAAGTGCAAAGAAACACACTAAAAATGAGATTCTGGTTAGAAAAAATGCAAATATATACAGAGAAAAAAAATACCGTGTAGCTGACAAGTCGGCGAGTGAAGGAAGGTCTGAAACGATCTGGGGAGGGAAAGAAGGCGGTGCAGAGAGCGGCCGCAAGAGTCCGAGTCAGGAGCGCCAAGGAGGGGTCCTCAGCCACGCAGCAGCAGCAAGCCCCCGAGGCAGAAGAGGAAAGTCAAGTTTGAGGCAAGGAGAATGGGGGGGACGGGAAAGCTCCCCAGGAAAGGAAAGGGACGCTACAGGAGATCTGCGCTCCTCCCAAAGGCTCGATTTACCGACAACACACCCAGAGACCCGAGCTCCCCGCTCTGGGGCGCTGTCAGGGGAGACCGCAGGAGGGGTCCTGAAAAGCAGAGGTCCCCTCCACCTGACGGCAGTGGTGGCGGCCGGCTCCTGATCTACGCCAGCACCTCACGGCTCGGCTGGTGGTCCCCACCAACGACGGAGGACACGTGCGGGCAGGGCTTCTCTCTCACCAGCACGGGGACCGAGTGCTTGGCACGCTCTCTCTCCAGAGAGCTCGGTGTGCTTTGCAGCTGAATTCGACCCGCATAATACTGGGATGCTAAAAGGGAGGAATTAATCACTTTCTAGATAAGAAAAAGTAAGACCTAAAAAACCAAATGGGTGCAAAACAGTCCATCTCTCTGCACAGAAAAAGCAAAGCTAAGGACTAAGTCATCCCAACCGCGAAATTTCTCCTTCCGAACACCTGACCACATGCCAGTATTCAATATCATCAAATTATAGTACCTTATGTAATAGGCTGAACTCACTAAATGCGCATTAGAGTAGGCTACAAAATAAGATAAAGTAGGAACTTATACGTGGGAAAAACATAAGCATTAAGAGACTAACGGCTAATATGAGGAACTGTCCAAGAGAATTAAGTCAACGATCATTAAAAGCGATGCCGCCTCTTTACACGGAAGCACAAACCTATGTGCTAGCCCTTTCCTGACTCATTTACCCTGGAAGAAAACGGAAAACAAGAGAGGGGTAACGGGAGAGAGAGGATTCGAGGAGGACTGTTGCGCCCTTAGCCTCAGCCAGCGCACTGCGCCTGCGCGCGCACCTGGCCGCGGTCCCGCAGGAGGAGGAGCGGGAGTTCCCGTTTTACGTGATTAAACCCAGTCCTCACGGTCAACGCAGGAGGTGGCCGAGTCTTTAAAGAACACCACTGACCACCTCTTCCCAATATACTATTGACTCTTCCAAACTACCTTCTATTACAAATACTAGAAGTTTCTTAGAAGGGTTTTTGCCTGAGCTCAGCGGTGCACTGGAAGTGAGCCCCCGGCCTCACTGCCCAGTCAGATGGCTCCGCCCGCGTGGTTAGTGTCGCCCCACGAACAGGCGGTCCTGTCCCAGAGTGACTATGCTGGGCGCGAGGAACAGATTCAAATTTATGGACCCAATACCAACATATTAAGCAGTACTTGTCCAGCTGATTTTTTAATTTAGGGATTCTTTGCGTACGTGGGAATACCGTGTGTTCCTCCATATATTCCTGAGATCACGTTACAAAGAAAAGAGTAGACCCCAGTGCTGTACAGAGGGAGAAAATATATGTTTATAACACAAGGAGAGGACTACCCCAAATTTAACTTTCTCCGGGTGCTAGGTTACCTGTGATTTTGTCTGCTGTGTCTCCTAAATGTACACAGCATCATGTGTATAAATGTGATAAGAATGTTCAGGGGCGCCTGGGTGGCTCAGTCGGTTAAGCCTCCAACTTCAGCTCAGGTCAGATCTCACATTCATGGGTTCGAGCCCCCCGTTGGGCTCTGTGCTGACCTCTAGCTCAGAGCCTAGAGCCTGCTTCCATGTCTGTGTCTCCCTCTCTCTCTGCCCCTCTCCCTCTCATGCTCTGTCTCTCTTTGTATCAAAAAATAAATAAAACATTTAAAAAATTAAAAAAAAATGTTCACAAGATGGAGGGTCGATATCTGGAAAACAAGAGTTTCGTATGATATTTACAAATTCACAAAGGCACAGTACAGAGTGTGCAAGGCGCAGGTGGAAGAGGAGAAAGGAGAACAAAGAGAGAAGTCAGCTGAACAAGTCCCACCTCTGTTCTTCTCAGAGCTCAGGACTGTATTTCTTAAAATATTGTTCAAATGGAAGAAATGTGCAAAAGTCCAAAAATCAGCCTGAAAAGAGTCAGGGCACATTTACTTCAAACAATCCATTCTGGTTGTCATTTGGTCCCACATTTAATGACAATGTTAACACTGTTAAATCAAATGACTGTCGGGGTGCCTGGGTGGCTCAGCTGGTTGAGTGTCTGACTTCGGCTCAGGTCACGATCTCCCGGTTTGGGAGTCTGAGCCCCATGTCCAGATCTGTGCTGACAGCTCAGAGCCTGGAGCCTGTTTTGGATTCTATGTCTCCCCCTCTCTCTGCCCCTCTCTCCCTCCCACTCTATCTCTCTCAAAAATAAACATTTAAGAAAAAAATTTAAATGATTATCACAATCAGTATTTTAGTCTCCCCAAAAGAAAAAAGGAAATTGGAAGCTTCAGAATATTAACTGGATCTGTTATCTAAACAGGACTTTGGGGCACCTGGGTGGCTCAGGAGGTTGTGTCCGACCTCAGCTCAGGTCACGACCTTGTGGTTTGTGAGTTCGAGCCCCACATTGGGCTCTGTGTTGACAGCTCAGAGCCTAGAGCCTGCTTCGAATTCTGTGTCTCTCTGCCTCTATCCTACTTGCTCTAGGTCTGTCTCTCAGAGGTAAATCAACTTTAAAAAAGTTAAAAAAAAAATACTACCTCCCCCAAAAAAGAACAAAAAAACACACAGGACTTCAAGTTGAAGGCATCTTCAGAACCTAAAACGAATCAACAACCTTAAAATATTCAGAATTCTGTTAAAATTATCTTAAAATTTTAAGGACTCTGTACTTGATATATCTGTCAATGAAGCTGCCCTAAGACAAGATGAGCCATTTAAAATAAGAAACTCACGCAATTTCGAGGGAACGCATATGAAAACAGACAACTTCCGCTCTACCCAAAACAAGGTGTGAGTTTAATTTGATTTTCTCTGCTAAATTCGGGAAAAGTTGGTTCTGCTCTGCTTACAAAAGGCAACGCTAAGAACAAACACTGCAATTACACTCTGAGACTCTGGAAAACAATACCTGCACTGAATAAACCGTCACAATTTCAAACTATTTTTTTAATTTTTAAAATTTATTCTGAGAGGGGCGCCTGGGAGGCTCAGTCGGTTAGGTCTCCGACTTCGGCTCAGGTCATGATCTCACGTTCGTGGGTTCGAGCCCCGCATCCAGCTCTGTGCTGATACGCTCAGAGCCTGGAGCCTGCTTCCTGTTCTGTGTCTCCTTCTCCCTCTGCCCCTCCCCGTCTCATGCTCTGTCTCTCTCTGTATCAAAAATAAATAAAACATTAAAAATAAATTTATTCTAAGAGAGAGAAAGTGCAAGAGGGGGAAGAGCAGAGATGGTGGGAGACAGAGAATCATAAGCAGGTTCTGTACTACCAGCATGGAGCCTGACCAAGGGCTTGAACCCATGAACTGTGAGATCATGACCTGAGCCAAAGTTGACACTTAACCAACAGAGCCTCCTAGGCGCCCCCAAACTAAATTTCTAAAAACGTTAAGTCATTTCTTCCTAGTCAGTAGCAAAATGCTGTTTTAAAATTATAATCTTTCAAAATATATACCTAAGTTTGAAAAAAAAAAAAGAGCAGTCAGATCTTCAGTTTATCAGTGAAGAAAGAATACTCTTAAATCAGAATTAAAAAAAATTTTTTTTACTGTTCATTTATCTTTGAGACAGAAGCGGAGCATAAATAGGGGAGGAGCAGGGGTGGGGTGGGGGGAGACACAGAATCTGAAGCAGGCTCCAGGCTCTGAGCTGTCAGCAGAGAGCCCAATGTGGGGTTCGAACTCACGAACCATGAGATCATGACTTGAGCTGAAGTCAGATGCCCAACCGACTGAGCCACCCAGGCGCCCCTTAAACTAGAATGTTTATGGGGACTTTCAAAAAGCAACAGTTGACAGTTCCTTCTTCTTTAAGTGGAGAAAATAAGTTAGGGGTGGTGTGAGAATAGGATAATATTTATTTAGGGCTCCCTCACTCCCCAGAGCCTTTATCAGCTGCGTACTGTCCTACTCCCCCTCTGTGTGACCTCTCGGACACCTACATTTTCCTTCCCTCCTGAATGAGTGCCTAGGCTAGAAAGACTACAGATTGGAAGGGAAGGGCGGTGAGGAGTATGGAGCTGGCGGGGAGCCTGGGCTCAGAACTCACAGATCTTATGACTCATCTTTCAAAACCTCTTAATGTTACGGATGAAGAACACACTGAGACGTGAAGGTTTTTGCTCATTGTTATGTCCCACCTCCCCCTCCAGTGATCCTAGAGGTTTTATATACATCCTTTCTACTTCTAAATCCTTTTTAAAAATTATTTTAATGTTTATTTATTTTTAAGAGAGAGAGAAAGAGCAAGCGGAGAAGGGGCAGAGAGAGAGAGAGAGAGGGAGACACAGAATCCGAAGCAGGCTCCAGGTTCTGAGCTGTCAGCACAGACACAGGACTTGAACCCACAAATCAGAAGATCATGACCTGAGCCGAAGTCAGATGCTTAATGACTTAGGGTGCCCCTCTTTGATTCTGAAATGCAAGAGTCTATGTTTAAAGAGTAATTAGTTTTTTTGGAATTTGAAAAAGTTGATAAATTTATTCTTATTTGACACATCTGTTAGATTGCCTTAAAGGTTTTTTTCCCAAAGATTAAGGAGGGCTACCTCATCAATAACATTAGAAAATTCTATTTTGGGGGGCGCCTGAGTGGCTCAGTCAGTTAAGTGTCCAACTTCGGCTCAGGTCATGACCTTGTTGCTTGTAAGTTCAAGCCCCATGTCAGGCTCAGTGCTGACAGCTTAGAATTCTTTGGATTCTGTGTCTCCCTCTCTCTGCCCCTCCCCTGCTCGCGTGCGCTCTCTCTCTCATAAAAAAAAAAAAAAAACTATTAAAAAAATAGAAGATTCTATTTGGGATCATCCTTTATGTCTTATGTTTTGGGGGATGATACACAGGGCTATGGATCTGATTGAGAAGTAAAACAACCAAGAAAAACTTCAGAGAAATAGATGAATTAATAAATAACTATTTAGTTTTCCAAATGTTCACCAAACCTTCAGATATTCATAAAAATGGATTAGAAGAAGGACCTAGAGGTGTTCCCCATGCTTCTTAATCTTCAGGCTATCAAAATTAAATTCTCAAATACTAAAACGTGAAAATATTTTAAAACAGAGAAGATATAGTTTGCACATACTTTTCATGAATCTTCAAGACTCGGTGAACTATAGGAATCTCTCTTCCTTCTATCCTAAAAACAACAATTTCTCCCACTCGAATGGGATCTTCAACGCGATTTGTTAAAAAGAGAAGATCTCCTCTATGAAATGCAGGCTCCATGCTGCCACTAGGAGAAAAAGAAGAACAGGAGAAAGAAAGTGTGAGATCAAAATTACTTTCAAAATGAGATACTGAACAAAACAACCCAAAGTATCACCCTTAGGGTATACTCAGTGCCTTAACAAATATGTCAATATCAATGTATGCTGTCCTCAAAGTGTGGCGCCCGCGGGCTCATGGGCTAACAAACCTGCCTGTAGTGATCAGCCTTTACTATCTAGATCCATTTCAAGCATTACTATTCAAAGGAGCTTCAATCTTGAAAAGGGCAATGTTACGAATTCCTTAACCTTTTAAAATTTCAAGTGACAAATGGAATATAAAAGAATGAACTTTATAATCATTGCCCTTATTCTCACCTCATCTGAAAACGCTAAACATATTCAAAATATATTCAAATGAGAACTGGATCATCTTCTGCCATTTATAAAAATAGAGACCATGATGACCTTCTGGATTGGACCCATTATGAAGGAAAAACAGCTCATCCAAAGAACAGTCAGCTACAAAGATAATGCTTCCGTTCTCAACTTATTTATTTGAAGAAGAGAAACAAGAAAGAAAACTAAGAAGAGCAGAGATTTTTGTCTAAGAATTTCAGAAACAAGTAAAGGATTCGATCCCGTGGTAACTAGTGAAGATAAAACTTCTAGCATGCTTTCTCACCTCTCCTCTGTCTGGCCAGATACCAAGCTCTTCAACGGTCCTAAGATATTTGTACTAACTAATGAGCCTTTTCTTGCTGTGAAGTATAGCCCATCAGTATTATTTTCCAAAACTCAAGCTCCAGTTTTCAACAATAGATTTAGTAAGAAGAAAACAGACAGATAAGGATTAAAATATGAGAATAAGGACAAAGTCCAAACATTTCTCTCTGGAGACTCTGGGACCTTATAAGAGACTATAGCAGTGGTTCCCAAACTTTGCTGCACATTAGAATCACCGGGGACTTTAAAAAACCCCCGCACTCTAGGTCAGATCTCTGGCCGCAAATCAGAATCCCTGGGCACGGGAGGCAGGCAGCAGTGTTCAGTAAAGACCCCAGGGATTCCAACATGTAGTAAAATCTGGGAACCAGGACATCCGTGGATTTTCCAGTACATGTTTATTCTCAAAACTTTTGCTGAGGTTCCTCAGGGGACAATGAGTGTTCCCTTTTCCAGATGTTCAGGCAGAAGTTAGGACAGGTATTTGGTGAAAACTAGACATGTAGTTTTCAAGGTTTTACTGATTGCTCTTTAAAATCAGTGACATCTTTTGTTCAGATAAAACCATGCTTGAAAATTATATAAATAAAACAGAATAAAGCTGAGTTGCTATGGTTCAATGGTTCATTTTTATTGAGCATTTATGTATACAGAGTGCTTTTCTAAGTTTTTTATAAGCAATCTACAATGTAGATTTTTTAAATTAAAATTTAACATTTATTCTTGAGGGAGAGAGAGAGAAAGAGAGAGAGAGAGACAGAGGGAGACAGAGCATCAGAGCATGAATGGGGGAGGGACAGAGAGTGAGGGAGACACAAAATCTGAAGCAGGCTCCAGGCTCAGAGCCATCAGCACAGAGCCAGATGCAGGGCTTGAACCCATGTACCATGAGATCACAACCTGAGCCAAAGTTGGACACTCAACCAACTGAGCCACACAGGTGCTCCTGATGTAGATATTATTATTACCCCAATTTTATAGATAAGGAGATTGAGGCTAAGAAAGGTATAAAATTATCAACCAAAAAAATTATAAAGGAAGATTTGAACAGGGAGTCCAAGAGAATCCACTCTCACTCTGCTAAACTGCCTCGGAACCACTCTAGAATTCTCGGGAGTGCACAATCACATCTACATTTAAGAAACAACACTTCAGGGGCTTCTGGGTGGCTCAGTTGGTTGAGCATCTGACTTCGGCTCAGGTCATGATCTCACAGTTAGTTGAGTTCAAGCCCCGCATCTGTCTGCGGTCAGCACAGAGCCTGGAGCCTGTCTTCGGATTCTGTGTCTCCCTCTCCCTCTGAACCACCCCCCCTTCTCACGCAGTCTCTCTCTCTCTCAAAAATAAATAAAACATTTAAAAAATTTAGAAGAGGGGCGCCTGGGTGGCCCAGTCGGTTAAGCCTCTGATTTCGGCTCAGGTCAGATCTCACATTCGTGGATTCGAGCCCCGCTGTCAGCACAGAGCCTGGAGCCTACTTCCAGTTCTGTGTCTCCTTCTCTCTCTGCCCCTCCCACTCTCACGCTCTGTCTTTCTCTGTATCAAAAATAAATAAAAACATTAAAAAAATTTAAAAAGAAATTTAGAAGATAAAGGAAAAAAAAGAAGAAACATCACTTCAGAAGCTATAGTGGAAAGGACATTTAAATATTTATTTACATAATGAGTGGACTAGAAAAGACCAGAAGGTCGATTGGGAGGCCAGTTGTCCAAACTATTACTTAGAATCAAACGCTTGGCAACCATTAAAAGCGTTATTAAAAATATGGACACAGGAGAATCGTAAGAGGACAAAGAAAGAAAAGGATGCATAGAACTACTTCAATTATACAGGAAGTAATACACATGAAGAGAGAGACTAAAATGGTGCCAGGCATTATATTCCAAACTCTGGGCGACTTTATTTCAGCTAGATTCTTTGTGTTTTCAATGTTTCATATAATGAAAATATATTAACTTTTTCTGATTATAAAGACATATTTTTAAAGGTCACTACAACACCCCAGCAGGAAATGAACGGCCTAAAATAGAACAATGCAGGGGAGACAATTATGAAAGAGTAGAAGAGAGAGGGGAAATAACAAATTTGACAGCCAATCAGATGTGACAGAAAGGGGTGATCAGGGATGGCTCCTGGGTTTCAGACAATGGCACGGAGCAGATGGTGTGACAGTCACAGACATGGGGGAGGAAGAACAGGTGTGCGGGGAGAGGAGATGAATTTTACTTCTATTACATGGAGTTTCAAGGGCCCGGTCAACACTCAGAGGGAGATGTCCAGGGTAGGATGGAAACAAGAGTCTACGTTTCAGGGAGGAAGCCGGATGAGAAATAAAATGAGTTAAAAATGCAGATAGAGAAGGCAATTTACAACCGTGCGCAGTGAGAGGGCCTTTAAAGAAAGAAACTGGGAGAAACTTTCTATACATTAAATAATTAGTAACCCTCTGACCATTGCTTAAAACTATCCTTGTACATTTAATACATCATAAACTTCATAAAAAGTTATATATAAACCACTTAAATGTTTTTAAACTGACTTCAGTTCTATAAACGGGGACAAAACAGTTTTGAAAGTTCCCTGAAACCCAGTTAATTATACTGGAATTTAAAAAATATATATATTAAAAAAGAAAAGCTGTTTGTCTTTATTCCCAATGACTTCACCAAAGTCCTAAAAGTGGATTCTCAGTTAACCTGGGTCCTTTGAGGCATGTTTGGTTCCAGGTAAAAATTCTAGTCCTCGAAGTTACATGAAACCTGGGGTACCTGCCCTCCCTTGGCCACCCAGTCACATACCTTCCCTCCCTCTAGGGACGCTCCTCTAGTCTTGATCAAATTCTCTTCCAATATGACCTGGTCTCTTTTAATGTCCTTTATTTCACATATCAGAAAAGCTTAGTATATAAATAAGCCTAGCTGCAAAATAACTTATCCAAATGCCACGTTTAAGCCCCAACTGACAGGACAAATTTTCTAGCTGCAGCAGAAGTGAACTGTCTTCAGGACCACGGCCGTGTCGAGCAGGTCGAATCCCCTGCTCACTCTACCATCCCCAGGTTAAGGGTCATTAGACTGCCCGTCAGCATCTCCACCGAAGGGAACGCAGTATGAAATAACCCCAGAAGAATCTCTAAAAGGAGGCTCCCAGGGCTCTCTGTCTACACCTTTCCCCTGCAGTGCCAATGAGTGTGGCTCCTCCTGTGATGCTTGAAATGGAAGCTCTCCACTGAATTTAAAACTGTCTGGGAACTGTCTCTATACTCCCAGACTAGTACATTAAATGCTTTCCCAGCTAATAAAATCCATGCATGCCTTTGGGTCTCTAAAATTATAGTTCCGTGAGTGTTCAGAAACACAGAGCAAAGGTCTGCGTAATAGCAAGTAAGGTGATGGTGAGACCCTGGTGCGAGAACCACGTGTGGCTGAAACTCGTATATCCTTTGTTTCTTAATGTTTATTTTTGAGAGAAACAGAGACAGAAAGCAAGCACAAATGGGAGAGGAGCAGAGAGACAGGGAGACACAGAATCTGAAGCAGGCTCCAGGCCCTGAGCTGTCAGCACAGAGGCTGACGCAGGGCCTGAACCCATGGACTGTGAGATCATGACCTGAGCCGAAGTCAGATGCTTAACCGACTGAGCCCCCCAGGTGCCCCTGAAATCCGTAGATCCTAATATGACAATGCAGGAATCAAACTGATCTTGTTTATAGCAATGTACTATTATCTAGACTCTACACAACATTAGTGATTTTATATTAATACACCATTATCTCTTAAGAAAAAAACTCGAAATAGCTTATATAATTAAACCCCACATGAGACAGAACTATAATGATTCAATTCAACAACCAAGTGGTAATTCTCCCAGGAGTCAGTTACTAAATGAGGCTTTCACAGCACTAGAGTCTGAGTACAAAGGTAGAGAAGGAGGTACGGTGGAAAACATCAGTACTGTCTGTCACTTTAAGAGACAGCACTGCTATCTTCAAAATTCCTGCAGTCTATTTAGAAGTGATATTTAAAGGTCAGCAGGAAACATGGAAGTAATCAGTGACGCTGTGTACTGACACTGAGGACGTGCTGCAGGAAAACTCTTAATGCATGGAGATGACACATGATCTAGTAAATTAGCAACTAAATATCAGTCTTGATGTATCAAACCGAAGCGTGTACCAAGGCAGAAGAACTTCAGGAAAATACAGCACATTGTAGTAAGAGATGTGCCAAAAAGAAAACTCATATAGTAATCATTTTCTAGAAAAGTCCTGAGCCCTTTGGGGTCTGAATGGTAAGTGCCTGACAAGGCTGTGTGTTTCTCACAGTTGAAAAATAGCAACTAATCTTCTTTCAGACCCTCTTCTGGGAGAGTGTAGTTTCTAGAACAACAATACAACAGTTATTCAATTACTCCATTTTTCTCTCAAGTAATGCCATGCAATTCTACGCCGTGACAAGAAACCGTTACCTGAGCACCACCACGATTGGACTTTCACTTCCGGTTATGACCATCAGCCCCTTCCAGATCATTAGCGCCGAGGAGACTATCATTCCAAAATTGAGGACTTGATAGTACAGCTGTAAAACAGGAGAGGAAGTCAGATCCATAATTACCCCACTCAAAAAAGCAACCGAGAGTAGTATCAGTTTAAAAATTTTCAGGCAGTACTACTAGGGCGGCTGGAGTTCTGAAAGGTTCTTGAGCGTGCTGCCACGATTTCCCCACCGGCCCCCGAACAGCCCTCCAACCACCCAGTAGCCTTCCCCTTTTTGTTCGCTAATCACGCTACCCTTGCAGGGTAATTTATGTTCCGAAATTTCAACAGATGTTATTTCATTCAGGCTTCACAACAGTTCTCCTTAAGTTCAATTCCATCTGGGATACATGCCAGCTGATAGAAAGACACCAGGGCCCCTGAACTCTCCAGACGTCCTTCCCTACGGCACTTACCCCTGATAACCGTGGGCTATTGGACGGCATGGGACTCCACTCCTTTTTTTTTTTTTTGTAATGTTTATTTATTTATTTTTTTTTTTGAGAGACAGAGAGAGATAGAGCAGGGGAGGCTCAGAGAGAGGGAGACACAGACTCTGAAGCAGGCTCCAGGCTTCGAGCTGTCAGCACAGAGCCCAATATGGGGCTTGAACCCACGAACCGTGAGATCATGACCTGGGCCAAAGCCGGACGCTTAACCGACTGAGCCACCCAGGTGCCCCTTCACTCCTTTTATAGTTGAGGAAACTCAGTCTCAGAGGGAGGAAATGGCTTTGCCAAAGGCATACAGCTTGTCAGTTACACAGTTCGGATCGAAGGCCAGCCTTTCCTTTTACTAAATTTCCACTACTCGACAAATCATAAGATTCTAGGACTTGAATAAGCAGATACAATACCAAAAAGGCATTTCCTGTGAGGGAAATAATATGAGCTAATTGTGTTAGACTAAGACGAGAATGGGTAAAAGCAGAGAGGACGATGGACTCATTTTTGTTGCTTAAGAAAATATATGTGCAGGCGCACAAGCTACAAGACCACTGGTCTAGTCTTCAAAAATACAAGTAATGGCAATAAAAGTGGGAGACTGTTCTAGATTAAAAAGGACTACGGAGACAGAACCAAACGCAATCAATGCATTTTGATTAGATCTTTGTTCAAAATAACAAAATGCTATAAGAAAAAATCCCAACGATTCAAGACATTTTGGGGAGTGCCGGGCTGGCTTAGTCAGCAGCGCATGCGACTCCTGGTCTTGGGGTCATGAGTTTGAGCCCCACTTTGGGCATAGAGATTACTTTAAAAAAAGGCATTTTTGGGTCAATTGGGGAAACTCAACTATGACTTAAATTCCAGCACCCCAATGAAATATGACGTGGTCTGTGGATAAAATGAACCTCATCCTCACAGGAGGAAAATATGAACATTTCTAACAGACACAAATGTTTGCTATTCTTTGAGTAATGGAGTAACAGGAGCAGACAGGTACAACCTGGCACCTCGTTTGACACTCCCATTTTCAGGTGAGGAAACTGAGGCGCAGAGAGGTCACGTGATGCGCTCTTGCCTGCACAGCTATTGGAACTACTATAACTCAGGTCTCCCAGACTCTCCCTCTTCGAGAGGGCAGCTTCGTAAAAGACCAAAGAAACGGCCCTTATTCAGAAAACAGAACTGAGGAACAGAGTAGGAGAGGCTAGAAGTAGGAAAACTAGTTTCTAAGATGTGATTCTTGTCAACCAGTGGATAAACAGGCAGAAATCCAGCTGAAGGCTGTATTTTCCAAACTTCCAATACTAAAAGTCACCTACAGCACTGCTTAGAACAATAGATTCTACACCCCAGTCCCGAATTTCTGTGAGATTCCACAGGAACTACCAAATATAAAATACAGTTCCATCACCCCTTCCTTAGAAGTCAGATAGGTTTCATATTTCAAAATCAGCCTGATATTGAAAATCCCTGCATGTACCATGTTTATGTTACACCCCCAGCAGGGTCTAAGGCAATATCCCCAAATCAAGCACGTTAATATTTCTGCAGCAAAACTTAAAACAATTCACACTGAAGCAAATAAAATCTAAAAATAGCTACATGGCTATCAGTTCAAGTCTGTCTTTTTTTTTTAATTTTTAAATATTTTTATTTATTTCTGAGAGACAGAGAGAGACAGCACGAGCAGGGGAGGGTCAGAGAGAGAGGAGTCACAGAATCTGAACCAGGCTCCAGGCTCTGAGCTGTCGGCACAGAGTCTGATGCAGGGCTGGAACCCATGAACCGTGAGATCATGACGTGATCCGAAGCCGGACGCTTAACCGACTGAGCCACCCAGAAGCCCCAAGTCTGTCTTTTTTAAGAAGGTTTTTTTTTAAACGTTTATTTATTTTGAGAGCGAGAGAGAACACGCAAGAGTGCACATGTAAGGGCAGAGAAAGAGCGGGCGAGAGAGCAAATCCCAAGCAGGTCCTCGCAGTCAGCGCAGAGCCCAACGTGGGGCTTGAACCCACGAACTGTGAGATCATGACCTGAGCCGAAACCGGGACTTGGATGCTTGACCAACTGAGCCGCCCAGGTGCCCCTCTAACAGTGTCGTTTATCGTCGTGCGGATTATTCTAGTCCCGGGAGGGCTCCACTTGCTAAAAGTGCAGACGTCAAAGCATGCACCGATCCCCACCCCACACTTACCTCGAGTTGTGACTGGTTTTAGGAACATTCTGTACAGGCTTCACCTTGAGCACTGCAGAGCATATTGTTCCAGTCGCTTCTTAGAGAAAGTACTAGAGCTACTCAGTTCCGTGGTTGCCATTCTACATGGGCCGCAATGCCGCACTCACAGTTAGCTCGACGCCGCCACCCGGCGTGAGGCAGGGAGGGGCCCTCTCTGCGCCGGCACCTTCGGGAGGATTCGGGCGCAATGGTCAAGGCAGCAGGAGCCAAGGCGGCCCCTTAGTCTTTTGAGTAAAGACTGCTGGTAGCAATACGAGGGGAGGAAAGAAAGGGAGGAGAATACGACATTGTTCAGATCTTTGCTCAGATGATGTGCTTCTGTGCAGGTCTGGCCCACAGCCGCGTGGGACAGACCAGATCCACACGGTGAGGGACTTGTCACCCTCTCCCCTTAATGAGAAGGATGGGGGGATTCTGGTGATGAGCTCAATTTCACAACAACGGCTCTACGGTGGGAGGGAGTACGACAGGTCTGACGAAAAGGGAAGGCTGGTCACGGTGGAATAGTGGCCTTGCAGGGACTCAGGAAATCGTAATTTTTGTCTTCCGTTTTTCTTTTAAAGAATACTTTATTAGATACCCCACACATGTTGTGACCACACTGCATCGGTGCCCCTCTGCAAATGGAAAGTTTTCGTCAACAAAAGAGAGAGACTTGGGGGTGCCTGCGTGGCTGAGTCATTCGTGGCGCCACTTGTGGGCCTGCACCTGCGCACCCTCTCTCTCAATAAGAAACTTAAACAAACAAACAAATAAATAAAATACACTGTAAGTAACACATAACACAAGTTTAAGAAAAACATAAGACAGAAAATTCAGCAGAATAAAAGCTGATGAGCTTAACAGCCATAATCTATCTATCTAGAAGTTACGTACTGTGCCTTTATCTGTTAGTTATCAAATACACGTGGTATTTCCTATTCTTCTAAGAGATACTTGCAAGTTCAACAGAGAGGGTATTCTCAGAGAAGTCACACTCCTGGCAATCTCAAGCAAAGATGGACGTGACCATGGAAGCAAAACCGTGTCTCCAAGCTGCAAAATTACAGTGGGCGAAGTCTCCAATTCCTCTATCTCAAGACCTCAAACGGAGAGGCTCCTCAATCCATAGCCACACTTCTCCTGCTTTCTAACTCACAAAAGAGGAAGCGATTAGAAGCTGCGGTATTGGAGGCAAGTACCCTGACAGCAGCTAGAAGTAAAACTGATGGAAAAATTGAGCATGTTCAGAAGATATGCTGTTATTATGGCCCAGAAAAGTCACTGACAGGCCCAGGGACAACCTTAAATGATAATAACAAAAAACCTGGAATAGTCTAAACAGGCATCATATTAATAACAGTAAGGTAAGTTTCATTTGAGAAAAATCTATCTTTTAAAAATGTGACTCATGGGACACTTGGCTGGCTCAGTCAGAAGAGCAAGTGACTCGATCTTGAAGTCATGAGTTCGAGCCCCAGGTTGGGTGTAGAGATTTAAATAAATACAACTTAAAAAAATAAAAAATAAAAAATCTGACACAGAAAACATATCTTTACAAACATACTTTTATATCAATATACGGTATCTTCCCATCGCTGAAAGACACAGCTACCAAAGCTCAGTGAAGACGAAACATAAAGTGAATAGATCGATGTCTGTTAAAGAAACTGAATTTACGGTTTAAAAGCCTTCCGACAAGGAAAAACTCCAGTCTCAAATGGCATTCACTGGTGAATTCTACGAAGCATTTAATAAAAAATCATAACAATTCAATGCCAACTCTTCTAGAAAAATTGCAGAAGAGGAATAACATTGAGCAGTCTAGCATACATGCAATGGGATTTGTCAGGAGGAAGGGGAAGACAGGAAAAAACCTGAATAATGGCCAAAATTTTACCAAACTTTTATTAAAACTATAAACTTGTATATCTAAGACTGGCGCAAACCCCAAGCAAAAGAAACTACAACAAAATTCAACACAATCATCAAACTGCTTAGAACCAATGACAAAGAGAAAACTGTGGAAGCAGCCAGATTAAAAAAAGACATTATGTAAAGAGGAACAAAGATTACAGCAGACTTCTCTTTGAAATTAACACATGCCAGAAGTCACTGAAGCAACATCTTAAAAGCACTAAAAGGAAAACCATGAACCTAAAATTCTATACCTGAGAAATTTCTTTCAAAAATGAAGGCAAAATAAAACCTTTCAAACATACAAAAATTAAAAAATACTCCTTTCTCAAAATTTTTTTCCAGTTTATTTATTTATTTTGAGAGAGAGAGAGAAAGAGAGAGACAGCATGAGTGGGGGAAGGGCAGAGAGAAGGAGGGAGAGAGAGAGAGAAAGAGAGAGAGAGAGAGAGAGAGAGAGAGAGAGAGAGAGAGAGAGAATGAATCCCAAGCAGGCTCCACGGTACCACCACAGAGCCTGGTGAAGGGCTCAAACCCATGAAGCCATGAACTAAGCCAAAACCAAGAGTTGATTACTTAAACCGACAGAGCCACCCAGGAGCCCCTAAAATATACTTCTTGATCATGAGCAGACCTACACCACAAAAAATGTTTTAAAAAAGTCCTCTAGGCAAAAATATCAGTTCCTCAAAAAATTAAAAATAGAACTACCTTACGACCCAGCAATTGCATTAGTAGGTATTTATCTAAAGGATACAGGGGTGCTGTTTTGAAGGCGCACATGCACCCCAATGTTTACAGCAGCGCTATCAACGATAGCCAAAGTATGGAAGGAGCCCAAGTGTCCACTGACAGATGAATGGATAAAGAAGATGTGGTGCATACACAACAGAGTATTACTCGGTAATCAAAAAGAATGAAATCTTGCCATTTGCAACAACATGGATGGAACTACAGTGTATTATACTAAGCCGAATCAGTCAGAGAAAGACAAATATATGACTTCACTCATATGTGGAAATTAAGGTACAAAACAGATGAACATAAGGGAAGGGAAACAATAGGGAGGGGGACAAAACACAAGAGACTCGTACATACAGAGAACAAACTGAGGGTTGAGGGAGGGGTTATGGGTGGGGGGACGGGCTAACCAGGTGAGGGGCACTAAGGAGGTCACTTGCTGGGATGAGCACTGGGTGTGAGTTATATGTAGGGAATGAATCACCGGATTCTACTCCTGAAATCATTATTGTACCATATGATAACTTGGAGGTAAGTTAAAAAGTAAAAAATAAATAAATAAATAAATAAAATTTTTAAAAAATAATGAAAGTCATCTAGAAAAAGTATCAAATAAAATCTAGATCTACAAAAATAAGAACAAATGTCAGTAAATACATAATACACCTTTTCTTTTTAAAACAATTTTTGTTTTGATATTTTTAGACTTTATTTCTTTTGAGAGTGCATACACTAGTGGGGGAGGGGCAGAGAGCGAGAGAGAGCGAGAGAGAGCGAGAGAGAGCATCCCAACCAGGCTCTGCGTTGTCAGTGCAGAGCTGGATGCAGGGTTCACACTCATAAAGTGTGAGATCATGACCTGGGCCAAAATCAAGAGTTGGGTGTCTAACCAAATGAGCCGCCCAGGTGTCCCTTCAAGTAAAAATTTTAAAGATAATGGATTATTTAAGGCAAACATAACAACAAAGTATTATGCCAACATATACAGAAGTAAGCTATATAACAAGAGCCCAAAGGCCAGGGGAGAGGAAATGGAAATAGATTAGTGTAATGCCCTCATACTATACGTGAAATCATACAACATAAGTTGAAGACAGGCTGAGAAGAGTTAAAAAAACATATGATAAACCTTAAAGCAAATAAACAAATAATGTATGCCTAACAAGTTAACAAAGGAATAAAATGGAAACTAAAAAAAAAAAAAGATACCCCACACAACTCAACTAATCCAAAATAAGATGAAAAAGAGGAATGGGGAACAATAAACAAATGGGAGAAATAAAAAAATTAAGATAGAGATTTTTAAACACAATCATATTAATAATCATATAAAATATAAATGACCTGGGGCACCTGGGTGGCTCAGTCGGTTAAGCGTCCAGCCTCGGCTCAGGAGCCCCGCATCAGGCTCTGTGCTGACACCTAGCTCAGAGCCTGGAGCCTGCTTCAGATTCTGTGTCTCCTTTTCTCTCTGACCCTCCCCTGCTCGCACTGTTCCTCTCTATCTCTCAAAAAATAACTAAAAGACATTAAAATATAAATGACCTAAGTGCTATACCAATTGAATTAAAAGAAAAAAAAGCCCAATTATATGTTGCCTACAAAAAATGCACTCTAAATATAGATACAAATATTGATAATAAAAGTAAAAAGACAGGAAAACACATCACACTAATAGTAATCAAAAGAAAATTGAAGATAAGAAAGACAGATGATGGATGGATGGATGGATGGAGAGATGAACAGATGAATGGAGTATCTACATTAATATCACACAAAGCAGATTTTATAGCAAATAATATTACGAGGGATATGAGGGTCATTTCATTATGATAAAGAGGTGAGTTCACTATGAGGACATAATCCTAAACATCTATGCAACTAATAACTTAGCTTCAAAATACAGGAAGCAAATACAGAACTATAAGGAGAAATAGACAAATCCAAAGTTATAAATTAAAAAATTTAAAATCCCTCTATCAATAACTGATATAGCAAAAAGGAAGAAAAGCAAGAAGAATAGAGAAAATTTGAACATCACTTCCAACCAATCTGACCTAATCAATACTTACAGAACATTCTGCCCGGTAACAGCACTTACACATTCCTTTTAAGTATACATAGAAAGTTTACCAAGATAGATCATAGTCAGGACCACAAAAAAAGTCTTAATAAATAGAAAAGGATTTTAATTATGCCACGTGTATTTCTCTAATCACGATATTATGAAAACAGAAATAAATAACAGAAAGGTATCTGAAAACTCCCTCTGATATTTCAAAATCAAAGAACCAGCTTCTAAATAACCCATGGTAAAAGAAGAACTCAAAAAATAAACTGAAAGTATTTTGAACTGGATAAAAATGGAAATATATCAAAATCTGTGGGATGCACCTAAAATACTACATAGATGAATTTTATAGCAGTACAAATAAAATAGAAAAGTCTCAAATTATATGTTGTATTTTTGTTTACACAGTTCAAAATATTTCATAATTTCTCTTGTGATTCTCCTTTGACTCATGGGTTATTTAGAAACTATTTAATTTCCAAATATTTGTGAATTTCCTAAAGTAAGCTTCTACCTTAAAACACTAGGAAAAGCAAATGAAACCCAAAGTAACTCACAGAAAGTAAATACTAAAAATAAGAGGAGAAATAAATGAAAGAGAAGACAGGAAAACAATACGGAAAATCAATCAAACCAAAAGCTAGCTCCTCAAGAAGATCAATTAGCCAGACTAATCAGGAAAAAGCGGGGGGTGGTTGGAGGGAGGTAGGATATGGATTACTAGTATTAGGAAGGAATGAGAGATGAATATCTATTCGTTTGTATTAATATACAAACATTATAGGGATATAAGTATTATGAATACCTTTATGCCAATATATTTCCAATTCCTTGAAAGACACAAGTTACCAACACTCACTGAAGAAAAATAACTTCAATGGATTCATATCTATTAAAGAAATTGAATTTATGGTTTAAAAATCCCAAAAAGAAAAACTCCAGGCTTAAATGGCATTCACTGGTGAATTCTACCAAGCACTTAGTGAAAAAATCATGAACAATTCTATGCTAACTCTCCCAGAAAATCACAGAAGAGGGAATACTCCCCAATTCATTCTATGAGGCCAGCATTACCAAACCAGACCAAAGACGTTATGAGAAAACTACTAAACAGGGGTGCCTGGGTGGCTCAGTTGGTTAAGAGACCAGCTCTTGGTCTTGGCTGTCAGGATTCCGTAGTTCATGAGCCCGAGTCCCTGCTGGGCTCCACACTGACAGCACACAGCCTGCTTAGATTCTCTCTCCCACTCTCAGCCCGTCTCCCATGCGTGCGTACTCTCCCTCTCAAAATAAACTTTAAAAGAAACCAGCTTTTTAGATTTTTTAAATGTTTAGTTCTTTATTTTGAATGAGAGACAGAGAGTGTATGGGGAGAGCCAGACAGAGGGGGACAGAGGATCCAAAGCAGGCTCACACGGAAAGTAGTGAGCACACCGGATGTGGGGCTCAAACTTACCAACCATGAGATCATGACCTGAGAAGTCAGGGTGCGCAACGGAATGAGCCACCCAGGCACCACTCCCCTCCGAAAGAATTGTTTGTTTGTTTTTTAAAGAAAACTACTGAATAGATCGTGGATATCGATATAAAAATTATGCGCAACATTTTAGCAAATCAGATCCAACAATACATACTGCATACCCACGTAGGATTTATTCCAAGATAAAAAGTTTGAGTCTTCAATATTCCTTCCTCAATAGTTGCTAGAACAACACAGATAATCGTCAATGATATAAAAAAATTGAATACCATCAACCAACTAAACATTTATAGAACACTCTGCCCAAGAGAGCAGAATACACATTCTTTTCAAACACATGAAACATTCTCCAGAGATTCAGTCCTTGGTAAATTTAAAAAAAGCCTCAATTTTTAAAAGACTGTAATCACACAAACTATGTTCTCCAACCACAATGGAATTAAATTAGAAATCAGCACAGAAAGAAATGTGGAAAATCCATAGATATTTGGAAATTAAACATTTTTCTAAAATAACCCGTGGGTCAGAAGGAAATCATAAAACACTGTGAGAACTGAGTGTAAACAAAAACACAGTACATCAAAATTTATGGATTGTAGCTCAAGCACTGCTTGGAAGGAGATTTATAGCTTTAAATACATATATTAGAAAAGATCTTAAATCGATAACCCAAGATTCCACTTTAACAGACCAGACAAAGATAGCAAACTAAACACAAAGCAACTGGGGAAGGAAATACAGTTTAGAGCATAAATCAACGAGACAGAAAAATATATAAATAAACAAATCAATAAAAGTCAAATTCATAGAGATAGAAAGTAGAAGGATAATTGCCAGGGAAGGGGGCGAGGGGAGAACAGGGAGTTTTTAATGAGCACAGAATTTTAATTTTACAAGACAGAGTCCTGGAAATTGGCTGTACATCAATGTTAACGTACCTAACACCACTGAACTCTACGCTTTTTTTTTTTAAGTAGGCTCCATGCCTACCATGTGGGGCTTGAACTCACAACACTAAGATCAAGACCTGAGCTGAGATCAGGAGTCGGCTGCTTAACCAACTGAGCCACCCAGGCACCCTGACTGAACTCTACACTTAAAAACTGGTTGAGTCTGGGGCACCTGGGTGGCTCAGTTGGTTGAGCAGCAGACTCTTGATCTCAGCTCAGGTCAAGATCTCACAGTTCTTGAGTTTGAGCGCTCCATCAGGCTCTGTGCTGACAGCCTGGAGCATGGTTGCGATTCTTTCTCTCCCTCTCTCTCTGCCCCTCCCTTGCTCATGTGTGCGCGCTCTCGAAAATAAATATACATTTTAAGAAATGGATGAGTCAATAAATTTTGTGTATTTTATCACAATTTTTAAAAGTACGCTAAATGAAAGTAGCCAGCTGCAAAAGACTACATTTTGTAGGATTCTGTTTATATTAAGTATCCAGCTAAAGTCAATCATGAGAGACCGAGAGCAGAGCAGAGGTTGCTGGCGCAGGCCTGGGCGTGGGGACAGGAATCAAGTGTAAAAGAAGACAGAGGGTCTTTCTGGGCCTCTGGAAATCTTCTAAAACTGGATTGTAGTGATGGTCGTAGGACTCTATGCATTTACTGAAAGACATGAATTGTACACTTCAAATGGGTGAATTTTATAAATTATGTCAATAAAGGGTTGTTGTTGTTCTTTAAAGCACAAGCACATAAAATAGAAGCAAAGAGAGTAGGAAAGGCCTCCCAGTAAAAGGGGTCTTAGTTAACTGACCTGAAATCCAGAAGCTATGAAGAAAACCTAGGTAAATGTAACTACCAAAACAAAATAAAAAAGCAAACAATAACCAAAAAAATCCCACAACTATGCAAGGCAAATTATACCTAAAGTCAAAAGGCAAATGATAAACTATGAGGAAGTTTTCACCAGATAGATATATATCCAAAAGACGAATCTTCCTAGAAACAGCTCCTAGCACTCAGTGAGAGAATAACTCAAAAAGGAAAATAGGTAAAGGATTATGAACTGCCAGTTCACGGAAAAAGAAGTAAAAACCACTCCAAAATCATATGAAAATATGCTCAACCAAACTCATAAAAAGGGAAAATAAAGAAAATTATTCTGAGATACCACTCTTCACTTACTAGAATGACAAAAATCTAAAAGTCTGGAAACACAATGCTGGCAAAGCTACAGGAAAAAGTCACTTCCCCTTTTAAAATTTTTGAACAATGTAAATATAATACCTAAACTGTTCATTATTCCAGTATAAGGGGGGGAAGGGTGAGCCCATAACCTTATTTCAACTACCGCGCTTGTCTTTCTGAGGCATTTGGCACTTGGTTAACTTTCTTATCACCCACTTATCCCTGGGTTTGTTGGGCCAGACCCCGAAATACAGCTGTTCGAGGATCCCGTCTTTGCCCCTTTCCTGCCCCGTCTGCACGCAATCTTCTCTCCACGGCTTCAGTGACAACACATATGCTGATGAAACCTCAGACTCTTCATTTCACACCACTTATACCCTCTAAGTAAATATATTCAGTTCCCTTCTGAAAATCACCCATGTCCAAAGCTGAACTCGACCTTTTCCCTCAAATCCTTTCCTCCTTCCATGCTCTCAGTGTGGTGCCAACATCCGCCCTGGGCCTCCAGAGTTCACCCCCCCACCTCTCCTGCCCAGCCCGTTGGCTTCACTCCTGTGGCTACTGCCTGAATTCAGGTCTCATTTCCTCTCAGACTATGAAAATAATCTGACAGTTCTACTTCTAGACTTGCATCCATGTAATTCATCTGCCTACATATTGTTTTTATAAAGTAAAAACAGAATTACTGTACTATCTGCTCCAAATTTTTTCTCACAACTTACCAAGTCTGAACTCCTCAGTATACAAGGCCTTCCATGATTTGGGTCCTGCTGACCAACCTTATTTCTTGCTACAAGTGATATTCCAGGCCCATAACCATAAACATAAACTAGCTTATAACGCTATAATCACAGGCCCTTAACAATGTTACTACATGTAGCAATAAGCAAAACTAAAAGGCATATATCCTTACTAAGTCTGAATGATGAAAAAAAGGTTGGGTACCCTGTCTCAGCAAGACAAACATCGGCTTCTAGCCAACATCAATTTGAAAGAGACTCACTGCATGTTTTTCTGACAATTTCCTGTCTCTGAGAACTCCTGCAGGTATGCTTCTGGTGACAAGGCCTACTTGAGGGCTACATCAATTCTAGAGCTTCCTATCATAATCTAGTCCATGGGGACTTTGATCAGCCCTCTATTTGAGTAAACCTGTTTACTATATTGATGCAATCGTGCTGACTGGACTTGGTAGTTGAACCTCGTGACCTAGATCCCTTGGTAAAACATACAAATGGCCAGAATGTGGGAATAAATCCCACAAAAGTTCCCCTCCTGATGAAAATTCTTGGTGTCCAGTGGTCCCTGCTAAGATACTCCTCCAAGACGAAGGGTAAGTTACTGCATCTGGTTCCTGAGACCACTAAGAAGCCTAAAGCCTCGTGGGCCTCTTTGGATTTTGGAGACAACATATACCTCATGTGGGCGAGCTACTCCAACTCTCCGTATCGAGTAAACCCATTTTGAGCCCATTTTGAGCAGGGCTCCACAACAGGTCCAAGCTGCCATGAAAGCTGTCCTAGCAACTGGGCCAGAAGACTCAGATGATGACTGAAGTATTTGTGACAGCCAGGGAGCCTCTGGCCGATAATCTCTATGGGCTGACGACAGCACACACCTTTGGTTGCTACTGAGTTCTAGCAGAGCCCAAACACTCGAGCATGGGTCACCAAGTTACCATGTGACCTGAACTCCCCAGCTTGAACTGCCAAGCAAGCCATGAGGTTGGGCATTCACCCAGTACTCCACCATCGAGCGGATGTGGTCTACTTAAGATTGGGCTCGAGCAGGCCCTGAAGACACAACAGTACGAGCAAGTGACTCACATACTCATGGCTCCTACTCGGGTTACACTGCTTCACTTCTCTCAGCTCACACCTACTGCCTCACGGGGCGCTCCCTTTGACCCGCTGACTAAGGAAGACTTTGGGCCTGGGTTTTAGATGGGTCTACACGAAACATCTAGCACCAACTGACAACGGCCGGCTGTGGCACAGCACACCCATGCAGGGTTGGCCATGAGGGGTTGTGATGAAGGGAAATCCCCCCAGTGGGCAGAACTTTGAGTGACAGACGTTGCTCATTTTGCCTGGAGGGAGAGATGGCCGCAGGTGTGGATTTACACCCATTCATAAGTGACTAGCAGTGTGGCTGGATGGCCGGGGACTGGAAGGGACACTATTGAAAGGCCAGAGACACGAGATCTGAGTAAGTGGTATATTGAAGGAGCTCTCCAAGTAGGTACTTAGAATGTGAAGATGTCTGTGTCCCATAAAACGTTCAACAAAGAATTACATCAGAGAGAAGTCTTTTTATTTATTTATTTTTTTGAGAGAGAGAGGGGGGCAGAAAGAATCCCAAGCATGATCCGCACTGTCAGCACAGAGCACAACACTGGGCTCCATCTCACCAACTGTGAGATCATGACCTGAGCCGAGATCAAGAGTTGGACACTTAACCAACTGAGCCACCCAGGTGCCCCTGCAGAGGGGTTATCTTAATAATCGGTTAAATAGTGCTCTCTTTGGCAGCACAAACTAAAATAATCTGTTAAATGAAATTACCAACGCTCTGGGTGCCAGTCAGCCCCCTTCCCCAGCTACCCTCGTCTTGCCCGATGGACTCACGATCCAAGTTGCTGTCTGCGGCAGCCACGCTGAAGGTTAGCAATGTGGACTTTCACTCACCAAAACCAATTTGGTTCTGGCCAGTGATGAGTGCCTACTCTGCCAACAGCAAAAAAATCAACAACGATACCATTCCTGACGCTGGTTTACTTCTGTCATGGGAGGGGGAGCAATTCATCCTTACTAGATTGTATTCTCGATGTGGGTCTGTCTTCCCTCTCCTTGGTATTTCTGTCAAAACCACCATCAGGGAACTTACAGAGTCCCTTAGTCCCTCGTCATGGTATTCCACACAACACTGCTTGTGACCAGGGAACCTAGTTTACGGATAAAGCACAGCAGCGGGCGTGTGGGTCATGGAATTCACTGGTCTCAGTAGGTCTCCCGCCATCTTGAAGTGGCTGGCCGGAAATAACAGTGGGACAGCAGGCCAGTTATCAGTGTACTGTCTCTGAGCTCCAAATCCATCCTGGTGTTACTGAACAAATCCTCCTTTTCCAACTGGCTCAGTCAAGCTTGGATTTATTAACAAGAGGCCTGAGAGGGCCATGCAAAGCGATGAGGGAAGGCGCTTCTCTTCTCCGTCTCATGGCTTTATTTCACACGGTAGTGTGGGATCGGAGCGGGTCTGCTAGTGTTCAGTCACTGACCCTTCCAGACTGGTTCCTGCCCACATGATCTCTGGCGAACTTCTCAGCCTCCCAGCTGCAGCTCACTGCTCCGGCAAACGTCACTGCCATGGCCGACTGCACGGCCCTGCGGAGCCACACCCTCTCAGAAGAGGTCTTGGATCTCAGGCTTGGGAGGGGAGATGGAGTAAGGCGTGTTCTCATTTCTTTCCTTGTTCACCCCCTCATCCTAGAGGGTACAGCTGTTTCCTGCATATGCAGTTTCTGAACTTCCTCCGAGTGCTCTCTTACCCATTTTCAGGAGTTGAGCATCTTTTACTAGTTAACAATTCTTTATATTAAACTTTGCCCAGTTCAGTTACTGGGATGGCTTCCGCCTTCTGAGGCCCCTCGCCGTGGCACTCCGCGAGGCTGGGGTAACGTCTGACGCCCTCCGGTGCGAGGTATGTGCTCGGAACCAGCAACCACCACAGGAGGTGACTTCTTCCACAGGTACTCCTCGCTTGTCCAGAATAAAAGGATGCGGATGGGAGTGAGCTCTCTCACTCTCACCCCTAATAATCTGCTAGTGAAATTTCTGCTTTCCATTCTCACGACTCTGGATTCTGCGCGCGTAGACACTTCCTTCCCCCCAGGAGGTCTCCTTCCATCAGGGGACACAATGCTTGCATTAAGCTGGAAGTTGAGCCTACTATCTGGCTGCTTTGGGCCCCTGAGGCCGGTGAACCAAATGCAAAGAATAGGGGGTTACTTATTGTCCAGGGTGACTGATCCTGACTGTCTGGAAAAAATAGGGTTGTTTCTACATAATGAGGGAGGTGAGTAACAGGCCTACAGAATCCTGGACTATACAGAGAAGGTTCTTAGTGCTCCTCTGCCCTGTGATAAAAGTTAGTGAAAATGACAACAATCCAATTCAGGCAGGACTACTCTTGACATTAGCCCTTCAGTAACGAAGTTTGCGTCACTCCACTGGGCAAGAAACCACGGCCAACTTAGGTTCCTGCTGAGAAAAGAGGACTATGGAATGGAAGAGAGAATCCGGCTACAACCACGTGAACAACTGCAAAAACAAAGGCTCGCTACGTATTAGACAGAAGCATAATTTTGTTTTATTTGAAAAGTTAAACACAAGCTGCCTGGGTGGCTCGGTGGGTCAAGTGTCCAACTTCGGCTCAGGTCATGATCTCACAGCTTGTGAGTTCGAGCCCCGCATCAGGCTCTCTGCTGTCAGCGGGGCTCTCTGCAGTCAGTGCAGAGCCCGCTTTGGCTTTGTATCCTCTGTCTCCCTCTCTCTCTCTGCCCTTCCCTCCTCCCTCTTTTTCTCTCTGAAATAAATAAACATTGAAAGAAAAATTAAATACAATTAGAAGATGTGTGTATAGTTGCCGAGTTGACAAAGGGAAGACTACAGGAGTTTTGTACTCTGCCAACTTGGATAAGCTAGAACCAGGCATCCCCGAGTCCCCTCTCCAGGGCTCTGAGTTAAAGTTGGCCAAAAAAAGAAATGTGGCCAAGATCCAGAAGGTCAAAAGGAGAGACCTGCTATCATGCTGAAGGTCACTGTGGTTAGAGGTGGTGAGAAACGAAGGCCTGGCTGAATCCAGTTTGTCCTTGCTCCCTTCGCTCCCACGTCGGCTCTGCTGGCTGACCGACAGAGACGAGAGGTAGGAGCAACCGCCTTCCACACATCGCACCTTCTACTCTCCTTTGTGTGGTCCCCATCCATCAGCCAGGTGTGGACTCCAGCCCCAGATGCCATGGCAAGCTTGGATTTGTCCACCCATGATAGTGCTGGTTAGTGACCGCTCTCTGATTCACCATGTCTCAGTATTAATTTTTTTTTAATATTTATTTTTGACAGAGAGACAGAGCACAAGCAGGGGAGGGGGCAGAGAGGGAGACACAGAATCCAAAGCAGGCTCCAGGCTCTGAGATGTCAGCACAGAGCCCGATGTGGGGCTCGAGCCCATGAACAAAGATTACAACCTGAGCCGAAGTTGGCCGCTTAACCAACTAAATCACTCAAGCGCCCCTGATGTTAGTATTTCACACTGAAACCCAGCAACTAACTACTGAATGTGGACACTTTGTCAGTAACATTTTCCTGATTCTAATATGAGTTTTCAAAAATCTGGAGAGATCTGTCCTCTGTGCTGTATAAACTTCCTATTTGCTGCACACTTACTCATATTAAGTCGAACACCAAGAAAAATCTCCTTGGTTTCTGTGTGCCTCATTGTAGGGCCAATTAATTTAAACAAAAATTATCACAGATATCTAGAATTCAATCAAATATCATTACAACAGCCATTAGGAGTTGAGTGACCCTAAGAGATATGAAGAAAAAAAAGACCTAAGATCTTTAGATTTAGGCAAGAAGACCTACAAATAATTGAAACCCAAAGAAATGCAAAACTCAATCAAGTAATATAAGAGGCCTAAGGAAGAGCTAATAAGCAAATTCTGTGAAAGTTGGACCAATCCCATCAGGGTTCAAATGGATGTAGTCACATCTTGGCCAATACACTCTGGTCATTAAGAATTCTTGGCAAGCAGAGGGAAACCCCCAAATTTTACATGTGAAAAGAACACGAAAGTTATTTTGCATGACATACTTATTTTCTTAGTGGGTAAACAACTTTTGACCCAAGTAAAATTTATAATTAAGAACAAGAATTCTTAAAGAAAATTATGTATAGTGTTAATATTTTTATGTTAAAAACTCTGTGCAGCAGCGCCTGGGTGGCTCAGTCGGTTGAGCCTCCAACTTCGGCTCAGGTCAGATCTCACGTTCGTGGGTTCGAGCCCCGTGTCAGGCTCTGTGCTGACAGCTAGCTCAGAGCCTGGAGCCTGCTTCAGGTTCTGTGCCTCCTTCTCTCTCTACTCCTCCCCCTCTCATGCTCTGTCTCTCTCTGTATCAAAACAAAACAAAACAAAACAAAACTCTGTGCATACTTCATATTTTAAGTATTTATAAAATTTAAGAGAATATGTCCCATTAAAGTCACAGGTCAGGTTTGCAGTTCCAATTTGTAAAGTATAATCAAGTGTTGTAGACTTATTATTTTAAGCAGAAAGTTTACTATTTGTACAGTGCTGAAACATTTCAGAGAATTTACATAGTCCCAGACATATACAAATTATGTAAGTATGCCGTGATGTTTGTTGAATAACCGATGTTCTTAAAAAGGAAAATTTACTTATTTATTTTGAGAGAGAGAGAGAGAGAGAGAGAGAGCGAGCGAGCGCGGGCGTGTATACACGCAAGCATAAAAGAAGAAGGGACAGAGAGGGAGAAAGAGAGAGAGTCCCAAGAAGGCTGCGCACTGACCACAGAGTCTGATGCAGGGCTTGAACCCATAAACTAAGATCATGACCTGAGATGAAACCAAGAGTCGGATGTTCACCCAACTGAGCCATTCAGGCACCCCTTAAAAAAGAAATTTTTAAATTTATAACATTTTTAAGATGTTTGTTTGTAAACTGGCCCAAATATTCAAAGTACCTTAGAATTGTCTGTTGTTTTCCTAGACTCTATTTTTTTTTAAATTTCCTAGACTTCAAATAAGATTAAGGTTTGTAAACTGATTCTAAAAGCTTAAGAACTCAGTTTTAAAATTTTAGCTTTTACAAACTGAACATTATTTTTTAAAATAAAAGATAATCCTAAATAGGCTTTTCTGGACATAAAGGCCACCTCAATGGGCATCAAAAAACTAAACTATAACCAGGGCCACCTGGCTGGCTCAGTTGGTACAACATGCAAACTTGTCTGAGCTCCACACTGGGTATGGAGATTACTTACAAATAAAATCTTAGAAAATAAAAAAAACAAAACCGGGGCGCCTGGGTGGCTCACTCAGTTAAGTGTCAGACTTCAGCTCAGGTCGTGATCTCGCGGTTCGTGGGTTCCAACCCCACACCAGGCTCTGTGCTGTCATCGTGAAGCTCCCTTCAGACCCTCCGTCTCTTTCTCTCTGCCCCTGCCCTACTCACTCACACTCTCAAAACTAAATAAAAATTTTAAAAAGGAAAACTAAAATAAAAACCCTAACCTATAACCAGCAGTGCGCGGGAGCCAATTTGCTAAATTTTCAGGAGGTCTGCAAGCTGGCTGTCGAACACAGTGTTATTAACAATGAGTACGATTAAATCACATTAAAAAAAAACAAAGATAAGAAATCATCTAAATTTATCAGTTCCTGACTATTTTACTATATTTTATCATTATCTATGTTTGTTTAAAATTTTGTTTGTTTTGAGAGAGAAAGAGCTAGAAAGCGAGCAGGGGAGGAGCAGAGAGAGTGAGAGAGAGAGAGAGAGAGAGAGAGAGAGAATGCCAAGCAGGCTGCACGCTGTCAACACAAGCCCGACGTACCCTCAAACTGTGAGATCGTGACCTGAGCTGAACCCAGATCATGATGCTCAGTCTACTGAACCACGCAGGCGCCGCTTTGTTATCTGTGTTCCTGAGATTATATTTTTCTGTTTTGTCTATAAGGTGCCTTCCTAATAACATCTCTTCCTAATTCCACATCCAGTGATGTCAGGTTAGTAACACGAAATCAGCCACGTTGGGTGTATTTATACCACAGATACAGACAAACTCTAATGATCAGGTTTTCACAGATTATAAAAAGCTGCAAGACAACAGTGATCTGATACTTTAGTAAAGGAGCTATACTCTAAAGAAGACAAAATAGTATATAACTGCTAAAAGGACTGTAGAGATCACGGAATAGTCTGGGCGAGTCCACAAAGACTCCAGAAGAAGACAAGAGGCGCTCCTACGACACTTAAGTACACAAGGTCTGAAGAGAACAATGTTCATAGAGGCAATGACATGAAATATGTGGAAAAAGTAAACTAGGACAAGATTTGAAAAGGGGAGAAATGGCAACAGTAAAATGACTGGGGCTTATTGCAGATGCCATTCTAAGGGTCCGGCCATTACCTACAAGGCAATGAGAAGCTCAAGGTTGAGGGCAGGCGTGAGGACCTTAATCTGGCAACAAGGTACAGGATTCAGGGAACGTAGTGAAACTATTTTTGGCAACTGTGAGGCAGACCAAAAAAACTGCATTACATATAACAAACCAAAGTCTTGAGTAAGGTGTTAAAAAATCAAAACCAAACGCTCAAAAAATATAAACGTCAAGTCCAAAATAAATAAATAAATAAATAAAAATCAAATATAATCAAGTTCATCAATACAAAAAGCAAATCAGTGGTTGCCAGGTGCTCGAGAGAGACCAGTCAGAAAGGGGCACAAGGGAAGCGCCTGGGCGGCTCAGTCAGTTAAGCAGCCGACGTCACAATCTCGCAGTTCATGGGTTCGAGTCCCGCATGGGGCTCTGTGCTGACAGCTCAGAGCCTGGAGCCTGCTTCTGAATCTGTGTCTCCCTCTCTCTGACCCTCCCCTGCTCATGCTCTGTTTCTGTCTCAATAATAAATAAAAAACATTTTTAAAAATTATATAGGGGCGCCTGGGTGGCTCAGTCGGTTAAGCCTCCGGCTTCGGCTCAGGTCAGATCTCATGTTCGTGGGTTCGAGCCCCGCGTCGGGCTCTGTGCTTACAGCTAGCTCAGAGCCTGGAGCCTGCTTCTGGTTCTGTGTTTCCTTCTCTCTCTGACCCTCCCCTTCTCATGCTCTGTCTCTCTCTGTATCAAAAATAAATAAAATATTAAAAAAAATTATATAAAAAAAGGAAGAAAGGGGCCCAAGGGATCTTTTGTGGGTGACAGAAATGTTCAGTTATCTTGACTGTGCTGAGCTATGTACATAACTGGAAGTTTAACAATGGTACACTTTAAATGGATCAATTTACGGTACTAAGTATTCCTCTACGAACCTGATAAGAAAAAAAGAACAATGACAACGAAAACAAATTAAGCAGACATTTGGTGATATTTAAGCATAAACGGAAAAGTTTTGCAAAGGACAGTAATTTTAGTACCGAAGAACCACCCTCGTTTCGTGTGATTAGCTCTCCGCATCTAGAGTCACTGTCAGTTCTTCCCAAATATCATCACTTGCCCTCCCCCCACGGCCATGCTATCCAGCCCTGGCCCAACCTCCCAGCAACCTCTGCGAGGCGGCTCATTTTCTTCATCAGCAGGACGGGGGGAATGTTACCCGCCTCTCAGTTAAATACAACCCATCGCACACAGCAAGAGCTCGAAATGGTTATCATTTGCCTTAGTCATTTCTTCAGAAATACTGAACTAAGTACTTCTTCAGAGATAGGTCTGTGGCACCTAGAAATTCAGATATGAAAACAGCACTGTACAAATGAGACACAAATGTTACCATACAGACACGCATTTTGTGCAACTTGAAAAGAATGATCAATTATGACGGAGGGAATTAGGAATCGTGTTTAAGAGGCGACACTGGGCTAGGAGAAGTTTGAAGCGGACCAAGGGAAGGGTACATATCCACTTCTTTAAGGGTAACTATAAATATACTGTAAAATACAAGTCCAAGAGGACATCATTAATAGTGACATGTGAGGGGCGCCTGGGTGGCTGAGTCGGTTAAAGGACCGACTCTTGATTTCCGCTCTGGTCATGATCTCCCCGTTTGTGGGTTCCAGCCCCACATCCCGTTCTACGCTGACAGCGCAGAGCCTGCTTGGGATTCTCTTTCTCTCTGCCCCTCTCCGACTCCACTCTCTTCCAAAATAAACAAATAAATATTTTTTTAAGTTAAAAAAAATAGTGACGTTAAATTCTTAAAAGCGAAATACCATAAAAAGTTCCAAGGCAAGCAAAACTAGGCTCTACAAACACACTTCGTGAAGAAGACAAAAAGGAGCAACCTTTTCTAATGACTAAATAATCACAACAGTGTCCCCAGTACCATGTGGCACAGGGCCTAGAAGTTCGAGATGGAGTAAGGTTTAAGGACAAAAGCGCAAGGTCTCAATTTCAAGATCCCTGGGCCACCACTACTGGGCAGTAAACCCGAGGATTCTGCGAGCTGCCACCTTACTGCTCCGAGGACTCCGGGGCAAGTGTTACTACTGCTCCAACGCTGAACTCTGAGGGGCTCCAGGGAAAGGCACTGCAGCCCGCCGGGCCCGGCTGCACTGGAAGGGACGCGTAGGGCTGAAAGCAGCAAGGCTGTTGGGGGGCCTACAGCCGCCCTCCCGAGCGTCCCAGAAGCCAGGAGCAGCACTGAACTGCTAAACCCAGTCGCCAGAACTGATCGGGAGTCGCTGCGATCACACAGAACACGAGTTTGCCGCCTTCCCAAGTCTAAAATAACAAGCACCCCCCAGCTCCCACTTAGAAAGCGCCCTGCGGTTTCCACTTGCTCTCCTGCCTCGTTCGCAGGCACCGAACGTGAAGCCCCGGCTTCCTACTCCGCCCCTAGCAGGCTCCGACGCAGCCGGGGGCTAAAAATAGGGGGCAGACAAAGCGACCTCTGGCCACCACACACTCCACCGAGGAAAGGAACGATCCAGGCGTCAGACCTCCTCAGGCCCTCTCCCTGGGGGCCAGAGGTCCGCCCGGCCCCGCAGCGGCATCGTCATTGAGAAGAGGGGAGCCCCGGGGAAAGGGTGGGGGGCCATCCTCACCTGCCTCTTGTTCATTCGCCGCACATCGTCCAAAAAATCTAGAGACAGCATGGCGAGGCCGGCGAGGCAGGGACACGGGCAGCGGAGAGGGCGCGATGGGACCGGCGGGCGGAACGGCTGGCACACCGGCCGGGCTCGCACAGGACAGGACCTCGCGGCGCCCGCACTTCCGCTTCCGGGGCGGGCACCGGCGCTCCCTCCCCGCGCCCGGCGCACCGCTGCGGAGAGCAGACAAAGGGACTCTCGGCTCTCCTACTGTGGCCTCCCGGCCTGGTGTCGCGGTAACAGGGCGCTCCCACTCCGGACTCGCCTGCACAGAACCTACCGGACCCCCGAGCCCGCGCTTGGCCCCCGGCCCCTAGCGGAGGCGGGGCGACCCGGGCGAGCCGGGAGGCAGCCGGGCTATCTCCCGGGGCGGGCTCTCGTGCACGCCTGGCCAATCGGGAGCCGGGCTCCGGCGGCCGGGCGCAGCGGAGGCCCTTGAGTGGCCGGCGGCAGCATCGGGGCTGCGGGGCTGGGTGTGGCACTGGCCGTGCGGCTGGGCTCTGCCTTCCCTGCCGGGGCTGGTCTCCCGCGCTACGGGAATTGCCGGCAGAGGAGGTTTCATTAAGTGCTTCACGGGTAAGGGTGGAGGATATAAGGGCCCTTCAAAGCCCTGCCTCAACCTCCCCGGAGTTCCAAAGACACCAAGCGTGCTACAGTGGGATGGGACCACCAGGGGTGCGGGGTGTCAGGAAGCCCCTTGCTCTCCCCCTACCCCCATCGTGACCCTGCCAGCAGGATCTGATGGCTCTTTGAACTTTGCCACCTGCTTTTGTTACCTTGGGCACCTGGATGTGACCCTCTTCTCGCTGCCCCTGACTCTGTACAAACTTTGCCTTGATTTGTCCAAGCTGCTAATATGCACCTAAGACGAGAAGGAGCAGAGCTGGTCTCTTAACTATTATTTCTATCTTTTCCCAAAGATTGGTGATCCCGTTAGGGGAACCTGAGTGTAGGATCTACTTTGCACTATCTTTGCAGTTCTATACATCGAAACTGATCTGACAATAACAAGTTAAATATTTTGGAGGATGGCTATAATGAAAAAGACGGATAATAGCAAGTTTAGGGGAGAATGGAAGCCTCATAGGCTGCTGGTGGGAATGTGAAGTGGGACATCCATTTTGGAAAACAGACTGGTAGTTCCTCAAAAGGTTAACTATAGAAATATTATACTAACCATGTTCACCAGCGGTTCCACTCCTGGGTAGGTATACAAGAGAATTGAAAACATATGTCCACGCAAAACTTGTACATGAATGCTCATGACAGCATTATTCATAAAAACCAAAAAGTACAAATAACCCAAATGTGCATTAACCAATGAAGGGGTAAGCAAAGTGTGGTCTAGCCATACAATAAAATATTTGTCTGTAAAGAGAAATACAGCAACACAGATGAGCCTTGATAATGACAGGCTTAGTGGAAAAAGGTCAGTCACAAAAGACCATGAACTGTATGATTCCATTTATATAAAATGTCCAGAATACACAAAGAGATAGAGAATGAAATGGTTGCCTAGGGCTGAGAGCGTTGGGAGAAGTGGGGAGTGACTGCTACTGGTTATGGGGTTCCTTTTGAAGGGTGTTGAAAATAATGGTGATAATTGTGCTGCTTTGTGAATACACTAAAAATCACTGCATTGTACGCTTTAATTGGTGTACTGTATGGTGTCCGAGTTATACTACAATAAAGCTGTTATGAGAAAGAAGAAGCATTGATAATTTGTTCATTGTTAAATTCCCAGTGGTGAACGTACAACCTGGCACATATTAGGTACCCAGTAAATACTTAATTTAAAATGTATGGATGTGTACGTGTGTGATCTCCCACGGCTGCCCCTAGGCACCCATACTTATTGAGCTGAAAAATGAATTCCTGATTTTTCCCAAATAGGAGGGCCTGTGGAATAAAATACACATAAACCCTATGGGGGCAGGGACCACAACAGTGCCAAACTCATAGCAAATACTTAACCATTTAAACGGGTATGAGCCTCGCTCAATCTTTGTATTGTGAAGAAAAGAGCCCTGAGAGAGGCAGCAAGTTCTGTGGGGCTTCAGATGTAGCAGGGTCGGTTTCGTTGGGGATGTTAAGAGGGGCCACAGAAGGGAGAGAACGTTTGGGTCCAGTTGGCAGGTCCAAAGGATATACCCAGTGCAAGGAATTCAGGCAATAAAGGTGTAGGGGCAGAAAATTGAAAAACATATTTGAATATCCAGTGTGGTTTTTCCGTCTTTGCCCATACCTTAAGGAACTGGGTTAGCTGGCTTTGTAGGTGCTCTCTCGCCACTGAGGGCGTTCGGACAAGCCTAAGGTGTCATTTGTTGGATACACACAAGTCGTGCTAAGGCCACGTTCAGGTACTACTCTGAAGCCTTGTACGCCCATAACGTGTATTTGAACTATACAAATAACACGCGAATGCATTCTCATCATGAATTAAAACAAGACAGGCAATCCAGCCATCCCACTTGTGGGTATGTACCTAAAAGAATTGAAAGCAGGGTCTTGAAGAGGTATTTACACACCTGTGTTCATAGCAGCACTATTCACAATACCCGAAAAGTGGACGCAACCTAAGTGTCCAGGAAGGAAGGAAGGAAGGGAGGGAGGGAGGAAGGAAGGAAGGAAGGAACGAACGAACGAACGAAATGTGGTATAAGCATACAATGGAATATTATTCAGTCTCAAAAAGAAATGAGGTTCTGATAAAGGCTACAATATGAGCGAACCCTGGAGACATTACGTTAAGTGAATTAAGTCAGATACAAAGGACAAATATTGTAAAGATACCACTTAACACGAGCTACCTAGAGAGTCAAGTTCATTGAGACTGAAAGTAGAGCAGTGGTTACCAGGGGTTAAGGGGAGAAGGAAATCGGAAGTTGCTATTTAATTGGTATAGAGTTTCCACTTTTTCAGAGGATAGAGTTCTAGAGATTGGTGGCACAACAATGTGAATCTACTTAGTGCTATTGAACTCTACATTTAAAGGTAGTTTAGTAAATTTTGTGTTATGTGTATTTGACCACAATTTGAAATAAAAAAGAGGCATATATGGGGTACCTGGGTGGCTCAGTTGGTTAAGCGTTTGACTCTTGATTTTAGCTCGGGTCATAATCTCACAGATTGTGGGTTCAAGCCCCACGGCAGGCTCTGTGCTCACAGTGCAGGGCCTGCTGAAGATTCTCTCTCTCAAAAATAAATAATAAATATTTTTTAAAAGATAGGCATATCGGGGCGCCTGGGTGGCTCAGTCGGTTAAGCTTCTGACTTTGGCTCAGGTCAGATCTCACATTTGTGGGTTCGAGCCCCGCGTCAGTCTCTGTGCTGACATCTAGCTCAGAGCCTGGAGCCTGCTTCAGATTCTGTGTCTCCCTCTCTCTCTGCCCCTCCCTGCTCATGCTCTGTCTCTCTCTGTATCAAAATTAAATAAAACATTAAAAAAAAAGAATTCTTTAAAAAAAATAAAAATAAAAAAACAAAAGATAGGCATATAGACAGTAGAACATGAAGGTTCCCTTTGCTCTCCTAGTCTCTCCCCTCCCCAGGCTGTTAACTGTTTTTCCTTCTAGTGCTTTATTCTGATGTACTTAAAACTTACGCTCACTTTTTTACATAAATGAGATCACACTGTACATTTCCTTTGTTTTTCTCCTCTCCATCCATTTACATTTTTTCCCACTTCAATGAGTCCTCTGGTCACGTGACTCTGCAATTTTTTTTTTTTTTGTCTCCCCATCTATCAGCCTTCTTCCAACAAGTGGTCTCTAGACCCCGTGACCCATAGCTATTTAATTGGGATGAGAAGCTTTATTCACACCTATTTCACAAACTTTAGATGTCAGATTAAGTGATTTTCTCAGAAATCATGTTAGACTCTCAATAAACATTTCTCTCTTAAGGTTAAGGTTGTGTTGGCTTTATAGTTTGTCTCAGCTAATGTGCAATTAGTAGGGTGTGGTTAATCTAAATGGACATGTTGTTTCACACATGTGTTATTGTTTAGGTGTTAAATTTGAAATTTATTGTGTTACATTGTATTTTAAATTCACAAAAGTAGATTAGTAATGCAATACAGGGATTCAATTAGTTGAAAGTTAATTAAATCAGGATGCTGAATACTTTTAAACTCAGGGAAAAAAAAGTTGTGAGTGAAACATCCACCAGGAATCTAGTGCAAATAAATACTCTCATCGACTCTGTCGATGCTGGAATTGGGCAATCCACAAGCATGATAAATTATAATGAGCAGCCGAAAGAGAAACGTGCTAATAAGAAATATGATAGGCCTCTAAGACATATGTTTTGTTAAACTGGTCATCTATTTTCCCCTGGTTCCCAGGACATGATGTTATAAAACTTGGTTGAATAGTCCACAAAGCCAAGGAAGCCATAGTGCCATTTTTAAGAAAAGCCCAGTGGCCAATCGGATAAGTAAGACAAATTTTTCTAGAAGAAGAAGAGCTCACAGAATACTGCTTCCTGATATGACATTGATGACATTTACCCCTAAACATAGGAGACGTGGTAAAAACTATAAAGGCATCCTTTAAGGTTGCATTTTTTAAAGCCAAAGCAGTCACATTCTGGCTAAGAAGCTTTTAATGCTAATGATAAATATACTTGGTAGGAAAGCTAAATAAGCTTTTTGCAAAATTCCTTTATCGAAAGATATTATTGGGGTAAAAAAGATACTGTTGGACATTGCATGATACAGATGGCATACAGAGTGGCTGAGCACATTGTGTGGAGTTATCTAGGGCTGCTGGAGAAGTCATTCAACCATGCTAGACCCTGGAAAACGTTCTCATTATTTCCCCCTCAGTTTCAGTGATCTGATGAATTAGTTATCTATTTCTGCATAACAAATCACCCCAAAACTTAGAAAATTAACACAACAAATACCTCACAATTTCTATGGGTCAGAAATTTGGGACCATCATGGCTGGGCGGTTTGGGCTGAAAGTCTCTCATGACGTTACAGTCAAACTGTCCAGAGGGGCTGCAGTCTCATCTGAAGGCTTCACTGAAGAAGGACCTGCCACTCCTGTGGCTGTTGGTAGGTCTCAATTGTTCTTGGGCTATTGGATTAAAGCCCCGATCCCTAGAAGGTTGCCGACTCCAGATCTCCTTCAGTTTCTTGCCATGTGGACCTCTCTTTAGGGCAGCTTGGAACATGGCAGCCAGCTTCTATCAGAGTGAATGATCTAAGTGAGAAAGAACCAGCTCAGGACTAGAATCGCCAATGCATCCTCATTTTGCACGGAAATTTCTGCATCTTCAGTCCCAGATAAAGCAGGAGGCTCGCTCCTCTATCAAGACAAAAGTTGCCGTGTTTTTTTTATAGCCTAACCTCTTAAGTGACATATCATCATTTCTTCCATATTCAGTGAGTTCAGTACAGACTCAAAGGAAGGGGAATTAAGTTCTACCTTTTGAAGGAAGGAGTATCAAAGAATTTTTTTTAAACCATCACATCTGGAGTCCAGTTTCATGGGGGAAAAGAAAGTATTACAGAGACACTCAACTTCCTAACTCACTCCCTATCTAATTTATCTGCCTCTATAAACAGCCCTTCTTCCTCTTCTCTCTCGCTGTCTAAAGCTAATCTTTCCACTGGCCAAAGTTTATGTCTTCCACCTGCTCCAAACTTTGCTCCCTTAATCACTCTGTCTCTCCCTCGATTTCTTCCTCTTTTCTATTTTCCTAGTATATGATCATGTTCATATATATCTTAAAAGACTTTTATGCTGAGTGCTTCATGAAGGTAAAATTTACCTATAGTAAAATATGTAAATGGTATGTATACAGCTTGATGAATTTCAGCAGATAGACACATCCATTTGTCATCTATATTCTTCAATACACTGAAAGCTGGTTTCTGCCCCCATCCTGTGGCTGAAAGCCATAAAATAGCCTCTTAAAATCCCTTTAGGCCCATTGGGTCCCCTTTTCATTGCCTCCTGCCTCTCAGGCTTGTTCTCAGTCTCCATCATGGACTCCTGAGCTTATTTCTTCAGTGGTGAAATCCTGCACCACTTCTCAGCCTACAGTGTCTCTCGGGGATTTTATTTGTTCTCATGATTTCGATTACCTTCTCTATGCATTCACCTCTCCAATATCTATACTCCGATCTCCTCCTAGATGTCAACTTTTTATATCAACTGCTTCTGGACAGCTTCATTTGGGTGTCCAACACACACCTCAAACTCACTGTGTCCCAAATGTCACATCTCCCCATCCTTACTACTCCCTGGAAAAGATCTGTTCTTGGGGCACCTGGATGGCTCAGTCGGTTAAAGGTCCAGCTTTGGCTCAGTTTATGATCTCACGGTTCATGACTTCAGGCCCCCTATGGGGCTCTGTGCTTACAGCTCAGAGCCTGGAGGCTGTTTTGCATTCTGTGTCTCCCTCTTTCTCAGCCCCTCCCCGGCTCGTGCTCTGTCTCTCTGTCTCTCTGTCTCTCAAAAATAAATAAATGTTAAAAGAAAAAAAAAAACCCTGTTCTTTCTCTTATGATCCAAATCTTCCTAAAAGGCACCACCCAATCACAAAAGTAAGAAATCTAATTGTCTTCCTCGATTCTTCCTTCTCACTCACTTGCCAAATCCAATTAGTCACCAACCTTGTTATTCTACTTTCTGAACCCCTTATTCATCCACCGTCTCCAACCCCACCATCACTGCCTTGGTTCACTCTACGTGTCCTGACTGTTGCGATGAACCCGTAACTAGTCTTTCAGCCTCCAGTCTCCCCCGTCTTGTCTCCCTCCAATCTCTTCTCCACCCTCAGCCAGAGGCCTTTATTGAAACTGTGAATTTAATGATGTTACTTCCCCACATAAAACCTTTCAGTAGATCTTCCTGACTTTCAGGATACGGTCAAATTCCTGACCACGCTGTGTTCCGGCCCCTGCCTACCCTCCCTCTGCTCTCGCTCTCCTCACGATTGAGACAACGTAGTTCCCCGAATGCTGCATACTCTTGCTTTGGTGTCAGTGGCTTCCTCCGTCTGAAAAGTCCTTTCTTGGGGCGCCTGGGTGGCTCAGTCGGTTGGGCGGCCAACTTTGGCTCAGGTCATGATCTCACAGTTTGTGGGAAGAAGCCCTGCATCGGGCTCTGTGCTGACAGCTCAGAGCCTGGAGCCTTCTGATGCTGTGTCTCCCTCTCTCTCTGACCCTCCCTCACTCACATATACACACACACACACACACACACACACTCTCTCTCTCTCTCTTTCTCTCAAAAATAAATAATAAAATGTTAAAAAAAAACTTTATAAAAAGGAAAAAAGAAAAGTCCTTTCTCTCACTCCAACACTTTTTATTCCTCCTTGACTTTCAGGTTGAGCTCATGCATCACCATCTCTGGGAAGCCTTCACGGTGCTTCTCCTACCTGTGTACTCACCATCTAATTATGTACCTGTTGCTCTCACCAGACTATGAGCTTCCTGGGGGCAAGGGCCTCCTTACTTATCTTTTTACCCCCAGAATATTACATAAAATAAACATACAAAAATGTGTCAAATGATGAATGGAGATGTTAAGGCCCAGGAGGCTCAGCCAACCTGGAGACAGATGCATGAAGCCGGACTCTGAGGATAAGATTACCTTCACTTGAAGAGATGGGGGTGTGGCCACAATGTGCTGAAGGCTGAAAGAGGACGTATCAGAGTAAAAAGCAGAAGACATAGTCCTAGTCCTTGAAGAAGTTTCAGCATCATTAGCAGCAGGAAAAAAAAAAGGTAAAAATAAAAGGTATCTTTAAGAAAGGAAACAAAGAGTTAAGATATAGCTGTCAACTTGTACATTCTATAGAAACACAAAGAGGAGAGAAGATCTTTCAGGCACCGCCTTGGTCAGAGGAGACTTTCAGCTGGCCCACAGCTGGGCTGGCATCGCACTGGGGAAGGGAACATAGCGTCCAGCAAACTAGAAACGGGATCCGGCGTGGGGTGCTTTCTTCCCTGAAGCTTACAGTCTTGAGGAACAGACAGACTGAGTAAGAAGTAATTGGGACGGAAAGACTCCAGTAAGAAGGAATAGGACCTAGAGGGATTAATATAAACTGAGCGGGTCTGGAGTATCAGAGTGGAAAGAGTGTGTCTTATGAAAATGATTCAGATATTTAGGACAGACGATTCCAGACTGGAGGAAGACGTAAAGCCCACGGCATTAAATCCTCCAGGTGAGGGACTCTGCGGCGCTATGTTCTCTCCTCGTTGAGCTGTGCATCTTCCCAACATCAAAGTCTCTTAGACCCCATCAACCACAGGGCATGTCCGGTATTTTCTTTCATACACAGCCTGCCGGCCTGCCTGACGGTGGCGTCTTCTTACAGAGGTTGAGTGAGACCCACCTGGCTTTAAATCACAGATCAAACCAATCACAAGCTGTGGGATTTGGGGCCAATGTGTTAAACTCTCTCTCTTTTTTTTAAAAGTGTATTTGTATTTATTTATTTATTTAAGTAATCTCTCTACTGAAAGTGGGGCTCGAACTCACAATCCTGAGATCAAGAGTCTCATGCTCTTCCAGCCGAGCCAGCCATGTGCCTTAAGTTAGCTCTTTTTTTTAATTTTTAAATTTTTTTAAAATTTATTTTTGACAGACTGAGAGAGACAGTGCGAGCAGGGGAGGGTCAGGGAGGGGGAGACACAGAACCGGAAGCAGGCTCCAGGCTCTGAGCTAGCTGTCAGCACAGAGCCTGACGCGGGGCTCGAACCCACGAACCATGAGATCATGACCTGAGTCGAAGCTGACGCCTAACCGACTGAGTCACCCAGGCGCCCCTCTTTTTTTTAATGTTTATTTATTTTTGAGAGAGAAAGAGACCCAGCATGAGTGGGGAAGGGTAAGAGAGAGAGGGAGACACAGAATCCGAAGCAGGCTCCAGGCTCTGAGCTGTCAGCACAGAGCCCGACGTGGGGCTTGAACCCAGGAACTGTGAGATCACGACCTGAGCTGAAGTCAGTTGCTTAACAGACTGAGCCACCCAGGTGCCCTCCACCCTAAGTTAACTCTTTATTATCCTCAGTGTTCTGGAGGTAAAGTTTCTGGGAAGAGAAGATCATTCTCATCGTTTGAATATTAAACAAGACAGTGCATGCTAATAAAGCTGTCGGCACAGTGGGATGACAAGTGGGAAGTGGACCATGAATATTAATAATGATTAACAACAAGAAGTGGGTACAACCTGATGTCTAAAGCTCAGAACGTCAGTCTGTCATTACAGCTGAACCCTGCTTAATCACTTCTGTCCAAATCAAACGTTTCTGCCAGAAGAAGCAACGTTGACTCCATTTTTTAAAAACCCTATTCAAAATAACCATGATCTTTTTGTAAACTTTTTTAAAATGTGTATTTATTTTTGAGAGAGAAACACAGTGCAAGTGGGGGGGAGGGGCAGAGAGAGAAGGAGACACAGAATCTGTGGCCGGCTGCAGGCTCCGAGCTGTCAGCACAGAGCCGGACGCTGGAATCCACGAACCATGTGATCATGACCTGAGCTGAAGTCCCATGATTAACCGACAGCCGCCCAGGCGCCACCCAAAATTACCATGATGTTACCGTTTCTCCTTGACCTTCCCCATGAAGAAAGTGGTTAGTGGGAGGAGAAGGTTCCTGTATAACCCGGTCAGGAAGGGAAGTGGTCGGGGAGACTCGAGACAAAGCCGTGCACAGGCCACACTTCTCGGTGGGGCCCGGCTCTTCCTGGTGCCACCTCGTGAAAGGATCCGTCTGGGTTTGTTGGAAGGACACATCTTTTAGGTCAAGTCAGGGGCTAAAGGGATGTAACTTTCTGCCTGATGTCTCTGGACATCAGAAAACCTGGTTTTAAAAGGTGCAGCAGTTCTGCAGGACACAGGCTGTCGGGAAGAAATCTCATTCTCCCAAATCACCTGTGCCTCCTACGCGGAGAGATTACTCGAGTCAGTCGAGTCTCCCCGGGAGGCTTTTGGAGAGCTCTTTTTAGAAAGTCCTGGACAGCTGCAGGCGCAGCTGGGAGAAGGAAACGCCAGCCTCCTGAGTCGGTATGCGTGTGTGGGTATATGCGGTGGGGGCGGGGCGGGGGGGGGCACCCATTTCCTGCTTGGCCATTCTGCCTTGGCTAAAAGAACGAAGGGAGCTTGCTGCTTGTTCTGCAGGTTCTCTGATAGGAGAGAGGGTGTTGTGGCCCCGCAGGTCCTGCAGGCGAAGAGCCAAGCGTGGGGACAGTGAGAGCCCTTCTCCTCCAGCGAGGGCTCAGTAAGTCCTCTGTCACTGATGAACTGCTTTTTGAGCTTTTGCATTTTGCAGTTCATCATAGGGAGACTGAAGGGACTCCATTTTTAGAAAGGCTCTATCTCTGCTGTTGTTCCGCCAGACCCTATTTCTTCATGTTCTCAATTTCACCTTGCATCCAATCAACCAAGGAGCTATGTTTCCACTCCGAGGGGGAAGCCAGAAAGTTAATCATCTTCTGAGTTTTGTCCTCGGCCCCCAAACGCCTGATAACATCTCAAACACTGGATCCCAAACACGTTCCGGGACATTAGCTTCGAACAAACCTCCACTGATGTTGGCACCCACACCCCCAACCTTCAGTTACTTATGAACTAACACCTACTGTTCACCTGTACTTGGCTTATATCGGACCCTTCACTGGATTCCTGAAGGAACGTGTGCCCTCGACCCCTTTCCAATCTAAACCCCAAAACCCAAGCGAGGAAGAGACTCCCTCTCCTTTCGCTTCTGACTCTCCCAGACCTTCTGTTTTCCTCTGTCATTTACGATATTCGGTAACTCTGCTTTCACTTCCTCCCTTCCTGTGTTTGATTTCTATCCTGCACGAAGCCAGAGACCCTCTGGGCTGGTCCTGTGGGACCTTCTCTGAGTCCTTGGCCTGCCTGCATCAACTTGATGGCTTCAAGGATCCTATGGGAATCTGCTGAGGCGGTGAATCACCACTGGAAATGTGGTTTGTGTGAATCTGGATTTGAATATAATGTTCTCTTAATGTGAACACATTCACACATTCAAAAAATATGATCATTAGCAATCATTTATCTATGCACTCAAGTAATAAAGAACATTTACCTAAAGGCTGCTCTGTGGCCTGTCTTCAAAAGGGACTGGGGCTGACACGCTGCCTGGTTTGGCCACTGTGTCCCTCACGGTTTGATCTGACTTTCCTTCCTAATCCCTCGCCCTAAAATCGGGCACGTGCAAATATCTCGAGCTCCAAGATATGATGGGAGGGGGCTTGGTTAATGCAGTGAGCTCTAGAACCTTCCAAACCGTCAGTCACTTTAGAGTTACTTTACCTCTCTGTGCCTCAGTTTCTTTACCTGTAAACAAGGATTGTGGAATCTAGTTTTTGTTTCGTTTTGTATATATATATTTTTTTGGCTTTTTTGAGATAAAGTGAGCTTAGAATGTAAATCACAAAAATAGTTCCTGACACGTAGTTAACACTATTATCACTATCAGAATGTCCATCCATTTGGAGGTCTGACAACGCTACTTCTTCTTCTAGACCCTGTTTCAATGTCATCTGTCGTGGGAAGCCTGCCCAGACCTCCCCAGGGCAGACTTCACACCCGTGCATCTGTTCCACTCCTGTATTTTATGCGTGCTTTGCTTTCATTAAGAACAGCTCCCTAGGAAACAGACTCTTCACTGCAGAGAATAAACTGGTGGTCAGCGGAGGGGATGTGGGTGGGGCGGAGGGGGAAATAGGTGAAGGGGATTAAGAGTACATATCAGGGGCGCCTGGGTGGCTCAGTCGGTTAAGCCTCCGGCTTCGGCTCAGGTCATGATCTCACGTTTGTGGGTTCGAGCCCCACGTCAGGCTCTGTGCTGACACTAGCTCAGAGCCTGGAGCCTGCTTCAGATTCTGTGTCTCCTTCTCTCTCTGCCCCTCCCCCTCTCATGCTCTGTCTCTCTCTGTATCAAAAATAAATAAAATGTTTAAAAAAAAAAAGAGTACATATCATGTGGCTCAATTGGTCAGGCATCCAACTCTCGATTTCTGCTCAGGTCATGATCTCGTGGTTTGTGAGATCGAGCCCTGTGTCAGGCTCTGCACTGTCAGTACAGAGCCTGCTTGAAATTCTCTCTCTCTCTCTCTCTCTCTCTCTCTCTGATCCTCCCCGCCTTCTCAAAATAAGTAAACATTAAAAAAAAAAAAAAAGAGGGATGCCTGGATGGCTCAGTTGGTTAAGCATCCAACTCTGAATTTCGGCTCAGACTGTAATCTCACAGTTCGTGAGCTCAAGCCTCGGAGGGTTCCACACTGACAGTGTGGACTCTGCCCAGGATTCTCTCTCTCCCTCTCTTGGCCCCTGCCCTGTTCATTCTCTCTCACTCAAAGTAAATAAATAAACTTAAAGAGAGAGAGAGAGAGAGAATACACATACCCTGATGAGCACTGTGAAATGAATGGAAGTATTGAATCACTCTATTGCACACCTGAAACTAATATCACACTGTGTTGTAACTACACTGGAATTGAAAAAAAAAGAGTAAAGAAAGAGTAGCCATTAACCCACTTGAGTGTATAACTAGTGAACTTGAACTGAACTGGTAAAGGAGTATTTTCAGGGTGGAGTACTTCCTGCCTTGGGCCGGCCTGGGCCCAACTTGCCAACATCCCGCCTCCTCGCTCCCACCGTTAAGTGGGCGGCCCCCAGGAATGATGCCTGATGCCACTTCCCTCTCACCCCAAGGCCCCAACCACCGGGAGCCACTTCCGCTTCCACAAAAGGCTTCTGGGTCTTCCCTCCAGCTGCTCCTTCTGCCCGCCCTGAGTGTGTCTTCAGCCCTCCCTTCTCCCTGCTGCTCAGCTGCTCCTCCTTCAGTCTTCCTTGCTTCCTCCACCCCTACCACCTTCCCTCCTCTCCAGAGATGGATCCATTATTCCCCCAGGGGGCCGCTCAGCTCCTCCTGCTTCCCCTATAGGTCACAACACTTACTACATTAAAACATTTTTTTAATGTTTATTTTTGAGAGAGAGAGAGTGCAGGGGAGGGGCAGAGAGAGGGAGACAGAATCTGAAGCAGGCTCCAGGTTCTGAGCTGTCAGCACAGAGCCCAATGTGGGGCTCGAACCCACAAACTGCAAGATCATGGCCTGAGTGGAAGTCAGACTTAACTGATGGAGCCCCCCAGGTGCCCCAACACTTAGTACATTGTATTGTAATGAGTTTTCTGGTAAAATTGTTGTTTTCAGCACCAGGACTCTGCCTGGAGACTAACCCGAGGCACACTCCCTGACCTATAGTTGATGCGCAGTAACTGTTAAGAGCAAAAATGAACTAATGAATGAACAGAAGGAATGAATGCTTGTAGCTGACGCCCACCTGCATCACATTCCCTGTCTTTCTATTCTTCCAAGGGGTACTCTGCACCATGGGGCTTAAAAGAAAAGAAGTCTTCTCTCAAGGGTAGGATGGAAATGGATTAGGAGAGCCAGACATGAAATATTTCACATTTAAAACCAGAGACTCTCAGGGCGCCTGGGTGGCTCAGTCGGTTAAGCGTCCGGCTTCAGCTCAGGTCCTGATTTCACGGTTTGTGGGTTCAAGCCCCGCGTCGGGCTCTGTGCTGACAGCTCAGAGCCTGGAACCTGCTTCAGATTCTGGGTCTCCCTCTCTCTCTCTCTGCCCCTCCCCTGCTCGCTCTCTGTCTCTCTCTCAAAATAAAATAAAGACATAAAAAAAATTTAAAAAAAACCAACTAGAGACTCTCAGGATCTGAGTTTTCTCCCACTTCCTTCGAAATCCAGCCCTTGGGTGCCTGGGTGGCTCAGTTGGTTACGTGGTTAAGCATCTGACTTCAGCTCTGGTCACGATCTTACAGTTCGTGAGTTTAAGCCCTACATCTAGCTCCTCACTGATGGTGCGGAGCCTGCTCAGGATTCTCTCTCTCCCCCTCTCGCTCTCTGCCCCTCCCCAACTTGTGGGTGCTCTCTCTCTCTCTCTCAAATTAAATAGACTTAAAAAAAAAAATCCAGCCCTTCCCAAATTCAATATGTTTTAAAAGAAAGAAAGGTGAAAGAAAAAAAACCTATATAAGCAAAACCCTGTAGTGCCAGAATATCAAGTACGGTTTTCTCTCAGCCTGTGCTCACTGACAAAGACCACTAGCAACATGGGTGCCTGAGCACTGGAAGGGGGCTAGTCTGGATTGAGATGCACCAGCACAAGAACATTCCGGATCTTGAAGACTTAGCATGACAAAAGGACTTAAAACTATTGGTCATGTTAATTACAAGTTGAAATAATAGAACTTCTGATAAATTAATTATATTAAACTTGATTTCACTTGTTTCTTTCCACTGGTTTTGACAGGGCTACTAGATGATTTAGAATTGCATTTTGGGAGCATCTGGGTGGCTCAGTCAGTCAAGCGTCCAACTGGAGCTCAGGTCATGATCTCACAGTTTGTGGGTCGAGCCCCGCGTTGGGCTCTGTCCTGACAGCTTGGAGCCTGGAGCCTGCTTTGGATTCTGTGTCTCCCTCTCTCTCTGCCCCTCCCCTACTTGCACTCTGTCTCTCTCCCCTCCCCTCAAATAAACATTTAAAAAAAACCCCTTTTTAATTTTTTTTATTTTCTTACATCACACTTGTGCGCATGTAAAAGTCAGTTTGCAAGCGGGGCCAGGTGTTTACCTCTCTTCTGCTCAGCGCTGTTTTTTTCAGTCCTTTCCTGGTCTGCGAGATGCCCTTGAACCCTGGCATTTTTCCCTCTGCCTTTGGTGTGACCTCTGGGGCTGGGACTTCGGTGAGGCAGCAGGGCCTGCGCCCTGTATCCTGACCTTGGGTCCTGTTGGCCCAGTTACTCACCGCAGCTCTCAGTTTCTGTCTCTGGCCCCAGCTTGTGACCTGAACGTAACGCTGCGCAGTTCCCTTTGGGCTGTGGTTTGGTTTCGGCTTTCTCTGTGTTCCCTGCTTGTGGGAGCTCGGCAAGAAGAAATGAGGTCTGTTCTTTAGGCAGTTACTTTGAAATCACCTATCAGAAAATATGGTTAGTGAAAAATCCACCACAAAATGCCTCAAGTCGATAATTGTAATAAACAGCTTGTCAACATAGGCAGACTGTTTACCCCCCTGGTCTCCTGAATTAACAGAAGATGGTTTCTTCTACAGAGCAACCATCTGAGTAGAGGGTTGGGTGAATCAGTCGGGTCACACAGCCGTCCTGGGGCTTCAGCTGTAACTTTCTTGACTACATCCCACTAATTCTCTCCCTACAGAAAGGTCGGCTCAGTTCTCTGGCTCAAATTCTCCTCTATGTGAAGTGAGGCTTTTTCAATCATGCCAACTTTAAGAGTCCATATGCTTCTCCATGTGAGTGGGAAGGAGAAGGATTCGAACTAAACACAAATCTTAAGCACACACCTCTCTTCCGAGTCTTTTCTTCCTTTCCTCAGAGCTGGCAGGAATTCCTCTCCCTCAGTAGTGTCGGCTTTTCTGCCTGTCTGAGGAACAGGGGTCTGTAAGCACTGGCACTTTGGAGTCATATGACCTGGGTTTAAATCCTGGCTGTGTCACAGACTAGCAGTGTGATTTGGGGCAAGTAACTTAAGTTCTCTGAGCCTCCGTTTCTCCCCTATCCACGAGGGAGCCTTTAAATTCTCTTAGCCCCTGTGTATTGGGGGTGACACAGTCTTAAGGAAAACACCTGGCCCAGAGGAGCCGTTCATAACCACATTATTCTTGCATCACACCCCTGGGACCTGGGACCCTGTTCCTTCCTGTCCTGCCAGCGTTCACAATAGGTGCCTTTGCCTTAAAAAATTATATGTATTGGGGCACCTGGGGGGCTCCGTCGGTTAAGCATCTGACTTTGGCTCAGGTCATGATCTCACGGTTTGTGAGTGTGAGCCCCTGGTCGGGTTCTGTGCTGACAGCTCAGAGCCTGCTTCGGATCCTGTGTCTCCCTTTCTCTCTGCTTCTCCCCTGCTCTCTCTTTCTCTCTCTCAAAAATAAATATTCAAAAGAAAATTTTAAAAAATTATATATGTGTATGTATATACACATATATACATATGTATATGTATATATGCATATATACGTGTGTGTGTGTGTATATGTGTGTGTGTGTGTGCGTACCTTTCCTGATTTTCAGAAAGGAAAATATGCCTCATTTGACTCTTTGCCTGGTTAATGTCTTACGTTTCCCTCCATTTCATAGCCAGTTCTTGGATCGCAGGCAGTCTACTGCCTTGTTCCTTCCTTTCTTTTCTTCTCTGCCATGTGTCGTCTGCTCTGACACTATAGTGACCCTCAGTTGCTTGGCAAATCCAGCAGTCCCCTGTCCGTCCCCCTTCTTCCTGACTTCACTCAGCACTTGCCGCCCCTTCTTTAGTTGAGTTTCTCCTCCCAAAGCTCTGATGGCCTCCTGAAGTTTCCCAACCAGGAAGATAACCCTGTATAACCAGTATAAACTATAAACTCATGGGGCCCTGAGTGACCCCTGATAACTTTGTCACCTGCTCTACTCATTGCCTCTCCCCTCTGTAAAATGTGAAGTCATGACTTGTCCTTGGTCCTCAGACCTCCTGCCAGCCCCTTCTCCCTTCCCCTCCACCACAGGTGACATGGTGACATTCCTCCTCACTGGCCAAGCCTGCACCTGCAGCGACACTGCAGTCAACTCCGCCCCTCTAGCTCATGAGCCGAAGTGGCTTCCCAGCTAAAGCTCCACCTCTGCCCTAGAACATTCCTCTCTGCCATCTGGGCACCTTTAGGGGAAAGAGCAGATCATCAGTGATTTGCCCTCAGCCTCTCCTACTCTACTATATCCTCCCGGCAGCATTTAGGATCTCGCCCATCTGTAAATAAATAAATAAATAAATAAATAAATAAATTCATTTCCCCTCTAGTCACTGCTGCCTCTCCCTGCCTCCATTTTAGCCAAAGCTCTTGAAATCAAGCCTCTGCTCTCTGCTTCCTCCTTTTGCTCTTTGTTTCCGGTTTCTGCCTTAAGGCTCTGCCAAGGGCTCCTCCCATGCCTTGAATTCCAACTGTTTTATTGGGATGTAGGATGCCCTTAATGATGAGGGTGAAGACGGTAGTGTGTCTATGAAACGCCTGCAGAGTGCAGATGATTTAGTCAATTAGCCAAGGTCACCTGGTGGGGGTTTGAAACCCCAGGGGGGCTCAGAGTCTGTGCTGCTGACCTGCAGGCCTCAAACTGACGGGGTCGGGCCCGCACACGACGGTGCCTTGCATGCGGGAGGAAGCGGATCAGCGTGTTTGGATGAATGAACACATACCGTCACCACGGTTGAGCTTCTTAATCCCTCACTCTTAGAAGAACCAACTAATCACCCGGCACCTGCATGGCTCCGTCAGTTAAGCGTCCGACTTCAGCTCAGGTCATGATCTCACAGCTCTGAGTCCCAGCCCTGCACTGGGCTCTGTGCTGACATCGAGGAACTCTCTTCAGATTCTCTCTCCCTGTCCGCTGCCCCTCCCCCCCAATAAACATTCAGGAAAAATCACCCACAAATCAAAGATTCTTTTAAAGTGAAGGAGCTGGGGGCACCTGACTGGCTCAGTTGGTGGATCGTGCGACTCTTGATCTTGGGGTCGTGAGTTCAAGCCCCATATTGGATGTGGAGATTACTTAAAAATATTTTTTTAAGTGCAGGGGCTGAGGTTTATATCTGTTTTTCTGAAAGAAGGCATAGTGTTCGTGAAGTTTTCATAGGAGTCTCTGTCCCCCTCCCCCAAAAGTTCATAACTTCTTGATTCATTCATTTCTCGGTCTTTGGTTTTATTTTCCCCAAATTCCTCCCTTATATCTTGCACATTGCCATGAGACAGCTAGATTGCCAATGTTTTGTTTTAATTCTGTCGCTGATTAAATCGGGAGAACAGCGTCCCTGCACCCAGTGTGCCACGTCGGCTGTCGGCCTCCAAGACAAAAATCAAAACGCTTTGGCCCCACGGCTGAGACTCTAAGTAATCAAACCCCAGGACACTTTACCAGGGCCTCTCTCCCATTTTTCTCCGACTTGAATCTTCTGTCCAGTCAAACTGTGGTCTTCTCCCTTTACAACTTCTGTTCTAACACGTTTCAGCAGCTTCCCCAACAGTGATGTGTGACGTCCCTGATCTGAGCCAGGACTTCGCTCGGGGCCGAGAGTAGAGCGATGAGTACAACACAGGCCGTACTTGTGAGAAACTATCTAACTTGGGAGACATAGGTGACAACAAAGTCCCCAAAATCAGGTTGACAAACTTGTGGCAGTTATTCCTGCGTGGTGGGGGGGGGGCGCGCAGCCGATACAAAGCAGACTTTCTCTAAGCTAAACGTGTTTATATTCTTTACATGTTTCTTTATAAAAGTTTTTTTCATGTCTTTATTTTATTTTGAGAGAGAGAGACAGAGTGAGCAGGGGAGGGGCAGAGAGAGAGAGGGAGACCCAGAATCCAAAGCAGACTCCAGGCTCTGAGCTGCCAGCACAGAGCCCGACATGGGGCTTGAACCCACGGACTGTGAGATCCTGACCTGAGCTGAAGTCAGACGCTTAACTGACTAAGACCCCCAGGTGCCCCTTGACATACATGTTTTTAGCAGCACTTTTGCAAAGGCAAAACCCCACAACGGTGCGAATGCTCATGATCAGAACATTGGTTGTATCAGTTTGAGTTCCTCAAAAGCAGAGACTGGGCCAAGGACTCGGGTGCAGGCTGTCTGTCTGGGAAATGATCTCAGGCGACAGGAGTGAGGGAGAGAAGGGTGAGGCAGAGCAGGAAGCGAGGCCCGCATGGGGTACGTGATTTCCACAGAGGCCTCTGAGAGGCGGACAGAACGGCTCCCAGAGTTGCTCCTCTGAAGCAGGCAGCCTGGGGCATCTATCGCTTGGCTCTCGTCCCCTTGGTGGAGGGCCCACTCTCCTCACCTTCAGGCCATGCCTGAGGGGCTGCCCAGAAGGCTCCTGTGGCAGAGAAGGGCGGCAAGCGGAAACTGGAGAAGCCCAAGGCCTAACGCTTGTATCAGGAATCGTCAGTGTTGGGAGCTCTCATGAAACTGGGTGCCACGTAATTGCCTAAAACCTGAGGTGGGCCAAGGGGAAGAGCACAGGGTGCCGAGCGCCTCTGCTTCGAGGGGCAAAGTCATCTTAGTGTATTCACACTCCAGAACAATCTACAGCGGCCACAAGATAAATACACTCGGCTACACGCACCATGCCCAAGATAAATCCTAACAATATAACTCGAAAAGTAAAAAAGAAGCCCCAGGATATCGTGTAGGGAAAGATACTCTTTAATAAAGAAACCAACAGGGGTGTGTGTGTGTGTGTGTGTGTGTGCACGCATGTGCGCCTGGGTGGCTCAGTCAGTTGAGTGTCTGACTTCAGCTCAGGTCAGGATCTCACAGTTCATGGATTCAAGCCCCGCGCTGGGCTCTGTGCTGACAGCTCAGAGGCTGGAGCCTGCTTCGGATTCTGCCCCTCCCCTGCTTTCACTCTGTCTCTCTCAGAATAAATAAGTGTTTTTAAAAACTAAAAAAAAAAAAATAAATAACTTACTAAAATACATGTGGGAATATGTATGCAGGTTTGCATACACAAATATACACGTAAGTGTTAATGTAAATTCATAGACATATATCAATTTCCAGAAATTAACCTTTTCTGTGTACTTGAACTCTAAAGGGAAAAAAATTGCAAAGGATTATTAAAAGAACACATAAAGAAATCCTGAAAGCTAATGAGAAAAGGGTAAAACAACCAACAGAAAATGGGCAAAAAGATATGAACAGATATTTCACCAGAGGAAATATATTAGCTGGTAAATATACAGCAACACGGTCGATCTCAACTTTTTACAAAATATTTTTAATGTTTATTTTTGAAAGAGGCGGGGGAGGGGCAGAGGCGGGGCGAGGATCCACATCAGGCCCTGTGTTGTCCACAGGGAGCCTGAGGCGGGGCTGGGGCCCCACGGAGTCACTCAGTGGTCCCGCAACATTTGATGAAAGCCAGACTTTTTAACTTTAAATTTTTATAAAGCTGGGGTCGCTTCTTAAACTGAGGCATCGCTGACGCATGATGCTAAACTAGTTTCAGGGGTACAACGTAGTGATTCAACAACTCTATACTACGCGGCCCTCACAAGTGGGACCGCCTGTCCCCACAGAAGGCCGTTACAATACCGTCCACCGCGTTCCTTATGTCGCACTTTTCATCCCCTAACTGAAAGCCTCGACCTCCCTCTCCCCTTCGCCTCTTTTGCTCCTCCCCTGCCCCTCCCTGCTGACAAGCACCAGTTCATTCTCTGTATTTATGGGTCTGTTTCTGCTTTTTGTTTGCTCATATTTTTTTTTAGATTCCACATATACATGATATCAAAGCCAGGGTAATTTTAAAAATTAACTTTTAAGAAAAATGTATATTTATTGATATCAATAAATATATGTGTTTTCTAGATAAAAATATTTTCAGGAGGAAGAAAATAATATACACAAGGTTATGCATTGGGTTTGGGAGGAAATATGTGTAAAGTTGCCAATTTTAATGTTTGGAGTGGATGATTAGCAACAAAAGAGGGTCACGCAGGAACCAACGAATGGGTTCTGACCCACGGATTATATTTAACCCAACCATGTGCATCTTGAAGTCTAAGAAATACGGTTAGATGGTATAACAAGTAGGATATAGTGATAACGTGAGGAGGGAGCTCGGAGATACTCCCTCCCGCCTGGAAAGGCCAGGGAAGTTTGACCAAAGACGTGACAGTGAATGGGTTTAAAAGAATCAGGACAAGGTGGCCAAGTCTGGGAGAAGGTGGAGGGCACGGTAGGGCATTGTAAGTAGAAAGAGCAGCATGAACAAGGATCTGGGAACGAGACGGTCTGGTGTGACCAGCAAACCACAGTTGATTCGTGTGGGTAGGAAAGAAGAGCAGAGAGGTGGGGGCACGTGATGGGCCAAGAAGGTTCAGAAAGGTCCATCAGGAGGGGGTTAGACAGCAGTCCCCACGGTAAGCAAACAGGAGCTCTGGAGGGTCTTAAGCGGGATACTGACGTGATTTATTTCAGGAAGGTTCTCACCGCAGAGTGGAAGACTGGTCGGAAGGTACAGGGGCAGGAAGGTATCATGATACTGGTCCAGGTGAGAGATGGACGCAGCTTAGCTCAGGGGCCCTGGCGTGTGGGGTCTAAACCAAGAGGTTTTGAAGATGTGGACTGAGCAGAATTTTATTTCTCTGATGCCCCATGTTTTTCTTTATAACACCTATCACCTTGGACATATTTACTTATCTATGGTCTGTCTTCCCCCACCAGGATGTAAACTGCAGGAGAGCAAGGATGTTAATTTTGTTCCCTCTGCAATCCCCAGGGCCTAACAGTTCCTGGCACATGATAGGTACTAAACAACTATTTGTTAAAGGCATGCAGTGTAGCTAGGAAGGAGAAATATAGGGTAATGGCCAATAGGGGAAGAATTTCCAGCGCTCTAGTCTAATTTAGCTCCTGTCTCTCCTATTAATCTCTTCCAGAGCTCAGTCTCCGGCAAAGTATTTGGCAAACAAAATAAAATAAAATGTGCCTGCTTCTCCCTCTCATCCTGGTCTCAGGCTAGATTAACAATCTTTCCTCTTCCCTCCATCTACCCTTCCTGCTCTCCAGCTGCCTCCACTTTTTATCTCTGGAAACCCGGGCTTTCTGGGTTCCCTTAAGATCCTTGGTCATACGCATAGACAGTTCTTAACGTTGTTATCTGTCACATACCTGCTACATGCTCTGCCTTTGTCCTTCCAGATCTACCCTCCATCTTTTTCCAGACGCTGGCCTTGAAGGGCAATGTCATCTGTGCTCATTTGCCCTCAGGCTTCTTCTTGGGTACAGCCAGTGGGAGGTAGCACAGGAGATCTGAGGGCAAGAGGGAGACAGGGGTAGGGCTGTATTCCTGTAACTTCTTACTGGCTTTCCCCTTCCATCAGCTCTTGTTCGCACATAGCACGGGGGTCCATCTCTCTGCTGGCCCCGGGGCACTTCGTTATCCCTCCTTGGCTTCCCTCAACCCTGCCCCCATCTTTGTACACTGCCCCTTCATTAACTCTCTTCAGTTACACATTTTTGCGTAGGCCATCTGTTTCCTTGGCTGATACAAAAGCAAAAATACAGTATTGTATCTTTAAAAAAAAAAAAAAGTTGAGATATGATTCACAAAAATTCACCCAGTTAAAAAGTATACAATTCAGTTTCAGGTTCTTCTAGAGTAGAACAAATTGTATCTTTTGCCAAATAAAATGTAATTAAATGTTTTCCGAGTTTCCCCTTTCTGCTTACTTAGTGATAAGTTATACAATGTTACACAGTGTAAGTTACTCCAACTTTCACTAGGCAAGAAGGCAGTAGCACATATTGTGAGTGTGGACCGTCTCTTTGGGGGAGGATTACTTCCCAAGGAAACGTTTCTAGGAGTGGTTTTGATGAATCAAAAGGGAACCACGTCTCTCTGAAGGCTCTTCAGAAGTAGTGTCAATTGCTTCTTTGAAGGATTATACCAATTCACATTGCCACAGCTTTTTCTGGATACCAACTGCATTATCTTATTAGCACTGGAATGTGCTTAAGATACATATGTTTTGCTGATGCAGTATGTGATGTTACCGTTTGAATTTCTTTGGTAGCTATTTCAACCCTAAACCATTTAAAACCATGGTTAGCCAAATGGGAATGGAGGGTCAGTGATTTTGAGGGGGTTATAAAATGGATAAATGATGGAAGAAGAATGTTAAGATATATGCGTATAGAGGTGGTAATATTAGTCTACGAGCATTAATGGCTCTTAATGGACTCTCTGGAATCGACACTTCGCATTCCCTCCGATTAAACATATTGACCACTACCTATGACCTGCTGAATGCCTTAGACTAATGAGTTCATCTCTGGGATTCTGACACACTTCTTCCTACTAGTTGAGTTAGATGCCTAACACGTTTGGTCCCAAACCTGCTTATGACAGCTGGATGCCAGAGTGTAATTAATTTAAGTTACACAAACTGATGAAACATGAGTGTAAAAAGAAAGAGTTGTTTCTATGAAATGTTAGTTGAATGTTTTAGCTAACCACCGGTTGAAAATTACTGTCAGACCAGGCGTGGGTGAGACAATTACAAAGGATTTTTTTTTTTTTAAGAAGAAGCCTCCACTTACATTGCTTTTTAAGATGTTTTAAGTCCTTCATCAACTTTACATTTTTTTCATGTTTATTTATTTTTGAGAGGGGGGACGGGCAGAGAGAGAGGGAGACACAGACTCTGAAGCAGGCTCCAGGCTCTGAGCTGTCAGCACGGAGCCCGGTGTGGGCCTTGAGCCCACAAACTGCCAGATCATGACCTGAGCAGAAGTCAGACGCTTAGCAGATCCAGCCACCCAGGCATCCCAAGTCCTTATCAACTTTAAAGAAACAAATTGGAAAGCACAGGAAATATAGCACGGGTAGGTTTTATGTAAGATAGGGCTCAAGAAAACTCTAATCAGCACTCTTTCTCAAAGAAAAGTTTTGGCTCACATCAAAAGATTGGCAAATGGGTGTTCCTTACAGGTTTTAAGTGAAAATGAAATGTTAAGGCATGTATTTGCCATTTTTTTTAATAGTTCTCTGTGTTAATATACTTTTCCACTCAACTGCCAAACTAATGAGTCAGATCCAGTTTGGTTGGGCGGGGATAAATCTTTATTCCCCAGCTTTGTTTGTTTGCTTGTTTTTATAGGAGGTAAAGTAGGAGAGAATTTATCCCGGGTCTTCCAGAAGGAGCGACTTACCTCATTGGTGAATTTGGATCCGTCTGCCCTCAGAGAGGGCAATCTTCTCTAATCAGACAGTTAAAGTGGCTGGGCCCCCTCGAGGTGAAGGTTGGAGTTTTGGGGGAGATAATTTTAAGTCAGGGAATATTAAATAGTCTACAAGTCATCAGGAAAGCCACATTCTTCAGTTCAGCTCCATGGGTGATGGAGTTATTTTCATCTTCTCATTGGTTTGGGCGTAGAAGAAAGGGGTGGTACCTACTGTTCCTATTGTATTCCAACAGGGGTGGGTAAGACGGCTCTGTGTACTGTCACAATCAAGATACATTTCCCCTTTCATTGTAGTCTGTGCTTCTGTTCATTCAACTGAAAAGTTGCCTCTGGTTAACAGGGTAGTCCGGCCTTGTCTGAAGTTCAATCTGTTATCTCAGGCTAGACAAAGAAGAACACATTTGTGGCTCCTGAGAAATGTTGCTATCAGGAAATATTTGCTAAGAAGGGAAGAGGAATCCAAACATGGCTTGTGCCAATCTTTCTATCCCCACCCCCACCACATCCTGAGAGTCTTGCCTGGCCTGTTGATTTCTGGGACATGTAAACATGGCAAACCTAAGGTCACAGTCTGCATGGCTATTTAATGAAAAGTGTAAACATACCAGGGAATGGTCTAGCCTCTTTTCAGTCTCCTTTGAAGCATTTTGTAACCCTATAGTGAGTTATAAGATCAATGTAGTAGGTTCTGAGTGGTATTTCAAAAGAAATAAAAACAATCAAGTTGAAAGTCTCAGCCAGCAGTGCATAAAATAAGAATAATTATGAAACTTCTGTCTCAGAGGTGTGTGAATTTGTGTACACACGTGTGCATATTCTGGGTTGAGATGTGCAATATATTTTGTACAGAGGAGCACAGTCACAAAAGTTGGCAAAGACTATTATTCAGCAATAAAAGGGAAATCCTGCCGTATGGGACAATGAATGAACCTTGAGGGCATTATGCTAAGTGAAATAAATCATAGAAAAAGATAAATACTATATGATCTAGCTTATCTGCGGAACTCATAGAAAGATGTAAAAAACTTTAAAGAAAAAGCGCTGGTTTAAGGTACACATTTCTTCCTTTCAACTTCGCTCTTCGCTAATCTGTTCTCTCTGAAACTCTGGCGCCTTGTGAATAAAAATTGTAGTAATTAACAGGCAAAGAAGCAAGGGCCACTTCTCACTCTGTAAGCAGCTGGAATGCAAAACCAGTTGCCTCTGCCTCACTGCTCTGAGTCAATCACATGTCCAAATAGCAGTAGGATGCAAGGCTGAGATCCAGAACCTCATTAAGTAAGAGGTTACAGGAAAACTTATTTTGAAATTTATCACCTGCACAAGCTCCAGTGGTTCTTCCCAGCCATGAATTACAGAGGGTTCAGCCTGGCATTCAGGAATCCTGTCCCATCTTATTTTTCCAGACTGGGTCTCCTACTTTTCTCCCCGCCCTGAATCCTATGCTTCAACCAGACTGACCTGCTGGTGTTCTCTGACTGTTCCATCCATTTCTCATTTTGTGTCCCTCCTGCCTAAGGCAGCCTCCCCAACTAGCCATCTCTGCTGACCTAAGTCCCCTCCATCTTTCAAAGGTCCATTTCCAATTTCCTTTCTCGATTCCTTTTATTTATTTATTTTTTCAAAGTAGGCTCCATGCCCGAGCTGGGGCTTAAACGCATGACCCTGAGACTGACAGTCACACGCTCTACCCATTAAGCCGGCACCCCTCCCTTCTTGATTCCTAATATTTCTTTTCAACTTCACAAAGGTCTTTAAAAAAAAATAACTTTCTTAAAAATACTTTAAAATGTCATTTTCCTGGTCTAAAAAGAAATATTAATGTACTGTAAAAATAAGAAAATGAAGACATCACAGAAGAAAATAAAAATCCCATTTTTCAAATCTAGGCATGATATCTATATGTGATATGCATAGTATGTGGATATATTACAAGCTAGTATTATCTTATGATTGCTTTTTAATTGCAAATATTTCCTGTGTCATTAACCTTTTTCTTCAACATGATTTTTAATGGCTACAAATAAACCATAATTTATTTAACAGTCATATGTCACTGGGTACTTTGTTTTCACATGTGGTGCTATATTTGGGGGAATATAAATGGGGTTTATCCAGGGTATAGTGACAGATCTCTTTAAAGAGCACAACAGCATAGTGGGAATAGAAACTTGGGGCCAATAGGACAATTATGAGAAAGGTAAATTAGGAGAAATAATTGGAGCCAATAGGATAATGAGGAGAATTGGAAATGTTGGCAGGTATGCTGGGCTTCCCACTTTGAGAGGAATAAGGGTTTGAGCGAATTGCACTTAAGTTTGAAAGGGCAGTGACCCCCCCGAAGGCCTGTGGATGACTTTAGGGTCATCTAGGCAGCTGATGCACGGAAACATTAAGGGCTCAGTACGTCTCCTCCCCATCTCAAAAAACTGTTTCTTATTATGCATCCTTTAAATCTTGTAGGAAGAGGTGTGTGTCTTTCTTCCTCCCCCTCCACCACCCCTTCCTCATCTTCCTTTTCTGCGATCTTGCACCATTAATGATCCCATCTCTTGCTTTCTCCGCTCAGCTCTTTTGAGAGCTCCACCTTATACTTGGGGGGGAGGGGGAGAAAAATCACCTGTCGCCTTTACTCTCACTACCCCTCGAGCTACAGGCCTCTGCGGCTCACTGCCAAACGTCTGGAAAGATCACTCTTCACTGCTTTCATCGCTGCGCCGCCAGAGACTCCCTATCCGAGCGCTCAGCTCCGTGCCAGGCGCGCGGCGGCCCGGCTGAAAGTCAGTTCCGCCCGTCCTGCACACGGGCATCTCTTTCCTGGTTCTTCCGAAGGAATTTCTCCGCGCTCAGAGTGGGCGTCCGCGGTCGGAGGCACCGGGGCCTCGTCCCTGCGCTCCCACCCCCTGACCTAGCTGTCACCTTACTGCCGCCTGTCCCCAGGGGCGCCGGGTTCGGGGAAGGTCCTGCCTGCCCCCCGCCGGGCCTTCTGCCCGCTTCTTCGCGTTCTCACCTTGCACGGCCGGGGCTCCCCCAGTCACTCGGCTCCCAGTTCCAGCCCCGGCCGCCGGCTGGCCGGTCCTCCGCTCTGCTCGCGGCGGGTCTCAAGGTTCTCCCAGCGGCGACGCGTCAGCCTGCGCCCTCCCCGCCCCAAGCCCGCCGGCAGGTCCCCAAGGCCCGCAGACATTCGGGGCGCACCCGCTAAGCGCCAGGCCCGCGCCACCTCGGCCTCCCTCCCCTTGGCAGCCTCTCGCAAGGCCCCACTACGCGCCAGACCTAAATGCCGAGGACGCCGTCCCGGCTCCGGAGGCGCTTGCCGTCCGCTGGGGCGAGACGGTCGCCGAGGCAGCCCGGGTCCCTCTAGCGGGAGACGGCGGCCCCTGCCCAAGCCACCCGCCCGGGAGGCGCGGCGGAGGCCGACAGGCCCGGGGCGCGGGGAGCGGC
>NC_043708.1:135921002-135942332 GCF_006229205.1 Suricata suricatta
GCGGCCCCCGGCCCGGGCGCGGATAACGGTGCGCTTCGCCCCGCCGGGCCGCCCTGTCAGCCCTTCCGTCCCCGCCGCGCCGAGAGCTGGCGCCGTCCTGGGGCGGACGCTTCGGGGATCGACCCTCCGGGGCGCCCCGCGGTCCCTCCCCCCGCCTCCGCCCAAGTTCTGACCCCGGGGCTGGCTTCTCCGGGAGCGGACAGGTATTCCTGTTCCAGAGTTGGGGGTCCTCACGGGGCGACCAGGCCTGTTGCTCAGGGTGGAAATTATGTCTCTGCAGGGGCTCTTCCTGCCAACCTGGGTGTGTGTGTGTGTGTGTGTGTGTGTGTGTGTGTGTGTATTGGGGGGGGGTGAGGCTCAATGTGACCCGAGGGAGGACAGGGGAGCGTCTGCTGGACAGATGGCCTCCTGGCCTCGGATCAGCGTGTGTGAGGGGGAGGGGTCCATACGACCTTAGGTATGCCTGTTCCTGAGAACCCCAGGATTATTGGAGCTGCTCAGGGGCTTTTAACTTTTTTTTTTTTTTTTTTTTCCGAGTAGGCCAGAGGTGGCATTAAAAGTCCCGGATTGGAATAAATCCACAGGCGCCCCCAGGGAAGCATGTCTGGCACCCGGGACTAGCCTAGAATAGGACTGGCTGGAGGACCATGGGGCGTGGGGCTGAGGTGGGTATTGGGCCTGGGGTTGGCCCCCTTGCCTTCAGCTCTGTGTTGGAACCGCCTGTAGGGTGCCTCTGCTGGTGTGTACAGTGTGACTGAGCACACAGGATGTGGACAGACAGATGCCTGGCCTGGTGGGTGCTTGCTGGGATTTCATAGGTCTGTTTCCTCAGACTCACAGGTACATTATACAGTAAAAGAGAGGAGGAAGTGTGGTGCTAGCACACGTATTCTGACCATTTTCCCCAGTGGCCGTGGCTTTGGTTCACTCAGCAAATTTTTACTGAGCACTTACTGCATGCTGGGCACCGGACTAGGTGTTGGGAGGAAGGTGGTAAGGGAGAAAGATGTGTTTCAGCGTGCGCTCGTAGCCCAGTGGGAAAGCCCGATCATCAATGATCTTGAAACTTCAGTCAGCACCGTGTTTGTCAGCAAACATGTGCCGGGCATTGTTTTAGGTGCAAGGAGAAATAACTGCCCTTCTGGAGCTTTCATTCCCGGGCGCATTGGGGAGAGGCAGAGGGAAGACAGGAAAATAAACGATATAGTTAAAAAAAAGTGTAGCCCGTTAAAAGGGGCTAAATGCTAAAGGACAAAAAGAAAATAGGGAAGGAGGAGATGAGATGTTGGGTGGGGGTTGAATTTGCATTCAAGAGGCCTGGGGAGGCCCTCGGAGACGGTGTCTTCTGAATACAACTTTGAAGGAACTGGGAAACCAATCATTTCAAACCGGGATGAGCACAAGGAAGGAAAGATGAAGAGAGTGGTAAGAGTGATGGGCCTTGATTTGATTTGGGGGCTCAGGGAAGGCTTCCCTGAGGAAGTGACGTCTGGGGTGAGACCCGAAGGAGGGTTAAGAGTTAACCATGTGTGGAGCAGCGCGGAGCTCGGCAAGTTGGAGGAAGTGAAAGAGCCCTGGCTGGAGGGGGAGAGGGAGAGGGGAGGTAAGTCTGTAGGGAGGTGGGTTAGATCACAGGGGCCCTGGGGACAGAATGCCTACCCCCTCTAACTTCGGTTTGTCTCCCTAGTGAAATTAGGAACCTTTGAAGGGTTTTAAGTGATTGACATGATGACATTTACATTTTAAAAGGTCTCTGGCCTCTGTCCGGGGAGTGGACTTTGAGAGAAGCAGGTGAGGCAAGGCTTTCTGTGGTGAGGGCCTATTTGATCTGCTTCAGAAAAGCGCACACTTTAGAGCAGTTTAGGGGAGAGCCTTTAACTCAGAGTCTACTTTGTGCAGCTTTCAGAAAGGGAAAGGAAGACGAAGATGGGTTAGCGTTTACGGAGCGCCTGCTAGACAGGAGGAGCGATTCGGGAGACTTCGGCAAACATCGTATTGGACTCAATCCTCTCTGCAGTTTGAGAGACAGGGCTTGTCCTGCCCCTTTTAACAGATACAAGCGCAGAAGGGATAGGAAACCAGCCCCGAGGCGTTAGATGACTTATCCAAAAAGCGCATTTGTAACATAAGCTGAATTCAAACCCAGGTCTTCCTGATCTCGGAGCCCACTGGCCCTGGAACCAGACTGCCGGTTGCTTCTGCCCCTTGCTCAGGGAATGATTTTGAGTTTGATCTCTTATGTGCCTCAGTTTCCTACTTGGAAAGGCCTCAAGCTTTACCCAGCTTACATGCAGACAAAAGTAGCTAGCTCACAGCCATAGTGCTTACCTCAAATGTTAGTTGCTATGATTACTTAAATTTTTAAAACTTCCATGCTGCCTCTTAAGCATATTGTGATCATTTTGGATGAGATTAAATATGTGGATAATTAGACTCCTTTTCCCTCCCTTCTCCTCTAAATAACTTAATGTCAGTGTTCCATGTGATCAATCTTTCAACATTCATCTCTGGTTTCATTCTTGACACTCTGGTAGGACTTAATGGATACAAAGTGAGTTTCTTCCCTGCAGAAGTTCAGGGTATCCAGGGGAGGTCAGATATTGAAACAGATGAGGTACAATGTACTCAACAAGTTCTCTAACCACCTATATAGTTAGGGAGCTGTTAAGAAGTGTAAGAACTAAATGCCTGGGGGAGTAGGGAAGGCTTCAGGGCGGAAGTGACTTTTGAACTGGGCTTTGGAGGAAGAATAGGAGTTTTATAGGCAAGTAAGACTGGCCAAAGGACATTCTAGGTAGAGAGAGCTACATGTGAGAGCGTGGAGCCTGGAGAGCCTTGTCTTGTCTGGGAGCTGTGAAAGGTGGGTCAAGTTTGGATTTTATCCAACAAGCCATGGAGGGTATTAGATGAGTATTAGATACATCAGAGAGTATTAGAAATACACACCATGACGCGTGTTGGAGTTAGAGAGTGGAGGCAGATGTCATCCTGGGGGTGGCTTTATTTTGATGGGATCACTATGTTTCAGGATCTGCTTCTCGGTTTTGTAGACCTGAAATCCAGAGCTGATTGGATCCAGGCAGACTGACTCACTAACCAAACTTGGAAGAGACTGATGCATAAACTCAGGGTATTAACTGGCCAAGAGAAATGAAACTGCAGAATGACAGATGTTCTGTCCTCTGGCCATCTCCCCCCACCCCCCCCCTCCTGGCCAGGGCTGGGACATATTACCAAACTCTCACTCCTCAATTCCTGTCTTTTTCTCAGGCCCCTGGAATCTCATCCTTTTTGTTAACATAACCTTTACTTAAGCTCTATACAGCGTGGCCCACCATGATTATTCATCGATAGAATGGATGATTAGGTGTTCTGTGGGTTGGATCATGTGTTTGTGAATGTTCACGAAGAGGAGGAAGAACCTTTTTAGAAAAAAAGTACTGGAAAAGGGGGTTCCTCAGAATCGGTGTGCAGATTCTAAGTGGTGGGATGGTCTCCAAGCTAACGGGTGGCTGTGGACAGATACTTTGGAAATTGTTCTGGGGGTCAAGGTGTGTGAACTCTTGGACGGGGTGGGGAGCTCTCAGTTGCACTGGAAGGAGAGATTGGTTTAGAGTTTTCACCTTCCCTTCCCATGTTCCTTTTCATCTTCATCTTGGAGATGGAAAAGAAGGTAGTAAGGCCCGCCCTCTACTCATCCTGGTCACAGTGAGCTTTCCTACTGGACTGGAGTCCTCATGGGGTTTGGGCTTCATGCTAACACCTCCCTCTACTTGTGCAAAACTGTGAAGAGTGTTGGCTCTTCCAGAGTTTTGAATCTGTGTTTTTCTATGGTGCAAAATAGAATCCAAATAGACCAACCTAGATTGTGGACTAATTATTTTTATTTTAAAACTCTAAAAATAATTACACAAGAACTTTCATGTAGAAACTTTAGGGGATGCAGTTATACAAAGGAAATAGAACTAACTGATAAATCTTATAACCTAGAGCTACTGTTAACATGTTAGTAATTTAGTGTTTGTATTAGATCTTAATCTCCAGCTCTTTCTTTCTGTGTAACTTGGTTTCAACTTTTTCTTTTGCTACAAAAATAGGAACATCCTGAATAGGAGAGAATTCTGAGTGTTGACATCCATGAGGTGGAGCGACTGCATGAACACGAAAATCTGTGTCCGTTTCCATTTCTGGGCATCTGGTCCAGTGCTCTCCCCCGTCGTGTTCTAGGAGTGTCGGACCTGAGATCCATTAGCTAATTAATTTTGAGAAATGTTTTAGGAGAGTGCTACCTCAGCCAACCATTCCTTTTTATTTGAAGTGGGAAGTGTGTGTGTGTGTGTGTGTGTGTGTGTGTGTGTGTGTTGAAATGACATATCTGATCCTTTCTATGACTCAAAGAAAAGTTAATGAACACCTCTCAAGTTTGGTGTCACCACAAAATCATTCTTCAAGCCCATCAGCAATCCGGGGCTGTCCTCTGTTCACTGTGTGACTTTGGGTAAGTCCTTTGCCCTCTCCACTTTAGAGACTGAAGGTGTCCTATCAAGAAGTAGTCATGGCCCCGTGTCCCTCATTACCACAGTCCATGGGGCGAGAAGGCTGACGCTGTGTGTGCTCGGGATTGATGGAAAGACTGCCGCACTGCTGGGTGAGGAAGAGGAGTAGTCAGCTGGACAGATTAACGCCTGGCCTCCAGTCAGGGTGTGGGGGTGGGGAGGGGTCGGGTCTGTATAACTTGGTTACCTCCGTTTGTGAGGGCTCTACAGTGATTGGAGACCCCCGGCCCCGAAAATACTTTGAGCAGTCCAGAGGTGGCATTCAGGGCCTTGTGCACAACTGAATCTCCAGTCTTATCCAGAGAATCAAGACTTGCCACCCTCTAGTTTGCCTCAGAACGGGCTCCCCTCCTGTCTGCAGAGCGGAGTTCACCATGAGATCGCCTTCCCGCTGAGTGGTGTGATCTGGTGCTTTTAGTTTTGTTTGTATTTTTGCCATCACTTGAATTTTCTGTAGGTTTATGTATCATCTTTACAGAAACAAATAATCAGTGAGTCTGTTTTCATGTGGGAGGTAAACGCTGAATGCCCTAAAGCAAGAACTCAAAATCCCCCCCTCCCCCAGCCGTGTCCTTACGGAAGAGGTGAGCTGTTGGAGTGGCCCCCCCCCATGCTCACCTCAGGGCAGGTGTCCGTGTGAGAGGGGACAGGCTAGGACCTCCGCCTGGGAGGGACCCTGAGCCCCGAGGGCCAGGGCTGCACCATCTGGGAGGAGTGATTGGAGCTGGCTGGCTGGGTGTTTTTTTTCTTTAGGAGTGTTTTTATTGTTTTTATTTGTACTTCTTTATTTTTTTGGAGGTGAAAGCAGAGTTTATGGAAGATAGAGAGAGAGCACAGTTAACAGACGGAGTGAGTGTCCGGGAGATTCAGAAAGGAAAGGAGGGGGTCTCCCCTTCAGGAATGCTTTTAAAGGAATCACTTCTCTGGGCGTGGTCCCCAGGCTCAGTCTCCCATACGTCCACGTGGGGGATGCTCGAGGCCTTGGTGTTACGACCTTGGGAGTCGGGGGGACCGTAAAGAGAGGGGCTCCTGTGTGTAAGCCTCACATGCATTCCTTGGATTCCCCTGCTCCTGGGGGCCTGGGTCATTTCTGGGTGTGACGCAGGAGAGGGGTGGCTACTTCTTCCTTCTCCATCCCGCCTTTGGGCCTGGGAGCATCTTACCGACACTGCCCTTGGCAAGCTGGAGTCGAACATGAGCTGGTGGCGTGGGCTCTGGCCCCACCCGTGGCCCCGGTTTGCTGCGGTTTCCAGCATTCTCCTCCTCCCTGCCAATTCACCCGCTAGAGCTGAAGTTGTTCCTTCGCAAGCCAAAGGGCGGAGTGAGACCAGAGAGGGGTTTTGAAGGCAGGTGTCCGTTGTAGCTGCAGGCCCCTCAGGGTCAGTCTGCAGCAGCAGCTTGGCATTTTCAGAGGCGAAGGGAGCCCAGGGGTGGGCAGCGAGCAGCTGTGCAGATCCTTCTGGGGCTTGGCCTGGCCGAGGTTCTCGTCGGCGGGGCAGGGGCTGCTCTGTGCCTCACTGGACGGGCTCTGCAGACCCAGGTTGTAAAAGCCGCCTCACTGTCTGAGACTTCGTTAAGGCTATAAATCTTCAGGCCCTTAAAAATATTAGATGTGTGATTAATTCTCCCATTATTCTTAATTAGAATGTTTACTTGTATTTAAAATCCTGTGGAGCCTTTCTGCAGCTGGGCCATCACTGATCAGTAATCTTCACTTGCTTAAGAAAGGCCTACCCTGGGTCCAGCCCAGAGCCGGGTGCTCTGTGGAACGGGAAAGAATCAAGCGAGATGAACTTTGCCCTCAAGGAGTTCCCCCACTGAAAGCAATTAGAGAACACTTTGCTTCCAGGCCAGACGTGTCTTCAGGGGGCCTTTCTTTCTGAGGGTGGCGGTTACTTTCACACGGGCCACCCCTCTGAGATGGCTGGGGTTACCTCTGGGGAGCATTCTCTGGCACCCAAGGTGGATTGGATGGCCCTTTGGGAGGAGGGAGGTGGCGGCAATGAGGTTGTCTCATCTTTCATTTCTTGCCTTTCCCCCTTCGCCATTGCTTCTCGGAGCACCTGAACCCGTTAGGAGAAGGGAGCCGGCTGCCCACAAATTACGCACCCAGTGCCTGTGAGCCCGCCATTACGGTCCAGGCCTCTGAGTCTAAGGCTCTTGCATTTCCACTTAGACTCCCCTCTTAAAATATTTACACCCCCCCTGGGAGAGGTCTGACTCTTAGCAGTTCATCACCAAATAGTAGCTTTAATTACCAGGAATTAATTAAGGCAACTGAGAGAAAGACTGGGACCCAGGCAGGCACTTGGGGGCAAGAGTGTCCGAAGGGACCGCTTCCCACATGGCAGGAAAGCGGGGAGGGCAGCACGAGAAACTTCCATGCACACGAGTAGCTGCAGGCAGATCCTGCTAACTCTGGGGTCACCCTGGCGGTCCTGCTGGCTGGGCCAAGGGTGCAGCATGGGCACGGTTCTAGCCCTGGGCCGGGGAGGCTTTGAGGCAGACGTGGAATTTCGGCCGAGTTTGAAAGGATTGGGGAGATGGTTTTTTCCTTCATATAAAAAATAATACACGCTCACTGGAAAATTTGGGGACATGCAAGAAGAAAACAAATCCCTCATAATTTCATCCCTCGTGACAGGTGGCTGGAAAGCCGAGGCAGAGGGGAGAGGTTCTTTTCCAGTGTAAGTCGGAGCGTGTCTCTCCGCTCTGCAAGTCCTCCTGGAGCCTTCCGTCTGAGCGTGAGAGCCAGCCCTTGCCGTGGGCCCTCCGGCGTCTGCCTCCCCTGCCGTCTCCTCTGGCTCCCTCCGCTCTGGTTTGGGCTCCTTGCCGTCGCCAGGCACTTCCACCTGCTCTTCCCTCGGCCCTGAACCTCTTCTCCCCGCTGTTCACCTGGCTTGCTCTCTCACTTGCTTCAGAATTGAAAATACAGTCACTCCAATCTCTGATTTCAATGGAGGCGCTCCTGTTGAGGAAGGTTATGGGACTCCCTGCAGTCATGAATCTGCTGGTCTGTGTCTGTCTGTCTCCGTCCTGTGGAATGTCAGCACCTCGTGGGCAGGGGCCTGGCACACAGTAGGTGCTCGGTTATGATTAGGAAATGAGTGCACATGCATGCATGAGCACAGTGTGTGTGTGTCTGTGTGTGTGTGTGTGTGTGTGTGTGTGTGGTGGAAGCGGAGCGGGAAGGGACGTGTGTGGATGGTGTGGAGAGCAGGGATGCTCTCGGCGGGCATGGAGACTGGAGACTCGGTTCAGGGTGAGCCGTCTCTACAACCTGCTCTCTCCTTGGCGTGTTGAACGGGAAGGCAGTGATCCGGCGCTCTGAGGCAGGCGCACCAGCACCCGGTGAGATACGGTCCGTGGTCTCGGTCTAGGCCTCGTGAATGGAGTCTGTCACAAGCCCGGCCTGAGGGCTGGAGCCGTGGTAGCCTAGAGGAAATCACATTAGGTTGTTGAGAAAAGGGAGTGACCTGAGGAAAGTGGTGTTTGGGGAGGACTAGACTTCGGGGGACACGTGGGAGGACTGTCGGGAGAGTCTGACGGGGGGAGGAAAGAGGCCATAAGGGCAAGGACGTGGAGCAGATGACCTCAGGGAGGCTCGGCCGGGGCGGCATGCGCCCCCGCTTCTGTGTGGCTGCCTTGACCGGGGCGTCCGGCACCCCGACCTCGGAGAGCCCGAAGTATCACCCGTGACTTCGAGCGGGTTTTGGAAGCCGGTGGGGTGTCAGGAGGAGAAAGGGGGAAGCAAGGGTCCCCCTGAGGTTTACGAGGTCGGTGGGCCTGGCGGTGTAAGGCCGTATCCTGCCCCAGGCCTGCCCCAGACTGTGCCCCGGGACTGGAGCCCTTGCCTTCCTGCTCTGCTGTCTGAGAGCAGCTCAGTGCTCCTGCTCTTCTTCCAAAACTGCGCGTGCGCCAGAGGAGCGTCCGGAATCCATTTGTTCGATCACCTTTCAAGTTCATTTTCTGTCTCCATAGTTTTATCTGTTTCTCAAAACAAATTGTCTTTGACTCACAAACCCATTTGTATTGAATTAATTGACTGGAAATACTTATTTCTAAATGGTTTCTGTTTCATTAGGTTCTCGCCTGTTTTTAAAAAGGCTTTTGCCAAGATGAGATCAGTGGAGAAGTGATTTTGGTATCATCAGGTTCTTCTTTGTGATCTTTTGGTACAAGTTATGTTTTGAGGTTGGTGTTTCTGATGTGTTCATTCCTAGAATAAGTATTTGAGTGCCTGCTATGTGCCAGCCACTATTTTAGGCACTGGGACTGTAAAAGGAAACACACAAAAATGTTACCTTCGTGGGGCTCATATTCTAGCATGTGTAGGCTTATAGATAACAAGTAAAAATAAAGTATGAGAGAGCGTGAAAACTCTTGTGGAGAAACACGAAGTAGGGATGCAGGATAGAGAGGCTTGGGGTGTGGGGGCAGATTGTTGGTTTTAAATATGGAAGTCAGGGAACGCTCCCTGCTACAAAGACATTTGAGCAGAAATCGGCAGGGGTGAGCGAGGGGCCCATGCAGGTATCCGAGGAGAGAGCAAGCAGGGTGGAGAGAAACACAAGAGGCAAAGTCCTTGCAGCCACAGAAAGCTTGGGGGAGGGCGGTTCAGGAGCAGCAAGGAGGTCAGCGTGGCTGGGGCCGGGGTGAGGTGGGGAGAGGCTGGGAGAGGAGGCCCGAGTGGCCCCCCTGGGCTTGTAAGTCCTGGTGGGGAACCTGAATGAGATGGGAAGCCTGTCAGAGCCATGGTGGACTCCCCCTTCTTTCTGGAAGGGTCCCCCTGGCTGCCCGTGTTGAAGCTGTGAGGCTTCCGCAGTGGCTCTTGGCTAAGAGTGGGTGCTGGGGTCTGAGTCATCTGGAAGCCTCTCTCGGGCCAGCTTCTAGTCCATCCAGGACTTTGGGGTCAGCTGGAACACATGTGCCGTTTCTTGGACGCATTTGATGCCGACGCCACTGTTCTCTAACCACCAGGTGACCGCCAGAGCTTCGGATTCCTGTGCTCACTTCCCTGCCGCGTAGCAGGGAGGCCCAGAAGTCTGCTTGTAAGAAGGTTTCTGGTTGAGCTTTAAGGCCAGTGGTCCCTGGACCACACTTTGGTCCATAGACCATGGTTCTCAGCCCCAGAAGCATCTGTCACCCTGTGGTGGTCTTGAAAAGTGCCCGGCTTGCCCCCCTGGAGCTTCTGATTTAACTGGTCCGACATGGACTTAGGTGCTCATATCACTCCCAAGGTATTTCTAATGTGCACGCAGGCCTAGAATCACCCCTCTAAGGATATTTAAATAAGCCTTGTCCCCGGTATTTGATGGGGATGTTTGAATGGGTAACTGTGAGTAGGAGACTTGAGCCCCTCTGGGACGGCAGGGCCGGTCACCTTGTGAAGTGGGAGTCGTGTTTTATGAACTGTGAAGCTCCTATGAATCCCAGGGGGCAGGGGGACCAGGCGGAAGCGGGCGGCTTGGGTCAGTGAAGCCTGCTGCTCCACTGGGCCAGCCTCTCTCTGCAGCCAGCTGCGGTCCTGGCTCCCAGAGACGGTTTGAATGACCTGACAGAGCCCAGGGACTGCAGGAACTGGGGGTGGCCTGGAGTAAATCACCGGGCACACTGACTGGAGCGCCCCAGAGCTAACTTTCTTGGACATCATGTGTGAAACACCCACCTACCTGGTGGCCTCATTGGGGGAGCACGGCGTCTGCTTCTCAGTGTATATTTTGAAATGTGATGTTCCAGTAGGAAAAAGTAAAAGTTCGGGGGGAAGAAACAGCTTTTGTCTCCCTACTGGAGAATCGGGACAATGAGTTTCCCTCTCTTCCCCTCTAAATTTTTCCATTAATATTGTCTATCTCTCTCTTTAGGACCCGAAGTAAATGCTAGTCTCTCAAAGTTAAAGACAAAAGTGAAGTCAAGAGAGGGAATGCAGAATTAAGAGTGCATGTGAGCAGAATTTGAAATGTGACTTTCCATTCTGTCACTTGTGGGCTCACAGAGTGGATGGGCCAGTAACCAGTTTCTTCACGCTGGCTGATTAAACCCACATCTCAGGGTGTTGTGGCCGAGCGTGAAGTTGTTTCTATAGTTCTAAGATGAGTCTGATGCTCAGTGACAGTGGAGATCACCTAGGTTTTCTGCCAGTTTTTCGATATCTTCTCTCATTCTCGCCCCCTGCTCAGTGCTTGACCTTCCCTGCGTCTCACCACCTGTGGCTTTCCCCAGCTCATCTGCTGTGGTCCCTCTGCCCACTCCCTGGCCCTCTTCCTCCGCCCTAGCAGGCCTCCTGAGCTGTGCGGAGGGGTAGCCGGCCTTCCCTTCCCTGTGTCTGTCCCGTGTGTGCTTCCAGTGGCCCGACATGGAGGCATTCAGCAGTCCTCTGGGACACTCTGACCTTGGTGGCACAATGCTTAACAAACACATGCATTGTCTATGTTTAAGGCGGTGTTGTAAGAACTTTACAAATATTAACTCACTGAGTCCCTACAACAGCCCCTTTTTACATACGGGGAAGCTGAGACACTGATGTGAGGAAACGTCCGTAAGGTCCAATGGCTAGTGAGCAGTGGAGCTGAGCTTTGAACCCAGGTAGACTCTGTGCTCTGAATGGCCACACTCTGGGGGGGTAGGGGGTGGGCAGGTGGTCCGGGGCCCGCAAAAGTCTCATCTTTGAGTATGGGGCTTGAGTTTATGTTTGGAGAGTTTTCTCAGGGTCTGACCTAGACTTTTATTCTTGTGATTAGCCCCTTAGCTTATTTAGACATTTACTGTTAGGCCTATTAAAAAACATTTTTTTTCTCTCCTTAGGTGGTGTTTGGAAACTAGACCATGTGCCTAGGTAGATGCTCCTTTCTCCGCAGCGCCACACCCCCTGCGCCGCTCGCCACACCCTTGTTTTGAGAACCTCTCTGAGGTATGATGTCTAGGCTGACCTGAGCTGGCCTTGAAGAGACACAAGTGATGTCTTTATGTTCCTTGGTTGTTGTTTTTTTTTTTTATTGTGGCCAAACACACATAACAAAATTGACCATTTTAACCATTTTTCAGTGTACTGTTCAGTGGCCTCAAGGACATTCACTGTCGTACAATCATCACGCACCTCCGGCATCCGCCATCATCCCAGACTGGAACCCTGCACCCAGCAACACTAACTCCCTGTCCTCTCTCCCCTCAGCCCCTGGCAACCACTGTCGTGCTTTCTGTCTCCATGACCTTGACTCCTCTAGGTACCTGGATTCCTACGTGAAATCACACACTGTTTGTCCTTTTACACCTGGCTTGTTTCACTTGGCATGATGTCCTCAAGGTTCACCCATGCTGTAGCCTGTGTCAGAACTCTATGCCTTTTTAAGGCTGAGTGATATTCCTTTGTCTGTTTATATCACCTTTTGTTTATCCACTCATCTGTTGGTGGACACTGGGTTGCTTTCAGTTTTTGGTTATCCTGAATAATGCTGCTGTGAACACAGGTATGAAAATTACTCCTTGAGACCCTCCGTTCAAATCTCTTGGGCATATACCCAGAAGTGGAGTTGCCAGACCACATGGTAATTCTCTGTTTAATTTTCATCAGGACCTGCCGTACCGTTTCCCATGGCGGCGGCCCCAACTGACACGCCTTCCAACAACGCACGAGGTTCTGATTTCCCCACACCCTCCCCAGCACTTGTCGCCCTCTTCTTTTTTTAAATAATAGCCATCCTAGTGGGTGTGTCATTGGTGGTTATCTAGTTGGCCTCCCAGGGGCCGCTAAGCAAGGGTCCGCCCTGAGAGTGCTGAAGTAGACACACGTGGAGAAAATAATGGAATACACGTCCACGTCCTTCTCGCCCACATCCAATAGTTACTAATCTGTGGCGAATCTTGTTTCATTCATAAACACCCTCCCTGCTCTTTCCTCCTGCTCTGTGTCGTTCTGCGACAAATCCCAGATATCACATCATTTTATCTGTAAACATTTTATTACGTGTCTTAAAAAGATAAGGAATTTGGATATTCTATGTTGTCCGATGGTAGGAGGGCACACAGGGGTGTTTCTTCAGATACCTTATTCCCTGCTGTCCCCTTGGAACATCGGGGCGCATACAGCGGGCACACGCATGGACACCTGGATGGCGGATCCGTTCCATACCGCCTTGCTGGTGGCTGACTCTCCTGAGGAAGGCGGACTGCCCCTGGGTGCAAGGAGCCATGGGGACAGTGCCCACCCGTCTCTGCTGGGAGGGGAAGGAGAGAAGAGGGAGGAAGAAGGGGTGTGTGTGTGTGTGTGTGTGTGTGTGTGTGTGTGAGAGAGAGAGAGACAGACAGACGGACAGGGGAACCACAGAGATGCCCCAAGAGTAAGAGCATGTTCCTTGCTCCCACCTCCTCCTCACCCCTGCCCCCTCCCGCCCCCTCCAAACACCTTTTGGTTTTGGAATCTTGGGACTGCAGTGTGCTCCTGGTAGATGAGACCCACGGTCCACACAGAGAGCCCCCAAACACCAGGGCACCAGAAATGAGGAAAAGGCAATCCTGCAGCAGGGCGACTTTTTCTTTGCTGGGGCCCTTTGTTCAGGATCTGGAGGCTTGGCTCCCAGCAGGTCGGAGGCTACCAGCCTTTTGCTTACATTTGGATGTCCCTACTACTAGGAGACGATGCTTTTATAAAACTCCGAGGGAGGGACTCCTGGAAGAGGCCATGTGAACAAGGAGGAGTCCTGTCCCTCTTGCTTCTCCGGCTCTGTTCCGTTCCTTTCTAACAAAACGCGGTGCCTGGTTAGTGTGAGGTCTGTTTGCAAGTAAGAAAGGGAAAGGGGTGCAGGTTACAGAGTATCAGTTTTGTCTCCGTTCTCTGCTGTTGTAACTGTGTTGTCTATACCTCGTTTCCATTTCTGTCATCTCAGCTGGCCGGTGCTGCCTAATCCCAGCCCTCTCCAGTTTTATCCCCAAAATTCATCTTTAAAAAAAATTGACAGTCTTTTTGAGATAAGATTCACATGCCATGCAATTCACCCATTTAAAGCACACAACTGAGTGATTTTTAGTATATTCACAGAGTTGTGTACTCTTTTCTTAGGACTTCAGTCTACCCTGTGCCTCCTTAGAGGCAGCCCTTCGTCTCTGCCGGTGTCCACATTCCCATCCTCAAGATGGACGACCTTATTGTGGGGACGTTGGCCACTAGACACTTCCCACCGACCCAGCATTTAACTTAATCAGCCGTGTAGGAGCCCAGGATTCCCGGCCAAGTGCTACTTTGGACAGACCCCTGCCCACTGGCAAGGCCCCATCACCCCTCAAGGTCTCTCTGTTTGTGGAAGAGTTTTAAAAAGTGAAACAAATAACGTTGCAAACTTGCCAACTGCTAGACTCGTGGAGCTGCTCAGGAACCCAAGGCTCCCCTTGAGCAGTGTGCTCTGGACAGACGAGCCTGTCAAATCGTCCCCCCGCTCTAGTGGTGGGTTACCTCCCAGGAAACTCACTGGAGCTTATAAAGAGACAACAAAGACATGAGCAGTTATGTAATGTGTCAGGTGGTGGGGAGGGCTTTGAAGAAAAAACAAGTAAAGGACAGAGATTGACGGTGTGACCATGAGGGTGGGGACCGAGGTGTTATGTACACTGGTCACGGGGGGGCTCTTGACAAAAGGACATTTGAGTAAAGACCGGATGGAAGTGAGCAGTGATCCCCTCGAGATCTGAGGGGAAGGGCAGTCCCAGCAGAGGGAAGAGTTGAGCAAAGCTGTGCCTGAGGAACAGGGCAGAGGCCTGTGCACCCCTGAGCCAACTGGGTGACAGAGACAGGGGTGGGGGCACGGGGCACTTTGACGCTCCTGGCCACGGAGGCTGTGGTGACGCTCGGAGCTTGCTCTGTGTGAGATGGGACCATGCTGAAGGGGTTCAAGGACAGGAGGAATATGATTTGATGGGTGTTTTTTTTTAATGTTTATTTTTGAGAGAGAGAGAGAGTGTGTGAGTGTGTGAATGTGTGTGTGTGTGTGTGTGTGTGCGTGTGCACACGCGTGTGTGTGCGTGCACACCAACAGGGGAGGGACAGAGAGAGAGGAGATAGAGGATCTGAAGCGGGCTTTGTGCTGACAGCAGTGAGCCTGCTGTGGGGCTCGAACTCAGGAACTGTGAGATCATGGCCTTGGCTGAAGTCAGATGCTTACCTGACTGGTCCACCCGGCTGCCCCGAGTGCTTTTAGAGCAGCAATCTGGCTGCTGTGTTGGGAATGAGCAGCAGAGGCGAGGCTGGCAGACTTTTGCAAGGACCCTGGAGGGAGGTGGCGCTGGCTGGAGGCCGTGGGAAATGGTTGCATTTGGAGATGTTTGGAAGGAACACTTGATGGGGTTTGCGTGGGACTTGCTCTTGGACTGGTTGCCGGGTCTGACGAGGGGTCTCAGGGATGCCCAGTCTGGCCTAAGCCACTGGAAGTTGAGAGTTAGACCCTGGACATATGAAGTTTGAGATGCCTGTCCAAGGAGAAACCCAGCCTCGAACTGAGGGGTATCAGTTTAATAATTCAGTGAGTGCCTGTTGAGGGGCTTATGAGACAGCAGAAGAGGGAATACTTTACTGAAATAACTACAGCAAAAGTAAACATTGTGCCTGGAGAGGAGTGAGGGAAACAGAAGGGAGCCCCGGGGAGCTCACTGAGGGGACCCCACTCGGAGAGTCCTCCTTCCTTCCTTGCCCGTGGGAAACCAGTGTCCTTGATGGGCCTTCATGCACCCCAGATACGTGACTGCCGGGCTTTCCAGTGGCCGTGTTGCGGGGGGTGGGGGGTGGGCACTCAGGAGCAGGGTCTGGGCTTTTCCTTTGTGTCCTCAGTGCCAGGCATAATTCCTGGCATTTCGTAAATGTTTGATGGGTGAACTTCTTCTCACCTCCCTCCCTTTTCTACTGTCTTTTTTTTTTTTTTAAGACTATTTTTAAGTAATCTGTACACCCAACATGGGGCTCAACTCACAACCCTGAGATCAAGAGTCACCTGCTCCACGGAGGCAGCTGGGCACCCCTGAACTTTTCCTTTCGGAGCCTAAGTTGTCCACGCAACAGATGAAGAGGGTGCACTAGGCCAGTGCACTGGCGTCCCCTGGGAGGCTCTGCAGAACGCAGGGGCCCCACTGAGACCTGCTGAATCACAGCCTCCTAGTAGGAGCCTGGGACTCTGCGTTTTAAAGTCACTCCCCATGTTGTTCTTTTGCAGTCAGTCCGGGAGCAATCTGCAGACGTGTATTTGGAAGCCACTGGACCAGATCATTTCTGAGGTCCCCTTCAGCTCTAACATCCTGTGAGTCCTGTTAGAATGTTTGCAATATACTTCTCTTCCTGGGAAAGGGGATTTTGGTTGGGGTGGAAGCGGCTGGAGGGGGAGGGGGGAGCTGCCTCGGGGCAGGGCGAACAGGGTTTGGGGAGGCGCCGAAGACCAGTTCTGAGCAGGTGTGAGTGGTGACAGTGTCCTTGCCCCCGTGGACCACCTGTGGTAGGGTCTCAGAAGCAGAGGTAAAGGCCCCAGCTTTGGAGAGGCGCGCAGACTGATGAGGAAACTCACTCAGGACCCCATCCTGCTGCGGGAAATGCCGCCAGAGCGGCAGTGGGGAGGGGGAGGAGGGCTGGGGACTGGAGTCACAGCTGTCACAGGAGGCAGCACAGGAGCCGGCCCCCCCCCCCCCCCCCCCCCCGCAGGCCAAAGCCTGGGGCTGCAGGGCAGGGCTCAGGCTGCTCTGTGTCTGGAGCCGGTGGGGCGGGCTGTCAGGTATTCTGTAGTGGGAGGAAGTCTTCGAGAACCCCCAGTGAATGTAAGGCACCCTGGGAAGTAGCTGGAGAGGTGGGCACAGACCCTGTGGGCGTGGGCGCTCGTGCTGGGTGGATGCTTGGAGCGCTCTCCGGAAGGTGACCGGCATTTTGAGCAGGATCTCTGATCAGATAGATGTTTCGCAGCAACCGCTGTGGCGGAGTGTGCGGTGAAGGGGGCTGAGAGCGGACGAGGAAGACAAGTGGAAAGCTTTGCGGTTTTGCTGGGCCCGTCGTCCACTGGGGCACCTGCTTCTATTACCGCTGAGCATCTCGTTGGGGCTGTGCTTTGCTGAGGATTCGAATTTACCGGGTGCCTCGTGGTGTCAGACACTGGCTACTGACTGACTCAGAGCATCTGTGCCTTGGGGGCCCCTGAGACCCACAAGCGGGCGTCAGGCATGTGTTCGGGAGGGCGGTGACAGGTCTGTGGCAGAGAGCCCGCTGGTCCACTCTCGGAGTTAAGTTTTGTGTAGAAGTCCAACATTGCAGGGTAATTTGCCCAGCCATCGTGGCCCACCTGTTTGGCGAATCTCTGTGTGGGCATCACATAGCTTGGATTCTCCTTCACTCCGCCCCCCTGGAATTCTCCTGAAATAGGAAGTGGAGGGTAACTTCCACTTACCCTTGTAAACTCATAACCACTAAAACGATGATTGAATATGGATTATAGTAACACGTAAGCTGTTTTCAGTCACGTGGGGAGCCGGGCAGAGAGTTTACCCACAGGTTGCAAAACACACACATCCATCCTTCTAGACTTCCTCCGATAAGCAATGGCACACTCAAGGAAACTTAACTTGTGGTTCCCAGTCCAGTGTTTCCTGAATCTTGCAGCCTTTAACTTTCATTGTGTAAATCTGGAGCATGTTATTTGCTCCCTTGTCTCATTAAACAGTATACTGACTAGAGATCCACTTTTTCTCTCTTTCTTTTTTTAAGTTTATTTATTTTGAGAGAGAGAGAGAGTGAGTGTGTGTGTGTGTGTGTGTGTGTGTGTGTGTGTGTGTGAGAGTAGGGGAGGGGCAGAGAGAGGGAGAGAGAGAATCCCAAGCAGGCACCTCTCTGTGAGCACAGAGCCCATCTCGGGGTCTAATCTCACGAACTGTGAAATCATGACCTGAGCTGAAACCAAGAGTTGAAGCTCAACTGACTGAGCCACCCAGGCGCCCCAAGATCTAATTTTTCTTAATACTTTTTGGAGTGCCTCTGCCCCTGGGTGTCCTATTCTGAACTTTGATTCATCTACCTTTACCGAACTTAGTGCTGTTAAGACAAGCAGATGACCGAGTTTAATGTCAATTGAAATTCAAAGCCTTCAAAAGGGAAGCTGAGGGAAAGGAAGCTGGTAGGTTTAGTGACAATTCCCTGTTGTTAGTTCCTCAGAGCCTTTTTTTTTTTTTTTAATTTCTAGATTCAAATAAGTGTGGATGTTACTACATTTATATATTTTACCTGTAACAACTTCAGTATATTTTCTGACTAATGGGTACAGTTATTTCTTGTTTATCTATGTCTTTTATTTCAAACCTCAGAATGCTTCTCTCTCCTCTTTAGTATTTTTTTTTTTTTTGAGAAAGAGAGAGGGCCCAAGTGAGTGAGAGGCAGAAAGAGAGCTAGAGAGAGAAGTGGGGCTCAGCTGAGGCGGGGCACAAGCTCACCTGATGCAGAGTTCGAGCCCATGAACCGTGAGATCATGACCCGAGCCAAAGTCAGATGCTTAACTGACTGAGCCCCCCAGGTGCCCCTCTCCTCTAGGATTTTGAGGTTTGATGAACAAATCTACATGTTACCTATCCTCCCCCTTCCCCTAAACCTTCATCTCTTTAGAATTAAGGAGTTCTAATTTCTAAGCTCTTATTAGAAAGCTCTTCCGTCTACCTTATCAACTTCATTCTTGTTTCTTAGGACCTTCTCCTACTCTGGTATGCCTTTCTCCAGAGGGAACCACAGCCGAACAGCATGTGTAGCCATGGGCCCTGGGTGGTTCTGAATAAGGGCGAGCTCACGAGTTGGGTTTTGTTTCCAGAATTCTTTCTAAGAAAGCCCCATCCTGCCTGGGCCTTTCGTGAGGAAACGGGCCACGCGGTGTCTTCAGCGCACAGTCTATGCTGACGGGCAGGCCTCGCTGTTGAGCCGCTCGGCCCAGAGCCCATGATTCTCAAAGTGTCATCCAGGTTGCGTTTTCCTAAACGTCTTTTCGCGTTGGCTCCACGGAGGCCATAATGTCAGCCATTCATACAGCCTCCGGAGAACGTGTTGTCTTTTAATTCTGCATTTTGATTTCCGGAACAGTTTTAAGGCCATGTGCGATCTTGAAGGTTTCACTTTGTGGCTTCCCGATACGTTTATTGAGTATCTAATGGAGAAGGCGGTGATGAGTGAGACGGATAGGCCTCTTCCCGCATGAAGCTTATAGCCTCATGTTCCACTAGATCATTGGTTCCCAAAGCATTTTGAATATGAGAGCTCTTTTCTTTTAGGTTTGTTTGTTTATTTATTTTGAGAGGGAAAGAGACAGAGCACAGGCTGGGAGACAGGGAAAGAGAGAGTCCCAAGCAGGCTCCACACCATTGGTGCAGAGACCAATGCGGGGGCTTGAACTCATAAACTGTGAGATCGTGACCTGAGCTCAAATCAAGAGTTGGATGCTTGGGGCGGGTGGGGGGCTCAGTCGGTTAAGTGTCCGACTTCGGCTCAGGTCATGATCTCAGGGTTTGTGGGTTCAAGCCCGTGTTAGGCTCTGTGCTGACATATAGCTCAGAGCCTGGAGCCTGCTTCAGATTTTGTGTCTCCCTCTCTCTCTGACCCTCCCCTGCTCATGCTGTCTCTGTCTCTCAAAAATAAATAAAAAATATTTTTTAAAAAGTTGAATGCTTAACTAGTTGAGCCACCCAGGTGCCCCAAGACCTCCTTAAAAAATTTTTTTTTAATGTTTGTTTATTTTGAGAGAGAGAGAGCAAGAGAGCGAGCGAGCGACCATGAGCAGGAGAGGGTTAGATGGAAAGGAGAGAGAGAGAATCCCAAGCACACTTTGCACTGTCAGTGCAGAGCCTGATGCACGACTCAGTTATTGAACCATGAGATCATGACTGGAACCAAAATCAAGAGTTGGATGTTTAACTGGCTGAGCCACCCAGGCACCCCACTGAGACCTCCTTTTTAAATTAAAAATTTCAGGGCTCCTGGCTGGCTTAGTCACTTCAGCATCTGATTCTTGATTGTGGCTCACAGTTTGTTAGATCAAGGCCTGTGTTGGGTTCTGTGCCAATAGTGTGGAGCCTGCTTAGGATTCTCTCTGTCTCTCTCTCTCTCTCTCTCTCTCGCAATAAATAAATGAACTTTAAAAATGGAATTAATTTTTACAGGCCCTTATCCAATAGTGTTCTTTTAAATTTTATTTTTTAATGTTTATTTTTGAGAGAGAGAGATAGAACATGAGCAGGGGAGGGCAGAGAAAGAGGGAGACATAGGATGAGAAGCAGGCTCCAGGTTCTGAGCTGTCAGCACAGAGCCCGATGCAAGAACCACGAGATCATGACAGTGAGCTGAAGTTGGACGCTTAACCTACTTAGCACCCCCCGCCCCTGCCCCTGGCGCCCTATAGTGGTGTTTTGACTGGCTGGTCATCGGGACCTATGTGGGTACAAAGTTGGGTCCTCGTACGGGTTGGGATCTGCCGTTGAAGGTAACTCATGAGAGCATTAAGCTGGTCAAGAACCGCTCAGCTCAGCGGGTGAGAAACTGCACCGTTCATGGTTCCTTGTAAGTGACAACCACGCATACAACACACATCCCCCCAAGTCCTATGGAATTCAGTTTTTTAAAATCGGTTTTGGTGGAATACGTTTCCAGTCTGTAGGGGTTGTGCCTGCTGGTTCGGCCACGATCATATTGTTCGTGTCCCTCACAGACTTCTAGTAGGCTGGTCAGGCCTCCTGCGGCCCTTGCAGAGTTCCGGTGTTTCCTCTCCCTCATCCATTGACATATTCACTTAAGTGTTGGACAGAACTTCTTGGTCAAGTAGCAGACCTTATAGTAAAACGAGGATTTATAGTCCCCCCTCCTTTTTTTTTTAAAATAAGTTTCCAGATCTTCCCTGAGGAGAAACTTCTCTAGAGAGGATGGTGTCAGTCTGACAGCCCTGGACTTGCTCCTTCCCCGCACGGGACCGTGCGCCCTGTCACACGGCCTAGGCCCCAGAGCAGGGGCGAGCTCGCCGCGCCTGCATCTAGCCCGGCCCGGTGCTCGGCCCGGTGCCCTGCGGGCCGCGCTGGGCGTCAGGGCTGGTGGTGGAGGACCCGGGCAGAGCAGGCGCAGTCTGAGGTTTGCGCTTCCCAGCCCGCGACAGGCCGCAGACGCTGGCAAGCCAGTGCTTTTCATTTGGACGACGCTTTTTATTCCAATTAAGTTATTTCACCAGTTTTGTAGCTGGCAGTCCCCTGCTGAGTCATGCCGGATGCGCTTCAAGAGTTTTATATTAGTGATTTTTGGAGTCCTCTGTAAGAAGTTTCTCAGATATTTTGGCCTCCCTAATTTCTTCTTCCTTATTTAATTCATTTTTTATATTTTCTTAGAGCGCATGTGTGAGTGGGGAGGGGGCAGAGGGAGAGGGAGGGAGAGGGGGTCTCAAGCAGGCCCCGCGCTCAGTGCAGAGCCCCATGCAGGGCTCGTTCCCCCGACCCTGGGCTCCTGGCCTGAGCCGAAGTCGAGAGTTGGACGCTCAACCTATGAGCCACCCAGGTGCCCTTCTTTTATGTTCTAAAAGTATGTATATATTTATATGCATAAATATAATACATAAGCAGTACAACATGAAATACTTTGAATAAATAATTTGAAAATGCAGGTAAACGAAAGAAAAGAATCTCATCATCCATCGAGATACTTTGAAGATTTTAGAGTGTTCCTCTAGCCATTTTCATAAAAACTGTGTGTAGTAAAATTATTTTGTTTTAAATAGAGATTGTACCGCACGGACACGACAGTGTCCCC
>NC_043708.1:135942432-135976537 GCF_006229205.1 Suricata suricatta
TCCGCTTCCTTAGGGTGCGTTTCTGGGAGTGGAATCATTGGGCCTTACGTAGGCATTGCTAAAGTGCTGTTAAGACAGGTTCTATCAATTTATACTACTTTCAAAATGCCTGTTTTGCTCCATCTCTGCCGATACTGGGAATTATTATGTTTTTAAAACTTGGGACAATTTGGTAAGCCAAAATGGCTTCTCATGATTTTAATTTGTATTCTGCTAATTTTTTCTGAGGTAGCAACTTTTTTTTATGCACTACCTGCCCGCTTGTGTTTTTCTAATTGTGCGCCCGCCACCTCTGCTCATTTTCCAAGTGGGCTGCGTGTCTTTTACTTCCTGTCGCGTGAGGGCCTTTTCTATAGCAAAGACGTTAATGATGCCGCTTCCTGTCGCTGACATTCCTGCTGGCTTGTTGTTTGCCTTTGAGCTTCGTGCTGGCAGGTGTTTGAGGACCAGAACTTTTTATTGGTAGTCTTTTTCTTCCTTTGCTTTTATAATTAAGTTGATTAATTTTCATTTTCTACTTATAAGCAACGTGACACTTAGTTTACAGCAAGGTTTGGAGGAGTATGAACAGGTGCGCCATCGACCCCGGATTCACTGTTATTGATTGCTGCTGCTTTGGTTTTCCCTCCTGTGAGTAAATAGAAAACAGGACTTGATCTTTGGTTCTCAAAAGTGTCAGCTTTGGTATTTAAGGTCCAAAGGTTATAAAGGTTTTCCTGCTGCTGATGTCGAGCTGCCGCACCATCTGCCTGCAAAACACAGCTCGCCTCACCCCTGCCCGCTCTCAGCCCGTCTCCGAGATTTCCCACCGTGGAGGACGTGGCTTTCTAATGATGTCATCTCTCTCTGCTCTCAGGTCCCGTGACTTCACGGTGTCCTCATGCACGCCACCGACTCCGTCCTCTCCTCCCTCACATGCTCCTCTCAGTTCCGTAAAAAGACCAGTCTACTCTGCCCTTCTCCTCCAATCTTTTTTTTTTCCCTCTAGACTGTAAAATGGGGGTGGGAGAGGGGAGGAAATAAACTGACACAGAGATCACAGAGGCATTTCCTTGCAGTTAGGACCAGCCTGCGCAGTGGGGGCCTTGGCCTTGGGGGGCCAGTGCCTGCATGATGTCCAGCCCGTTCCCCTTGCCTGTGGGTTCCGACTTCCAGGAGACCGTCGTGTGTGTCCAGGAACGTTACATCTCATTTCGAAGAGATATTCTGCCAACCCATATTTAGTGGAGATAATTGGTTATTTCACTTTATTATTATCTACTGTAATTAGATATATTCCCAGAGTGGAAGGTAGTTTTCATTTTCTGTGAGAACTCTTAAGTGGGCAGATGTGTTTTACTGGGGGTGTCGGGGGCGGGGGCAAGAAACCAAAGCTGCAAAGCTGTTGATCCCAGGAGGTGGTAATAGATACACCTCTGCTTTGCACCTGCTCCCTCATGGTTCTAAGTCTCCCCCCAACCTTTATTTCCCATGTTTAAAATTATAAAAGCAACCTATCGGTACAAAAAGAGTTTTGAAAAAGTAACCCATTGGGAACCCCACCACCCTATACATTATTTTTCTCTTTCTTTCAATATTTATTTTGAGAGTGATTGAGCGGGGAAGGGGCAGAGAGAGGAGGGAGAAAGAGAATCCCAAGCAGGCTCCTTGCTGTTAGTGCAGAGCCCAGTGTGGGGCTCGAACTCATGAACCATGAGATCATGACCTGAGCCGAAATCAAGAGCTGGATGCTTCACTGACTGAGCCACCCAGGCACCCCAAATAATTTTTTAAAAGATTTTTTCTATTTTTAAGTAATCTCTGCACCCGCTGTGGGGCTTGAACTGACAACCCTGAGATCAAGAGCTGCACACTCCACCGACGGAGCCAGCCAGGCGCCCCAGCACTATCGGTGGTTTTCCATGCTGCTGTATGATTGGGGTTTTTCATGGCTGCCGTAGTAGTCTGTCAATCGTTTCTTCGTTCTCTGTTTGGGACCTTTAGATGCTTTTGTGCGCGTTTGTCTCTTTTGTGTTGTGTAATAACGCTGCATGTTTCTGTGTACAGCTTTTGGGAATTTTTGTTCTTAGGATAACAACATTGGCACTGGGGTCCCTGGACCCGAGCATCTGTCGCGTAACGGGCTCTGCGCAGCCGCTCTCCTGCTCTCTCAGAGCCGTGTCATTCTTCAGACAGGTTCTCGGGACAAACGTGTAAGGAACACGAAGGGCGGCGAGGCTCTGGGACGCCGCAGCAGATGCAGGGTCTGTGGGCCGCAAGAGGGAGAAGGTGGGGTTTTTCTTCCTCTTTCCAGCAGGCTCGAGCCCGCTAGCCTCTGTTTCATCTACGGGCGAGTGTCACGGGAATTTCCCGACAGAGGGCCTCTGTCCTAGGGCCCCGGGTTTCTTGCCACAGTAGTGCCGTAGTTCTCCTTCTCCAGAGCGCGAAGGAGACAGGTGGATCTTCTTGTCTTTCTGTATGAAGCTAAAACAGAATTCGAGGCTTCCCTGAGACTGTTCTCTGGCCCATTTGGTGACCATTCGGTTGGTGTTCTGGGAATCACCAGCCCCTCACGTCCAGTGGTGCGTTCAGCAGCCAGTAACAGTTTTAGGTGAAAATTCAGGCATCAAGCAGACACTAACTGGAGAAAAAAGGGCCTGGGAGATGATACAGTTTGCTGGAGTTTATTTATGAGACAGTCAGCATAAATCCTGGCAGTAGCAAATCCTCTTGGATTTGACTGAATTCATGTAACAAAAAACCAAAGGTATACAAAATTAATGATTAAACAGTAGGAGGCAAATTAGCAGACATTACAGCCAACTGTCCTCTATAAATCAGAAGATTTCTAAAGAAAGGAGGTGCTGAGCCCTGCTTTTTTTTTTTTTTTTTAAAGGTCTCCATGATTGGGTTTCTACCAGCACACGTGTTTCGGGAGTAATGATAATCCCTCAGAAACTGAGGGGTGCGATTTGAGCACTTTCTCCCTTTGGCTGTGCAACCAGCTGGGGCTCTCCAGGCATTGCTGTTAGGGCCAGCCAGACGGGCCCACCACTGCACGTGGAAGCTTCTCTGTCCACCCATCCCCCAAAGTCCCGGCATTTTGGAAATCTTTTGGGGTAAAAATGAGGTGTGGGGTTCACGTATATGCACCCCAGCTGTGTGCTTGTGCGTTAGTGTGATGGGCATGTGATGAGGATGCCGGACAGAGTCCAGGGGGACCCGGGGGTCACTGATTCTGTTCTGCTTCTGTCGTAGCCCCTGCCAGCGTTCAGCCATGGGGGATATGAAAACTCCAGATTTTGATGACCTTCTGGCTGCCTTTGACATCCCAGACCCCACCAGCCTTGATGCCAAGGAGGCCATCCAGACCCCCAGCGAGGAGAATGAGAGCCCCCTCAAGCCCGCAGGCATGTGCATGGAGGAGAGCGTGTCTTTGTCTCACTCAGGATCAGCCTCCGATGTGCCGGCCGTGAGTGTCATTGTCAAGAACACCAGCCGCCAGGAGTCGTTCGAAGCGGAGAAGGACCACATCACTCCTAGCCTCCTCCACAATGGGTTCCGGGCCTCGGACCTGCCTCCAGACCCCCCCAACCTGGGCCACAACTGTGGGAAGTTTGACTCCACTTTCATGAATGGAGACAGTGCCAGGAGTTTCCCTGGCAAGCTAGAACCTTCCAAGTCAGAGCCGTTGCCAACCTTTAACCAGTTCAGTCCGATCTCCAGCCCAGAACCCGAGGATGCCATCAAAGATAATGGGTTTGGAATGAAGCCCAAGCACTCTGACGGTTACTTCCCACCCCCTCCTGGGTGTGGGCCTGTGGGGGGCCCAGTCCTGGAGGCTCTGGCGAAGTATCCAGTCCCAGAGCTGCATATGTTTGATCACTTTTGTAAGAAAGAGCCCAAGCCAGAGCCTCTGCCCCTGGGGAGTCCGCAGGGACAGGAGCGAGGGGGGCAGAAGGTGGGGGAGCCTCACAAGGAGCTGGATGCCAGTCGGTTCTTTGGGGAAGCTTTGGAATTCAACAGCCACCCCAGCAACAGTATCGGAGAGCCTAAGGGGCTCGCCCTGGAGCTCGGCACCTGCTCATCAGTCCCCCCTAGGCAGCGTCTGAAGCCAGCGCATTCTAAGCTGTCCTCTTGTGTTGCAGCCTTGGTGGCCCTGCAGGCCAAAAGAGTGGCCAGTGTCACCAAGGAGGATCCACCTGGCCACACGAAGGATCCCTCAGGGCCCATGAAAGAGGGCTCCAAAGGCAGCCCGAAAATGCCCAAGTCACCAAAGAGTCCCCGGAGCCCCCTGGAGGCCACTAGAAAGAGCATCAAGCCCTCCGACAGCCCTCGGAGCATCTGCAGTGACAGCAGCAGCAAAGGCTCCCCCTCAGTGGCCGCCAGCTCCCCCCCAGCAATTCCCAAAGTCAGGATCAAAACCATTAAGACATCATCAGGGGAGATCAAGCGGACCGTCACGAGGATCCTGCCGGATCCTGACGATCCCAGTAAGTCTCCTGTTGGGTCCCCTCTAGGGAGCACCGCTGCTGAGGCCCCCAGCGAGGTGCCAGAGGAGGAGGTGACGGCCTTGCCTGCGGTGGAGCGCTCTCCTGAGCGGGGTGCAAACACTGGGAGCCCCCAGGGCGACAAGAAGGGGGATGAGGGTGAGCCGAAGGCCGGCGGATCTTCGTCTCCCTGCGGCAGCCCCGGGTCTCGGGCCCCGAAGGGGGCTGCCCCCGGCCCCCAGGCGGGCAAGAAGCAGCAGAGTGCAGCGCCCTCCACGCCGGCCCCCGCCAGCCTCCTGCCCAAGGCCGTGCACCTGGCCAACCTGAACCTGGTGCCCCACAGCGTCGCTGCGTCGGTCACGGCCAAGTCCTCGGCGCAGAGGCGGAGCCAGCCGCAGCTCCCCCAGATGTCGGTGCCGCTGGTCCACCAGGTGAAGAAGGCCGCCCCGCTGGCCGTGGAGGTCTTCAACAAGGTCCTGCACAGCTCCAACCCCGTGCCCCTCTACGCGCCCAATCTCAGCCCGCCGGCGGACAGCAGGATCCACGTGCCGGCCAGCGGCTACTGCTGCCTGGAGTGTGGGGACGCGTTCGCCCTGGAGAAGAGCCTGAGCCAGCACTACGGCCGGCGGAGCGTGCACATCGAGGTGCTGTGCACGCTGTGCTCCCAGACACTGGTCTTCTTCAACAAGTGCAGCCTGCTCCGGCACGCCCGCGACCACAAGAGCAAGGGGCTCGTCATGCAGTGCTCGCAGCTGCTCGTGAAGCCCATCTCTGTGGACCAGATGTTCGCGTCCGCCCCCGTGAACGCCCCAGCCCCGGCCGCCCCTGCCACCCCTGCCACCCCCGCCTCCCCCAAACCCGGCCCGGCCCCGGGCGCTGCCAGCCCAGCCCTTCCGGCCTTGCCGCTCTACCCGGACCCCGTGAGGCTCATCCGGCACGGGATCAAGTGTCTCGAGTGTCACAGGCAGATACGCGACTACATGGCCATGGCTGCACACTTCCAGAGAACGACGGAGGAGACCGAGGGGCTGGTAAGCAGACCCTTCCTGCGCTGGCCGTCGGCCCCTGGTTTCCCCGAGCTCCATGATTGGGCATGGAGGAGAGCTCAGTGATGCGGGGGCCCTGGTGGCACCTTAGGAGTCTTAGAAGAGGACGTCTGGCTTGATGGTTAGTGACCCTCCTGAATGCGTAGTGCTGGGTGTTTCCTGGGGGAAGGGCCTCCCCCCTCCCGTACTGAGGGGAGACTCTGAAGGTTTGCCCGCTGCACCTGCGGCTGCTCCGCTGCCCCCTCTGCTGGGCGGGTCTCTGCTGGCGGCCCCCAAGTCCCTGGGAGGGGTCTGTCCAGTGGCCGCAGGAGCCCGGGCCTGGGAGAGTCCCGCACCGCGGCCGGGGCTCTCAGAACCACGTCGTCCCTGAGCTGTTCCCCAGGATCCAGCCAAGGGAGAGGGGCCTGGCACGCGGGCCGTGGCAGAAGCTTCTGGGCCTCTCCCATCTGTGTCCTCCCACTCCGGGCCGGGAAAGCGGCCACGCGTCCGTGCGTGTCCCGTGTCAGTGGCTGTATTCGCAAGGCCCTGTGAAAGTAGGCCTCCGGGCCTGCCGCCAGAAGGCGCTCTCCTTCCTCCCGCAGGGGGCCGGCTTCCCGGCCTGGCCCCGCCCCTCGCGGAACCTCCGCTGGCCGGGGTGGAGGGCAAAGCAGCTCTTGTCACTGTCATTCACCGGGCCCACGCACCTGTTTGGTGGCCCGTGAGCTCGGCGCCCCTGGTGTGCACTGGGTGCCCCTTCGAGTACAGGGGTGCTGTGGGGGGGTGGGCAGGCATCACACCCCTCCTCCAGGGGCTCCCGTGGCTCAGCGAGGCCAGGGCTGACCTCACCGCGTGAGGCGGACAGGTTGGGCTAACAAGCTTGTAGACATGGTTGCACAGACTTCCTCAGAGGGACTGACGTGGTGGTGCCAGGCCAAGGGAAGGTGCCCTGGTGACTGACCGGGACGTTCACATTGGACCTGCAAGAAGAGTTTGGAGGAGGGGGAGGGGCTGGGGTGTTCCAAGTACAGGGAGCAAAGGTGCGGGAAGGTGCAAAGTGCACCCAGTCACCGGAGGAGTGTTTGTGGAGCCCGGGCAGGTGGAGCTTGGTGGCCTGTGGACCTCCTGCAGCCCTGAGGACAGCCAGCCAGGTGCTGGAGGCTCGCTGTTGCCTCTCATCTGCGCCTTTTCTCCTCAGTTTGCATTTTGCCTCTGAGGAGTCCCACGGAGCGTGGCGCCCCCGGCCCTTTGCTCGAGGGCTTCGGTCTTCTGGCCGTCCCCCCATGGGGGACTTGGGCCAGGAGCGCCTCTTCTAGGTCATGTGATCAGATCCGTGGTCAGCAGAGCTCGATGCTTTTTCCACACTGTTCCTCGCCTGCCTTCTAAAATCCGAGCAGGAAGCTGTCCGGGGGTAGGATCCCTGGCTGACACCCTCCCGTCCTGCATCTTCTGTGTGTCGTCCTCCTCTGGCGGCGGCTGGACAGGAGGGTCCCTGGACAAGAAGGGAGAGGGTCCCCAGGAAGGCTGCAGGCTTCTCACCTCAGCTCAAATCCCTCGAATAGTCTCCTGTCCACAAGTGTGGTCTCCGAGTCCTAGGGAGAGGGTGAGGCTTGAGGTCTGGGATCAAAACCTGGCCTTGTTGGCTGGTGCCCTTAGGTCTCCGGAGACAGCACCCAGGCTTCAGGCCCGATGCCAGGAGGGGCGAGGCCGCCGGGGTGGGCTTGGGCTTGCTCTGCTCTGGCGTGGGGACCGCAGCGGCACATGCTCGGGCCTTCCGAGTTCTCCCTGGCTGTGCCTCCCTCTGCAGGGGCCACAGGGCTTCTTGCGTTCCGTGGGGCCCTGTTGGGCAGGATGTCAGCACAGAGAGACTATTTCTTCTTGGTCTTTAACTTTTAGTTAGCTGTAATGTCACTGTCACATCGAAGTCCATATTCAGATATTCCTTTTGTCAGGAAACTACCTTTATACAGTTGGACTTGTTTCCAATTAGACTCCAAACATGGACCACATGTTAACACTCTTTTGTCTTTCCTCGTTCTGGAACAGCACCATTTCCCACTCCACCCCCCCCGACCCCCCCCCCCCCCCCCCCCCCCCCCCCCCCCCCCCCCCCCCCCCCCCCCCCCCCCCCCCATGCCCTCCATATTTCTTGAACTCAGGGAGGCCCAGAGTCCTGGCTCGTCTCTGTTTTAATGATGGTCAGTATGACCCGTGAGTCCAGCTGCTGATGTTCTGATCCCTCCGTTGTAAAGTTCCCTGTCTCTCATGTAATTATTTTAGTAGCCATTAATAATTGCTCCTTGGGTCAGGAATTTTATTAGGAGTCGCAGAAGGGTGTTTTGTAGTTTTATTATTTCTTTCTCAGTTGTTAGCTACAATTCTGTATAAAATATTTTTTCCTCTTTGATGAGGGCTATTTGGTTACCTTGAAATATAGTTTATGTTGGAAAATGGGATATATACTTAATTTGTTTCCCTTAGTTACATTTTCACAATAGTGAGTCCATGCCCTAACAATCTCAAATAGTGTGTTAAGATTTTCTGGGTTTTTTTTTTTTTGTAATTTTTAACACTTATTTATTTTTGAGAGAGAGAGAAAGACAGACAGACAGAGTGAGCAGGGGAGGGGCAGAGAGACAGGGAGACACAGCATGTGAAGCCGGCTCTAGGCTCCACGCTGTCAGCACAGAGCCCAATGTGGGGCTCGAACTCATGAATTGTGAGACCATGACCTGAGCTGAAGCCAGATACTTAACCGACTGAGCCACCCAGGCGCCCCAAGATTTTCTGTTATTTAAAAAAATTGTGGGAAAATCCTCATAGCCTGAAGTTCACCATCTTCACCATTTTTTAAGTGTACAGACCAGGAGCATTAAGTACATTTACACTGTTGTGCAGTCAGTTTCCAGAACTCTTTTCATCTTGCAAAACTGAAACTCTATACCCATGAAACAGCTCCCCCCTCCCCCTCCCTCTTGCCCCTCGCACCCCCCCCTTCTACTTTCTGTTTCTATGAATGTGACTGCTCACTCTGCGTGCCTCGTACAAGTGGAGTCACATAGTACTTGTTTTTTAGTTACCAGCTGGCTTACTGCACTTACATGGTGTGCTCAAGGCTCATCTATACTGTGCATGTGACCGCATTTCCTTCCTTTTTAAGGCTGAATAGCACTCCACTGTGTGTTTATACCACCTCTGTCTCTCCCTCCCTCCTCTGATGGCTGCTTGGCTTCTATGAGTAATGCTGCCGTGAGCAGGGCGCACAAGCATCTCTGGGTTTGGAGATGCCGCTTTCAGCCCCTCTGAGTATGCACACAGACGTGGGATGGCTAGCCCAGGGGGAAACTCTCTTTTACATTTTTAAGGAGCCCTCCGTCCCCCATGCTGTTTTCCACAGCGGCTCCACCATTTCACATTCCCGCCAACAGAGCACGAAGGTTCCGATTTCTCCATGTCCTCACCAGCACCTTTTTCTGTTTTGCTTGTGTGTCTGTCTGTCTGCCTTTGGTGGTAGGCCTCCTCATGGAGGGGGAGGCCGCCTCCTCCGGTGTTGTAATGGAAGCGCTGGTTTTCGCATGTTTGGTATGTTGGGGTTGGTCCCTTTAACACGCCTTTGGTTGCGGGGCCCTGGCAGGCTGGTCCCTGCATCCTTTGGACATGAACTCATGAAGCCTGAGAAGCTTCCTTACTTTCAGCCCTCAGAAGATATCCTGGGCACATTTCTTATGCTAAACTGGGGACTGGCCATCCTTCTGAGGAGCGGGGTTCTTGCAGTGAGGACTGGTTCTCTTAGAAGTCCCATTCTGGGCACCAGAGGTGCTCGCTGGGCATGTCTGCTACTGGGCATCTGCTGTGGCCAGAGCTCAGAGGTGTCATTCCTTATTCGTATGTATGTTAGCATGTATTAACTAGTCTCTACCCTCAATGTGGGACTTGAAGTCAACGACCCCAAGATCGAGTCACTTGTTCTACCAACTGAGCTGGCCAAGTGCCCCAAATGACAGAGTTTTTATGTAACTGATTTTAGACGGAAAATTTTGGTTCCTAAGATTTTCCTGCCACACATACATATACTGACACACATTTCAAAATATCAATACCAATATTATTTCTAACATTAGAACAACTGAATAAAATTGAGGGCGTATTTGCAGTTCTTTTTGCTCTTATAATAGACCACATTAAGATATAGAGTCAAAATACACTGTGTTTCCAAAATTTTTTAACATTTTTTTGTTTTTGAGAGCTAGAGAAAGAGAAGAGGGAGGGAGGGAGGGAGGGAGGGAGAGAGAGAGAGAGAGAGAGAGAGAGAGAGAGAGAGAGAGAAAGAGAGAAAGAGAGAAAGAGAGAGAATCCAAAGCAGGCTCCAGGCTCTGAGCTGTCGGCACAGAACCCTATGCAGGGCTTGAACCCACGGACCACAAGATCATGATCTGAGCTGAAGTGGGACGTTTAACGGACCGAGCCACCCAGGCACTCCAGTGCTGTGTTTTAAAGGTCATTGGGAACAATTATTTTTTTCTATAAGGTTATGTCACTAACTCGATACATTTTCAGGTTATTTAGTTTCTGCTTTTCAATTTTTAGGAAATACTTTTGTTTACTTAGTTTAATTTTATGTTATTTGAAAACTACATGAAACATTTACGTGATCCAAACTTAAAACTGTACGACAAGGTCCACCGTGAAGTCGTGCTTCTGTCTGTGTCCCTTCCCCCACCCCACCTCGTTCCCCCCTGCCCCAATATGGGGCCATTTCTGTGCACTTTCCCTTTCTCTCTCCATGACTCTGTTTTGCACATATGTATATGCCTGTGTGTGTGTGTGTGTGTGTGTGTGTGTGTGGGCATGGGTTCTTCCCCCCTCTTACACAGAAGGGAGCAGTATACTTATTTACTATTCTGCACCTAAAGTAACACTTAAAATTTTTTTAAAAGCCTTTTTATTATGGATTGTCCCAAACAGATATAAAAGTGGACAGAATGGTATAACAAATCCTCTGCTAACAAGGATCAACTCCTGGTCCATCTCGTTTTATGTATTTTCTCACCACCCACCCCTCTGGATTATTATTATTATTTCTTTTTTGGGAGGGGGGAGACAGAGAGAGCACGAGCAGGGGAGGGGCAGTGAGAGAGGGAGACACAGACTCTGAAGCAGGCTCCAGGCTCCAAGCTGTCAGCACAGAGCCCGACGTGGGGCTTGAACCCACGAACCGTGAGATCATGACCTGAGCTGAAGTCGGACGCTTAACTGACTGAGCCACCCAGGCGCCCCTGGATTATTTTTAAACAAATCCCAGCATCACTGTATCTGTAATAGTTCAGTATGTATCTATGAAATATGAGGTGCCTCCCCCAAAACTGCAGGCCTGATATCATCATATCTCAAAATTAATCACTATGATAATTTCTTCTTATTTTCAAATCTTAATATTAAAAGTCAGATTTCCCAATATTATCACCAAGTTAGTGTTCAAGTATCTCTGATTGTCTCATTTCTTTTTACAGTTGGCTTGCTTCAATCAGGATCCAAATAAGTGCTCTACATTGCAATTTGAAAATTTCTCTTAAACTTCTTTTAATCCATAACTTTCCTTTCTCTCTGTTTTTCCCTTGAAATCTATTTGTTGAAAATATGGGGTTGTATGACCTGTAGAGGCTGCACCTTCTGGATTTTGCTTTTCCTGTCTTCCCCAATGACTTGTCCCTCTGAACCACCCCTCTGGGCCCAGGTCAGTGGCCCCGGCGGCGAGGAGCCAGGAGCCACTGCAGTGGTTTCCTTCTGACCTAGAAGGGCCCGCCGCGGCCTCCCCTGGGCCGTGCCCGCAGAGCGGCAGGGGGCGGCGCCTTGCTCCCCCCGGTTCTCTCCCGGGTCTGGGGGCGAAGGAGCCGCTGCCGTTCTGCCCTTTCCTGCAGGTGTGTGGTCAGCTGAGGCTCGGGACACCCCCGAGGGGGCACACGGGGCTGAGGGAGTGGACGCTGGCAGGTCCACTCAGTCCACCTGCCCCGGGGGCTCCTGAGAGCCGACCGGGTCTGCTCTGGGAGTCCCTGAGCTGTGGGCTAGAGGTGTCGAGCAGGAGCAGGGGACTGCCTCAGCTGGGGGGGGTGGGGGCGGGAAGGCCTGGCAGGCCTGGCAGGGTAGTGGGGCTGAGACTTCAGGAATGGCTGGGGCCTCCGGAGAGGAAAAGCTGGTCTTCTGCTCAGCCCGAGGGAGGAAAGGCTCACAGTCCCAGAGGCAGGACTGATCTTTGGGACGTAGCATCAGTTCTGACTTGAGGAATAAGGTGAGAGGCAAAGCTTGCCTGGGCGTCAGGATCGACACTTGTCACGAGGCCTGGGGGTCCCGAGTACCCCAGGAGGGCGGGAGGAGAGGGCGGCCGGGGGAGGGGCTGCTCTGACCCGTGTTCTCAGAGAGCCAGGCGGTGGTTGGAGTCGTGAGCGTGCGGCGCCTGCGCGAGCTGCTCTCTCCGTGTTCTCTCCCAGACTTGCCCGGTGTGCCAGATGCTGCTGCCCAACCAGTGCAGCTTCTGCGCCCACCAGCGGATCCACGCGCACAAGTCCCCCTACTGCTGCCCGGAGTGCGGGGCCCTCTGCCGCTCGGCCTACTTCCAGACCCACGTGAAGGAGAACTGCCTGCACTATGCCCGCAAGGTGGGCTACAGGTGGGTGCCGCCCCGGCCAGGGCCCCCGGGCTCCCGCCTGATCGCACAGCCATGCTGGTACCGAGGCAGACAACGAGAATTAAACGTTAGAAAGCAGCTTTAAAGGAGAAGGTTTGGGGAGATTCGTTTGGCTTTTATTTATTTTTAAATTAATTTATTAGTTTTTTTAGAGACCGAGTGCGAGTGGGGGAGGGGCAGAGAGCGAGGGAGACACAGAATCTGAGGCAGGCTCCAGGCTCTGAGCTGTCAGCTCGACATTGGGCTTGAACTCATGAACGGTGAGATCATGACCTGAGCCGAAGTCGGGCACTTAACCGACTGAGCCCCCCAGGCGCCCCTAGTTTGGTTTTTAAAAGTATATAAAGTTGATTTGCTGATAAAGTTACTGTGTTTGGCGTATTAAATTTAAAGCACCAGCATGATAATAAATCTCCTAATTGTAGAATTTCGGGTGTTCTCAATTCCCGTTAACCAACGAGACTGGGAGATGCCAGGCTCGAAGGGCTCTGGTGTCTTCATGTTGATCAGTTTTTGTCAGTTTGTTAGAAACCAGCAAAACCTGAAAATGGAAAAAGTGATCAGTCTCTTAGTGACACCAAGACAACTCTATTTTAAACTGAATCCCCCCCACCATGTCAAATAAATGTAGGCAAGAAGTCATTTTCAGGAAAAAGATCAAAATGGGGAAGAAAACTCCCTCCCAAACTCATTGGTCTGTAACTTTTACATCAGCTCAGTCAGCCCCCTTTACTGATTTATTACTTTTGAGGGTTTCTACATCTTCTGATGTTTTACTTTATAACTTCCACATCTGAAAGTTAATTTAGTACAAATAAAAAAAATTTTTTTTAATGTTTTATTTATTTTTTGAGAGAGAGATAAAGTGTGAGTGGGGGAGGGGCAGAGAGAGGGAGACACAGAATCCAAAGCAGCTCCAGGCTCTGCGCTGTCAGCACAGAGCCCGATGCAGGGCTTGAACCCACGAACCGCAAGCGAGATCATGACCTGAGCTGAAATGAGAGGTTTAACCGACTGAGCCATCCCAGTGCCCCCTATTTATTTATTTTGAGAGAGAGAGAGCATAGCATGGGCAGGAGAGGGGCAAAAAGAGAGAGAGGGAGGGAGAGAGAGAATCCCAAGAAGGCATTCGATGTATGGGGCTCACAAAACGTGAGGTCATGACTTGAGGCGAAATCAAGAGTCTGATGCTTAACTGACTGAGCCGCCCAGGCACCCCAATCTCGTACAGATTTAGTAATGTTTTCTTCTCTTTGGTATTTAAAAAAATGTATTGATTTAGTTCACTTAATAACTTTCTGTTCAAGTACTGATTGCCTTCAGGAGTGTGCCGGACACCCGGGAGGCCTTTCTGTCGAGGGCGGTCAAGATGAGCTGGGGGTGGTGAGAAAAGAGACCAGGGTGTTGGAAAGGCCAGGCCCAGGCAGGACCTTGTAATCCTTGGCAGACATTTAGATTCTGTCCAGTGGACAGCGAGGGGCTGTGGATGGATTTGTAGCAGGGCAGGGGTCTGGGCAGAGCTGTGCCCAGGAAGGCCACGCTGGGGGGCCGCTGTGTGTGTTAGGGCAGAGCCCGACGCCGCTGAGAGGCTAGTGTCATAGCGCTCCGGCTGAGGCCGTGGGCGTGGAGGCTGCAGGGAGGGAAGCGTTAGAGCTTGAGGGTAGCTGGTAGACGGGCTGAAGGTGGGGAGGGCGAGTGGCGACTCCCAGGCTTCTGTCTTGGTGGAAGCATTTCGAGATGTAGACTAGGGCCTTGTGTGTGTTCTGGGACTGGAGAAGCCGACGGCACGGGGAGCAGGAGAGCAGGGGTACACACAGCGCTCGCTGCCGTGTTGCAGAGGAGCCTGTTTGGCAGCACCCCAGGCCACTGTTTCCTTCTAACTCTCTGCTCCCAACGTGGGGCTCAAAGTCGCGACCCCAAGATCAAGAGTTGTGTGCTCCACCGACGGAGCCAGCCAGGCGCCCCCCAGGCCACACTGTTAAACCGAACACCTGCATGTGTGTTCTTACAGTGTTGTGTAACATTTGAAAATACCTTCCCAACTCTGACTTAAGTGTGTGCTGTTTGCTCCAAGATCAAATACAACCCAATAAAAATGCAAGCAATACTTAGGTTTTTATCTTTGAATCTTAAATCCAAGGGATTTCCAATAGCACAGAGGGATTCGTGGCTTTTTTTTTTTTGTCTTTTAATTCAGTGTTTTATTTTACTTCTGTATGACTAAAAAGAAACATAGTGTCTCAAAAGCAATTCAGTTTATCAAACCTTTTTGTAACGAATGTCAGACACAAATGTAATGTGATTCAGCCAGACGGCGTACTGTCGGTTTTTGACAGTAAAATCTTCAGTGATCCGTGGTTGAACTCAGAAGACGTGTACAATAGTATTCATCGCACTTAAGGTCTTCAACTATTCACATATTTTTTGTATCAGCTTTATTTAGACATAATTCACCCACCATACAGTTCGCCCATTTTAAAGGGTGCAATTCAACGGTTTGTAGTGTATTTACAGAGCTAGCTGTACAGTCACCACCAGCAACTTTAGAACATTTTTGTCATCTAAAAAGAAACTTTATATTCATAACCCTTCCATTGCCCCATCCCGTAAGTACCACTAACTTATTTCCTGCCTCCTCGATTTGCTTCCTTTGGACATTCCATAGAAATGGAATCATATAATATGTAGTCTTAGTCAAGGTTCATCCATTTTGTAATATATCAGCATTTCATTCTTTTTTATGGCTGAATGATGACTTCATCGTGTATGTGTACACACCCCAGTTTGCTCATCCGTTTACCAGCTGATAGGCACTGGGGTTTCCACCTTTTGGCCGTTCTGAATGATGCCGCTGATGGACATTCGCTTGTAAGTCATTGTGTGGACGTATATTTTCAGTTCTTTTGGGCGTGTGCCTAGGAGTAGAGTCGCTGGTCAACTTTTTGAGGAACTGCCAGACTGTTTTCAAAGATGGTTGTGCCATTTTCACATTCCTACCCCAGGGTATGAGAGTTTTGATTTCTCTACATTCTCACCAGCATTTGTTACTGTCTGACTTCTGATAGCCATCCCTGTGGGTGTAAAGTGGGATCTCGTTACAGTTCTGATTTGCATTTTCCTAATGGCTCACGGTGCTGAGCATCTTTTCTGTTTGGGATTTGTATATCTTCTTTGGAGAAATGCCTTTTTTCACATTTTAAAATTGGGTTATTAATTGTCTTACTATTGAGTTATAAGAGTTCTTTGTATATTCTGGGTATAAGTCCCTTGTCAGATACATGATTTGCAAATATTTTCTCCCATTCTGTGGGTATTATCTTTTTTAGTAAATTCTCAAAATATATCTAATCCATTTCATTGAGTTTTACAATATTATTTTGTTTTGTATTATTTTTGCTTTTTCTTGAAGACACTGTCAAAGTCCTGTACATTTTGTGTTTTAAGTATATGTATTTTATGTAAAATATTATATATGTATTTTAGAATTGTGTAAATTATTCTGCTCTTTGTTGAAATTTTGGAGAGCAACCAATGATGTCATAAAGGAGCAAATTTAGATTGTTCTTATGAATGATATGTCATTTTCTTATTTATAATTATTAGGACAATTAAATATTTTACTACTCTGTCTTTTTTTAAAACTTTACATATTTCACAGGATATGATTCTATAATTATGTTCTCTTAAAAAATTGGCAAAGAGTCGTGTTGTGGGGTCAGATTTCTCTTTTTCATCAATTTGTAAACCCTACTTGATTCAGTCTTTCACTGACACTGGTGTGTGTTTCTTTATACCTTGATGTTTTTACTTTCATTGACGTTTCTTTGAAGACTGTCTATGAGGTAAATAGAATGGATTTTCAGTTGCAGTTTTGAAGAGTTTATTTATATGCTCCTGATGAAGTTTGGTGAAACTGCACAAATATAGTTACTTAAAATTCTTTCCACATGTCAGGTGTACTTGGCCGCTTTGGATGAATTTGGAAATATGTGGATTGTTTTTTCCTTGTGATGCCTTGCGGTATGGAAGTACTTCGGTGTGCTAGACGTTGGTCACTATTTTGTGTAGCAGGAGAGAAAAGAAAATATAATTAAGTAGTTTGCATTAGAAACTCTTAATTTAAAGAGTGTATAAATTTACTAATGAGTGCACCCCGGAGCTCACTGCAAACGGCTTTCTGGTTCTTTGGGTTGCTTCTCGTAGCTAATTAAGCTTGCAGAGGTGGTCCCATCTCCCTCCAACCCCCCGGCCACACACAAAAGGAAGAAAACCAGAAAGCACTAGGTAGGATTCTGTGATGATTTACGTGGACTGGGAAAACAAGGTAACGTAGTGAACTGAGGAGTTGTACTTGAGAGTCAGAGAATTTTTAAGTGAAGTCATGTCCTTATTGTCAGTAAAGCCAGAGCCTTTCTTCCGGCACGTCCTGGGATGTCAGGGCTACAGGGCCCGGGAGTCCTGCAACCCAGGGGAGACACACGCGACCTGCAGGGGAGTGGCTGGGAGCAGAAGGTGTCTTCTCTCGGAGCGGAGACCCGCGCATGTGCGAGGCAGGAGGGCCTCGGACTGGAACGGAGGCAGGACGGCGTGGAGGTCACTTAGGGCCGTGACACCGAGAAACGGGAGGGCAGTGTTTAGAGATTTTGACATTGAAAGTTTCAGAATGCCTCAGTTTCAGAAAAAATGGTTTACGTCTGTTCGTCCATTATAAAAGCGATAAACTCACTAAACACAACCTGGGAGAAGAAGTAAGAAGTTATCTGCCGTGCCACAAGGAAACACTGTGACAGTCGTGAGCCACACAGCCCAGAATGGTGCCAGCTGCGTCTGGCTGTTGAGCCCTTGAACCGTGGCCAGCGTGACCGTCTGGTTTATTTTCTTCACACCCAAATTGCCACGCGGCCAGGACGGTATAGAGAGCTCCGGCCGTCGCCGAGGCTCCCCTGGCCGGGCTGCTCTGGGGATCCTTCCTGGGCTTCGAGGGCTGCGTGTTTGAACGTGCTGGTCGCTGTGGTGCACGCGGCATTTCTGCACTTTTTATTAAGTGGCTGTCCCTGCGCCTTTGGTGCCTGCCTCTTCCCGAAGTCTCCCCTCGGACCCCTGCCACCGAGTCACCCTTCAAAGGATGCTGCTGATGTCATTCTGGAACCGTTCTCCCTCCCCGTTCCTGCCAGCTTCTCCCAGCTGGGCTCAGATTTTTGGTTTGCAGAAGCATATCCTCTGGCCATTGAGGGGAGGGCCGGGTTTCTTCCCCCGTCTCTACCAGGCGTAGCCTTGGCCTTGGGGCACCCTGGGTGACTGCACTGTGCCAGGCTTTCAGGGCACAGGTGTGGGGGTACACGACAGTGCTCCGGGGAGGGGGAGACAGAGGGTCCCCGCAGTGGCTCTGTCCCTGCCCCCCTTCCCACCACTTCTGGGTCTGACACGCCCCCCACCCCACGCCCCTCCACTCCTGTCATCCAGGTGCATCCACTGTGGGGTCGTCCACCTGACCTTGGCCTTGCTGAAAAGCCACATCCAGGAGCGACACTGCCAGGTTTTCCACAAATGTGCATTCTGCCCCATGGCCTTCAAGACTGCCAGCAGCACCGCGGACCACACCGCCTCTCAGCACCCCACCCTGCCCCACAGACCCTCCCAGTGAGTGCGGCTCCGGGCTCAGCAGGCCTGTGGGGTGGGGCTCAGTGGCCCGGGTGCTACGGGAGGACGTGCTGGGACAGACCAGGGAGCCAGGGCTGGCAGCAGAGGTGCCTGGAGGTCACTGAAGACATCCTGAGGCAGAGGAGTATCCCCGTGAGCTCAGAGTAGTGCTTTCCTGAAGCGCACCCTGGCCCAGAGAGGGCCGAGGTAGGCTGGGGGCTGTGCCCACAGAGCCTGGCCACCTCACGCCCTGGGGCTTGTCTCATTAGGCTCATTTATAAGTGCTCCTGTGAAATGGTCTTCAACAAGAAGAGACACATTCAGCAGCATTTTTACCAGAACGCCAGCAAGACGCAGGTGGGCGTCTTCAAGTGCCCCGAGTGCCCGCTCCTGTTCCTGCAGAAGCCGGAGCTGATGCAGCACGTCAAGGTGCGTGCCTGGTGGGGGGGATCGGGCCGGGCTGTGCTGATGCAGCACATCAAGGTGCGGCGCGTGGAGGCGGGGTGGCCAGGCAGGGGGCGTGCCTCAGGCCAGGGCCCTGACCCTGTGCATCCTTCCCCTCACCCAGTCAATAATTACCCTCCCCATTCCCAGAGCACCCACGGTGTTCCCCGGAACGTGGACGAGCTGTCCAGCCTCCAGTCTTCAGTGGACACGGCCCCAAGCCGGCCCGGCTCTCGAGTTCCCACCGAACCCCCACCTGCCAGCGTGGCGGCCCGCGGCAGCTCCTTGTCCTCCGGCCGCTGGGGCAGGCCTGAGGCCCATCGCAGGGCCGAGGCCAGGCCCCGGCTGAGGAGCACTGGCTGGACCTGCCAGGAGTGTCAGGAGTGGGTTCCTGACCGGGAGAACTACGTGTCCCACATGAAGAAGAGCCACGGTCGGGTACGTGTCGTCACGTGGTCACAGCGCAGTGCCAGGCTCTCTGGACTCGGGTCCTGCAGGCTCAGGGCCCACTTGCATGGCTGACCCCTTAGGGCTCCCGGTGTTGAGGGCCGGGGGGGCGGCTCCACAGATCCCAAGGTCTTTGGGGTGCCCCCGCTTCCTGCCAACATCACCCAGAACCGTCGAGTGGCTCTGAGGCTTTGCACCCCGCCCTCCCCCGCAGACGTTGAAGCGGTACCCGTGTCGGCAGTGCGAGCAGTCCTTCCACACCCCCAACAGCCTGCGCAAACACATCCGCAACAACCACGACACCGCGAGGAAAGTCTACACTTGTGGGTGAGTCCCGGCAGGCGGGAGCCGGGAGGCCTGACACTGAAAAAGACCGTCCGTGGCTTCCCGTCCGTGGCTTTTCTCTGCTGTGAGATCAGGAGTCGGAGGCAAGAGATATGCAAGTTTCTAATGGGAAAATGCTGTGGCTAAGTCAGAAGGCAGGGCTGCTAGACCGGCTTCTAGAACCTGAGCCCTCCCCCTTCGTGCCTCCCTGAGCCTGGGCGGCTCTGCCCGCTGCTCGGACCGAGGGGGGGTGGTGTCGCCGCGCCCCGTGGCAGAGACGCTTCCGCGTCACGTCTGTGCTTCGGGACGTCACCTAGCCTCTCCCTTGCTGACCGGGCCCAGCGCTTGGGCCCCTGGGCAGTGGCGTCAGGGAGCGGAGAGTAAGATGGCGGCCCAGCGGCAGCACACGTATCCTGCCCTGCGGTTGTCCGCCAGCGGGACTTCTCCGGGGAGCCCCGCCCTGCCCAGCCAGGCTGGTGACCGCCCAGCCGGCTCTCTGCTCCAGAGTCCCCGCTGGAGCCAGGAGCGGCCTCGCCCGGCCTCTCACACGGCCTCTCGGTGCAGGTACTGCACGGAGGACGGCCCCAGCTTTCCTCGGCCCTCTCTGCTGGAGAGCCACATCAGCCTTATGCATGGGATCAGAAACCCCGATTTGAGCCAGACGTCCAAAGTCAGACCTCCGGGAGGACATTCCCCTCAGGTGAGTGCAGGGGCCCCTGCCCCTGGAGCCGCTTGCTCAGTGAGCCCCCTGGGCTGCAGGGCCGGCCGGAGGGCTCCGGCGACAGCTTCCCTCAGCGTGGGCCATCCTCTAGTCACGCATGACCCCCCTGGGGACCACAGGCAGGTAAAGGACAGGGACAAAGACCTGGGAGACCGCCCATCAGCCCTTTGTTCCTGTGGTCTCCCTGTCACTTCCCTGTCCTGAGGAAGGCACTGGGATGCCTTCCCCCGCTGGGTGTCATGCTGTGGGGACACTGGAGTGCCTTCACACTCACTGTCCTGCTTCTGCCCACTGGGCCTGGGTCAGGGGGAAGGGACAGGGCTGTCTGTCAGGGGAGCTCGGCAGTGAGTCTCTTACACGCGCGCGCACATACACACTTGTGGGAGGAGCCAGGCCTCGTCACCTGCTGGCCTGGGCCCTCATCCTGTGACCTTGCCCCCATTTCGTGCCCTCTTCCCATTATTTCTGCTGAACTTCCAGAACAGCTTGGTTCCCCCTCACGGTAGGCTTCCTGCTCCTTGGTGGGGAGGGCTGCTCCTCAGAGGGTCACACATGTCCGGGAACTCTGAGAGCCGCCTGGACTTCCAGGGCATTCCTTCCTGGCTACTCAGAGAAGGGCGTTGGTCGGCAGGCCCTTCCACACACAACAGGTGGGGTGTCAGTTGACATTCTGGCGACATCTGTCTGTGATTAAAATGCACACCCCTCTCCAAATGCACGTGCCCTTTGATCCAGCATTCTGTCCCGAGGATTTATCCACCCTATGTCTTCGGCCTTGGCCATGAGGAGGTATGTGCAGGGATAGTCCCTGTGGGGCCGCGTGCAGTGACAATGATGGAACACAACCGAGCATCGCCCACGGGGACCCTGCGCCCCTCGACGGTCAGCGGGCCGGCATTAAGAGAAAGCCTCTGGGTATCCTCGCGCCGACAGTGGCCAGTACAGCGTGTTAAGGAGAAAAAGCACGGGGGAGAAAAGAGTGCATGTAGTGCCATCATTGTGTAGAAGACAACAGTGTTTTTTACAAATCTTTTTTAAATGTTCATTTGTTTTGAGAGAGTGAGTGAGCAGGGGGTTGGGGGGAGGAGGACAGAGAGGGAGAGATCGACGCAGGGCTCGATCTCATGAACCGCGAGATCACGACCTGAGCAGAAACCAAGAGTTGATGCTTAGCTAACTGAGCCACCCAGGCGCCCCGGACAATAGTGTCATCTCTGTGCGCACATAGACTGTCTCTCGGGGGAGCCCCGGAACCCAGGAGGTAGGGCGTCCCCTGCAGAGCAGAGACCATGCCCTTCCCGTGTCTTCGGAATGTGGGGCCACGTGTGTACGTTACATCCGGCGCAGCACCAGCCTCCAGAAAAACCTCAGAGACACCGGTTCTAAACCCGCGTTCAGGGCTGGGGTGAGCCTGGCCTTGGGTGGCAGGGGGTGAGGCAGGGGTGACTCTGCGAGTCTGGGGCTGCACTGTTTCTCTGTGTGGCTCCAGCGTGAGGTTTGGGCCGGGCCGGGCCTCTGCTCACCCTGTGTCCCCCTCCAGGTGAGTCATCTGAAAAGACCAGGCAGCGGAGCCGGGGACGCTGCGGGCACCAGCAATGGCGCGGCCGTCTCTTCCACCAAAAGGCACAAGTCCCTGTTCCAGTGCGCCAAGTGCGGCTTTGCCACAGACTCGGGGCTCGAGTTCCAGAGCCACATACCTCAGCACCAGGCGGACAGCTCCACGGCCCAGTGTCTCCTCTGTGGCCTGTGCTACACCTCTGCCAGCTCCCTCAGCCGCCACCTCTTCATCGTCCACAAGGTGAGAGACCAGGAGGAGGAGGAGGAGGAGGAGGAGGAGGCCACGGCGGAGGCGGCGGAGCCGGAGGAGGGCTCCGGGGAGGAGGCGTCCATGGAGACCAGGGAGAACGGACTGGAAGAATGTGCCGGAGAGCCTTTGTTCGGTGACACAGAGGCCAGGTCACTGGGCCCAGCTCCTGCGGAGGATGGAGCCCAGGACGCTCAGAGTCAACCACCGGCCCCTCAGGACCAGGACAGCCACACCCCATCCCCTCAGGTGTGACCGGAGGCTTTGCAGTGTGCGCGGCCGGAGGGGTGCGCCGGCGTCCCCTGTCCGCCGTGGGGATGATGGGAAATACAAGGCGGTGCCCCGGGGTGCCCTGGGTGTCTCCCAGCCCTGTGCAGCGTGTGGTCACCCGGGGCCCTGACGATCTGAATTTGCTTTTGTTATTTATGGCTTTGTGCTGCTTCTTGGTACCCCAGCTCTTGTCTGTGTCCTTCCAGCCCCAGGCCACGTAGGTGGCCCAGCCCCAGCGCCGTCACCTCGGCTCAAGACCCCTTGGCGCCGTGCTCTTCCGGGAGGTCCCTGCTTGCTGCCTTTAGCCAGGGCTGTGCTGGGAGTCCCGGGGGTGCAGACGGCCTTTCTGCTTCATGCCAGCAGAGCTGGAGAGGGGTGAGGGTGCGGCCCTCCTGGGGCCTCCGCCCGGGCTGGCCTGGGGGGGGTGCAGTCACCCTGCCCTCCCTTCCTATCTTCTCAGATTCTTTTTCCCAAAAACAGTTCTGGAGAAGTGTCACCCCAGCCCTCCTGTCTGCGTGGGTGGAAGAAGGTTGTGCAGCACACGTCTGTTGGGGCCCTGGGGGGGCAGGCGCTGCTGCCCAGGCAGGCAGGCACCGGGAGGCAGACCCCCTTCAGGAGGAGCTGGGCGCCCCCGTTCTGCTGCTGTCCTGCCTTTCCTGACAAGTGGGCCTGGGGGCACACGGACATCGGAATCCTTGTGCTCCGGCTCCTGTGCCCTTAGAGAGGCTGCGGCTCCGGGCAGGCCGGCCCCTCCTCCTCTTGGCTACACTCATGTTGCTCAGACGATATTTCAAATAAAAAATCTTCGTACCATGCAGGTGGGCTCTTGTGTTCCTCCTCAGGTGAGCCTGGCCCCGCCCTGCTCCACGTAAGAGCCTCTCGCCCACTTCTGTTGCTGTCCCGTCTCTGGGGGGCCCCGAAGGTCGTCTCCAGGTCCTGGAGCCATGGTTAGGAAGCGAGCCGTGTGGAACTTGGTCCTTTAGAAACCTTGCGAGGGCGTGGGGGAGGGTCTTCATGCCGGTCAGGAGTCGCCCGCAAGGTCTCCTGGGGTCAGCAGCCCTGGCAGGAGGGCCCAATCAAAACGTTTTGGGCACCTCCGCAGACCGGTGGCCGTGGGGCGGGCCGAGGGTCGCGGGGAGCTTCTGCAGTTATGTGGCGTTCGGGAGGGCTTGCTGTGCTGCCGCCGCAGGGAGCTCTCGGGTGCACAGACTCGGGGTCAGCCAGGCGCCTGGGCCGTCTCCACTGCTGACTGTCGGGTCCCCGCGCAGGTGCCCCCGTGCTCTGGCGCAAGCTGCTGCTGCGGCGCCGCGTGGCCGGGGTGCAGGGCTGGGCCTGGCCGAGTCCCAGGCCGCGGAGGGGAGCGGTGCCGGCCGCGTTGTCACAGGGGCCCTCTCGAGGGAGTCAGATAGGCACGCCTGGCCTTCTCACAACTAAAAAGTACATTTTCTGTCAAATGCCAGATTTTTAGTGGAAATGTGAATGGCACGGAGAGCCACTAGCGTGTGCCTCAGTTTCCAGGAGACTCTGCCATCCCTGCTTCCCAGGCAGGCAGTGAGGCAAGCTGGGCCTGAGGCCGCCGCCCACAGAGCCCACGGCCACCCAGGTTGGCTGCCGCCCCTTTCCTGGCTCCACCACAGGGCCTGCCCTGCACCCCGCGGTCCATTCGCAGGTGCAGATCACAGAGGAGGCTCTGCGAGGGGTTTGAGATGGATTGGCGCCTCTCCTCCCACTCGGAAATGGTGTGGGGGGTGTGGGGGAGGGCACGGCCACCTTGCGGCCTCGGCCACCCGTCCTGACCCAGATCCAGCTCTCTTTCCTGGGACTGGGGTGGGGCCGGAAGTCTGAGCTCCTCCCCCGGGAACCTGGCCCACATCCTGGGTGCTGCCCTCCATCAGCTCTTAGCAAAGCCCCTCACCTCACTGCTCAGCCCCTTCCAGACAGTCCTGGTGGTTCCCATGCAGCTCGCTGCACAGGCGTTCGTGGGGTGAGGCACGGGGGACCTTTTCTGAGTTTGTGAAACACTAACTGCGTGAACGCAAGCAGTTCTTGCCTTTAGGGCCGGGAGGGTGGGGCGCCCCTCCCCGGTGTTCAGGCTGGGATGGGGGTGGTCAGCCATGCCTTGCCTGGGACACGTATCCATGTAGCAGCAGTGGTGGCGATGGCCCTGCAGGCCCTGCTTGTGCACCCCACATCTTGCTAAATACTTCTGGTGGCTTCCATCTAGTCCTCACAAGGACCTCACAGACAGAAAACCGCAACTCCGAGAGGTCAGAGGACCTGCCAGGCCCCCTGTAAGCGCTGGTGCCGAGTCAAGCCCCAGGGGTCCCCAAGTCCTGTGCTTGTGGCGTCAGGCCCTGGGCTGCCTCAGAGCCCCGGCTGCTCGTCCACACTGTGCAGCCACCCACACGCCTGCTTTCCTACCTCCCCTGTGGTCGGGGTGCCCCACCGAGCGCCCCGTTCTCTTTGGAGTCAGTCTGCGCCGAGTCATCCCAAGGAGAACCCTGCACGGAACTCGTGTGTGTGACCCTCTGTGACCTCTCATTCACATCGGGTGTACCTTGCATTTGAAGAATATTTCTGGGCGGGGGGGCACCATCCCAGAAAACATGGTTCCCTCAGGGTCCAATATCTTCTGATCTTTTCTTTTTTTCAGATGTTTTTAATGGGTGTGCTATCATATCGTTTGTTATCATCAGAAAACTCTTGCTGTAACAAGCACTTATCTGCACATTAGCTGATCAAGTTAAACAGAGAAGATCCCCATCCTTGTAGAAACAACCTAATACACTGTAAGGCTTGACGAATGACTCGTGTTTATTTTCCAACTGCTTTGTCTCTGTAAAATGACGTGCCGAATCACTATAATTGGTGTAGAAAGAACTGTTCCCTTAACTTATGTAAACAGTCTGGTTTTGAAAACTTCACAGTTGTGGCTCAGCGAGTTCCCGACACGCTGCCTTCCCCTCGAGAGAGGAGCCCGGCACAGCCCCGTTCATCACTGTATATCCCGCTCTGGGCGCGCTTTCTTTGACTCGTTTTTGAATTTGTTGTTGTTTTGAAAAATTATACATATACATGGTAAGACATCTGAACAGTACGAAAGAGTGAGTATACAACGAGGAGTAAGCTTCCGATCGGAGGTCAGCCTGCGGCTCCCCAGCCCACCTCCAGGGCTCATCACTGTTACCTAGGTCTCGTGTACCCTTTCTCGGCAACTCTATGCATTTACAAGTTTATAAATATGTATATTTATATATCTATTTTTAATACAAATGGTAGCATTCTATGCAGTGTTCTGAAGCTTGCTTTTTTTCAATTCCACGGTGCAGAGTGTTCCAGATTCATCCAGTGGGTCCGTCTAATTCTTTGAAAGCTCCTCACACAGTTCCTTGCAGACAGGAGCGGTCCAAAGAGCGTTCGAGTGAGTGAGTGAGTGAGTGAGTGAGTGAGTGCACGCACGTATGCACGCGGGAACGAAAGAATCTGATTCAACTGGTCGCTACAAAGTTGTCTCAGGGTCTGTTCTGAGCAAGAATGTTCTAGATTCTAGGATGTGCTGTGTCCTCACCCCTCCGGCACCCCCCCGTACCCCCCACAGTGTTTTCCAAGGAGTTCAGGCCTTTCTCCACCTTTTCCAAGAACAGATGCCACAGCGGCCTCAGGAACCAGGTCCTGGGAGCCCTGGCCCATCTGGAGGAAGGTGCAAACTAAGAGCCGGGTCCCAAGAATGGGTTTTTTGTTTTTTTTTTTTTTTTTTTGAGGTCCCTATTAGCCTTTTTTTTTGTTTCTCTTTTTTTAAATAGCTTTTTCTTATTAGAAAATGACATCACATTGTTAGAGAAAATAAAAACATGCGTATTTATAATCCCATCTTACTTTTGCATTTGTTTTTATTTCTGCTTTATCAGTTTCCAGTCCTTTCCAACTGCTTTTCCAGCTGGACTTATTCAGCTCCTAGCTGACTATGGTCGGATTATGGTAACAGCCAGAAAGTGAACGCTCCCATATGACAGACGTTATTCTCCCATCCAATCTCTTATTGAGCTCAAGACTCAAAATACTAGGATTCCTTGGAGGCTCAGAGTGGTTGAGTAATTTCCCCAAGGCCACAGAGCTGGGATTCACTCAGGTATGAGCAGCGCCACATTACCTGATTCTGTACCCGACTTTTTTATACTTAACTTTATATCTGGGCATTTTCTGTGTTTCTACATAGTCCTTAAATCCTCATTTTCGATCATTGTCATCATTTTCAAATCAACATAACTTACTTAACCCATTTCCTGTTTAACATTTAAATCTCCCTCTCTGTCAGTGCAGGGAAGAGTCTGGGGCATACAGCCTTTTGTTTCTGCAGCATTATTTCCTCAGGGGGTTATCCCTGCTTTTCTTGCCCCCTGGCAATGTGATAGAAGGAAGAAAGCCAGGGACTAGAAACCTGAAGCTCTATAACTGAGCTGTTTGATGGTTCTTGGCCTCACTACTCCCATGCGGCAAATAGGTGTGGGTGTGTGTGTGTTGGCTTATATCTCTGGGGATCCTGAACCTGGCTAGATTTTATCTTCTTATTCCTTATGTGTTTATGTTAACTGCATTTCTTTTCCTGTACAATTGTTGTACTTATTTATTGGCCTCTGGTCCTTAGTCACACATACAAAAATGGAAATGACCCCTCTCCACTCCCTTCCCCCAAGGCAGTATCCCTTGTCTGCATTTATTTATATTACCATTTCCATCAGATTTATGCTTTTTCAGTAGAGTCTGGCTCTTCTCTGAGTACTTCTTTTGGCTTTTGTCAGGCCTTTCCGAATTTGAATTTGGACTGTTTACAGGATAATGTAGAAGTGTCTTCAGGTCCCTCTGTTACCTGGGTATCTTTTCATTAGGGACCTGGGCGCAGATGAATTCTTGAGCTAGTTCATTGTGTCCTGCATTGGCCTTTTAAAATGCTCTTATGTTTACATCAATTATTGCAAATTGAAGTTGAGTTTTTAGTGCATGAATACGAAAAAAGAAAGTATCTACGTAATTGATTGTATGGAAAATGGGGGAAAAGGATATGATAAAGCCAGTCAGGTCAGTTCTAACTGGGAAAAATGCCCCTTTTAACGAGAGCTCACGTGAGGGATCCAGGAGCACCATCGCCTCAGAGGTGGGCACGCTCTGTGTGTGTGTGTGTGTGTGTGTGTGTGTGTGCGCGCGCATATGTGTATATGTGTATGTGCGCGCGCATGTGTGTATGTGTATATGTGTGCATGTGTGTATGTGTATATATGTGCATGTGTGTGCATATGTGTGTCTGTGTGTGCATGTGTGCATGTATGTGTGTATGCATGTGTGTGCATAGGTTTTGCCTCTGTTTTCTGTGAAGATGGGGAGAGTTGATCATGCCCTTGACGTCTGAAGAGTGTTTTGGCTGCTCCCGGACGGGGCGTTCATGTATGAAGCTAGGAGCCTCCACTGTTTCTCAGCCTCCCTTTTTCAGTTACAGCCCACGGCACACTGTGTACACAATTCCTGTTTTCCTCTGGGGCTTTCTGGTCCTTAGGTCAATTTGCTTGAAATTTCTCCCTAGGACCCATGGTGCATAGACAGGGCTGGATATTTTTTGTATCTGAGGAGGAGGGTAGGGTTTTGCTTCCTGAGAAGCTCTTTGCCTAAGACGGAGGAGGCTTTGCAGCAGGGCTTTGAATATGATTTCCAAATGGGGTTGGGAGGGGTGGGGGGTGGGGAAGGGGGAGGGGATGGCAAGGAAAAGGTAGAAGGTTGTGGAGGGCAGGCAGGAGCATCTGGGCAGCTGGAGAGTTTAGAGCCTGGAGATGGCACCTGACTTCGCAGGCGGGTGAGGGTGGTGGTGACCCGCTCACACACTAGGAGCGGTCCGTTACGGGGAAACATTGTGGGTGGCAGCAGGCCGGAAAATGATCTTAAAGATGATCGGTGGCACCCATGGGTGAGCAGTCCTGGCGGCCACCGTTGCTGAGAGGTAGTAACAATTGCAAATGGACAAGAAGATGTAGCTGCTGTGGAATGGAGGGCTGGCCGAGACACACGAGGTTTCTTAGAGAAAGACTTGAAGGGGAGAAGGACCTGCCTACCGGTGCTGCAAGAAGACCCCGGAGGCCTGGGCTGCAGGGCGGGGCGGGGCGGGGTCAGGGGCGGGCTGCAGGGCGGGGCGGGGCGGGGTCAGGGGCTGGCTCCCGGTCTCTGCGGGTGCGGAGTTTGTGCCCTGGGCCTGAGTGACCTGCTCCCTGACCACAGACTCACCCTGGCATCTCTCATCTTATTCTGGACAGGGCCGACGTGGAATGAGAGTAGGTGCTCTGGGGAGGGCACCCAGCTGGGACAGCTCTGCCCGAGTCCCAAATTCCCCTTCCAATCAAACCAGAATCAGGAGTGGCTTCTTGTAGCCAGTAATCCTTTAATTGGTGTCCACTTACCCCGGTGCAGATGGGACCACGTCTCCAGTCCCTGGAGGGCCAGCCAGCATGGCCGTGGCCAGCTCACCGAGAGAGGGAGAGCCCGGAATCTCCACCCTCCAGGGTCAGGGTTTCTGGGGGTGGGGTCTGGGGGGAAGGCCAGACGAGCCGAGCAGTCCGGGGCACTGCAGACTGGCCTCCAGGAATTACAGCTCACAGCAGTAGGGCCTCCCGGGAGGGTGGGAGCAGCCGAAATCCAGGGCTTTGCTGAGCTCAGAGCTGAGGCCTTAACAAGGAGTGGAATCAAAAGAAGGAAAAACAGAAGGAACTGGAGGGTTGGACACGTGTTCGGCTCACCACGGTACTAATGACTTGCCCTGAGAGAGGCCACAGGCCTGGGGGGCTCGGAAGCTGGGAGGGGAAGCTGACGTGGCTTCCTGGGGAAGGCCTCACTGACCTCTGAACTCAGTCCCTGTGCCACGGCTCGTGAGAAAGGCGACCTCAGCCTGCGTCCACACAGTCTGCGTCCACACAGCCGCCATAGAGCAAAATAAGATCCTGACCAGAATGGCACCGGTGGTAGTTGTACTGAGCCCGAAGAGCTCACGTGTGCAGCGTGATGTTCGTGGCACAGTAGCGCAAGGCGGACACTGGCAAAGCGGACATGTTCCCAGGACGGAGCGTCCGGCCGGTGTAGGGCCCTCGGTGCCATTTCCTTCAAGGAGCTGCTGAAGGAACTCCAAGGTTCGTCAAGGAAAGAGGTGTTCCACAGTCTGTCAAGGCTACACCTCCTCTGTGTGGCCTCAGAGGGCAGGACAGAATTGGACTTGATAAGAGGAAAATCCTCCTGAAAATGAAATGCACTGCCTGGAGGAGAAGCATGTTCCCAGTGAGAGGTGGAGGGGATACTGCACGGTGACCCCGTCCCCTTCCTGCCGACCCTGGGGGATCCCTGCCCTCCCCCCACCCCCCCGCCCTCACTTTTCATTTCCTCTCTTCCACACGGCTGGGGTCACATGTTCTGCCACTCAGGCGTGTCCCAGGCCAGGGAGCCGGCTCTGACCCCAGGGGGCCCCACTGTAGCGCTCAGGGACTGGCATCTGGCCACTCCTGCCCGGCGGGCCTGGCTCTGACCCCTGCTTCCGCGCTGGCCATTGCCGTTGGTCTGTGTCGGCTCCAGGAGCCCAGAGCTTGCACTTGATAACCCAATCCTGGCCACTCCTTACCAGTTGATACTGCGCCTGGTTTCCTTTGAGCTCTTTTGAGTTGTGGAGGCAGGGAGGGAAGGGAAAGATGGAGTAAATGTGTCCGGGAAAAGCAACCATTTTGTCACCCTCCTGGGCGGTGCGGAAGGAGGCTGGGCTGGGGGCTCGGGGAGCCGGCGGGAAGTTCGAGCGCCTTGGAAAGAACAATGTACATTTCGAAGCAGGGGTTCGTCTGACTCAGAGATGACAGAGACAGCCCGTCCTCCTCCAGCGCTGATGCTCCTGTCCGATGCGCTCACGGTCCCCTGCTGACCGCTGCGAGAGCGGAGCGGGGAGGGGAGCTTGGAGTCTTGTTTGGAACCGCGGCGGCAGGGAAAGGAAAAGGTCGGCTTGGGGAGTTGGGGAAGGGTTGCCAAGCTGCCTGAGGCCGGACTTAGGTTGGACACCAGAAGTGTTGGCCAGCCTCGGAGGGAGGAGCCACGCCGGATTCCAGGTTAGGAACTGGCAAGGCCAGTTTAGGAGAAGCCAAGGGGCAAGTGCAAGGGGAACCCCGAGGGAAGTGTAGTTGAAGGGGAAGTTACTGTCTACACCACACTATGCTTGTGTGTAGACAGGGATGCGGTGAGGTGGATAAAGAAACCAAGAAAAAACTCATGAGTGGAGAAGTTGGCGGGGGTGGGGGTGGTTGGGGGTCTAGAGTTGCCCTAAGACAGAGGGCGGGTTTAGTAGGTGGAAAGGTAATAGTAAAATAGCATTTTGGAGCTGGAGGAATTCCTCTGACTGGGTTCAGTGGCTGCTAAAGGGAAGTGGAGGTGAAGGTCTTTGAGGGGATGCATCCATGGACCTGCTGAGTTGGCTGAGTTACTAGAAGGGCAGGGGTGATGGCAGGGGCCCGGAGCCTGGTACACAGTGAGACTCAATGTGCCGTGACCTGAATTCAGTAAGTTCAGGGGGAAGGCGGTGAGGAGCGTGGAATGGTGTCCTGACAGCTCATAAACGTTGGGTAATGTATGCTTTTGGCCAGCGCTTCAAAGGAGAGCGGATCGTTGTCTCCGACCTTTGTCAGTGTTGGAAGAGGGAGCTGAGTTGGAAGAGGAAGAGATGGAACCAAGTCAAAACAAACTCTTGTAGACGTCTACACGAGGGGCCGGTGCAGTTGGGTCACAGAGTCCCAGGAGGCCCTGCCATTCTTTGACAGGGGCAACTTCCCCAGTTATTGCAGAGCGAAATGTGTTAATTCACAGTAGCCCAAGGGGCCACCGGGTGGCTCAGTCCGTTAAGCACTCGAGTCTTGATTTCGGCTCAGGTCAGGATCCCGTGGTTTGTGAGCTTGAGCCCTGTGTCCGGCTCTGCCCCATTACTGTGGAGCCTGCTTGGGATTCTCTCTCCCCCTCTCTCTGCCTCTTCCCCACTTGCACACTCTCTTTCTCAAAATAATAATAAAAAAAAAGCTTTAAAAAAGCAAACAAAAAAACAGGAGCTCAAGATTTTCCTACCACAAGCACCCAGTTACTCTAGGGCCCCAGGAACTTCAAAACATCCGGGGGGAGAGGGTCCTGCCGCCACTAACAGATTCCGGCAACACTTCATCCGCGGGTGCATCTAATAGCAGACCTCGGATTATGGTTATTTCCAAATGCCAAATCACGGCATGAGCTTCTCTGTGCTCTTTCAGCACCGTGTGCAAACTTCTATCAAAGGTTCCATCTTTCTTCCACTAGAGAGGTTCTCCAGGGTCCAGACTAGAACAGCCCCGTACCTTCAACGCCTGGCATGAGGCGTGGTGTGCAGCAGTCAGCATGCACGTAATAAACACTTGCTGAATGAACACCTATGACCGCCAGGATCATAAAGGGAATGCCTCACTCCTCTTTCCAAAGGGGAAAGCTAAAACTCAGGGATGGGGAGCCATTGCCCAAGGTCACACGCAGCGGGAGAGGAGCATTAGAACCTGAGTTTCGGGACTCCCAGCCTAGGACTTGCTTGACCCCACTCGACCCGCTCTCTCTCTCCGGCTAGCCTGTAAACTTGGAGAGGAAAGAGATGGTGCCTTTCTGATCTCTCCCTCCCTGGGTATCTTGGCACCCCTTCCTCAGCTCTGCCCCCATCCTCATGAAAGTCTTGCTTATTAAGTTGGCAGATAACCCCAAGAAGCTGGAAGGATGCCAGATGGCAGGAGCAGAATCCAAAACGGTTCAGACAAGGAGGAAAGGGAGTGCAAGATTAAGAAGACGAGCTTTAACTAGAAAAAGGTACAAGTTTGCCCTTAGGATGAGAAAAGACTTTACAAGCAGGAGTGAGAAGACTTAGGTGAGCAGTGGTTCACGCTGAACATGGACAAGCTCAGGATCAATGAAACAATTTGGCTGCCGAAAGGCCATTGCTAGGGTGTGGGGCCCAAACCCAGAGAGGTGGTGATTCAGGCCTAGGCTGCTGTAGGGTGACCTCTGCGCCGGTCACATTTCCAAAAGGAAATCGATCAATTGGAGGGCCACCAGCGGTGCCCTATCCGTGGTCCTGTGAGAGGTGGGCTGGAAGGGGAGTCTAGGCCCCTCAGTGTACCAGACAAAAGCTTCCAGAACTGGCCCTGCCTTATCATCCCATTCCCCGTCTCTTTTACACACGAGCAACAAGCTCACCGGGTTATGATGTGCCCACACTAGTCCCTCCCTCTGGAATATTCTGTCTGTCCTTCTCCCCTCTCCCACCAACAGTCGACTTGGTGACCAACTATGCAATTTTCAAAATCCTTCTCGAGCTTTACTGCCTGGTAAACCGTCCCCACCAAAGCCCCTGGCAGCCCAGGCTTTGCACCTGTATGCCCCCCTCCCAGCTAGCTCTATAACTGTGCATTCCGCCTTCACTGCATTTGGCTTATATGCCAGTGTCTCCTATCTGACACAAGGTTTCTGAAAGCACAGTCCGAGGCTCCTTCCTGTAGCACATTGCCCTAGCCTGACCCCTGGGTCCTCACACAACTTAAACAAATGCCCCAACACTTCCAGCAAGCTTCCAGATACGTGGAGGACCGTCCTGTAGGTGATGGAAGAGAGTTTGATGCGTGCACCTGCAGAGAGCCAGCAGCGAGGATGAACGCGGGCGTGTGGTTGGGAGACGGATTCGGGCTCGCCAGGAGAAACTGCCTGAGTCTTGGTCAGGACTCACATCTGCCAGCAGAAGCCTGATTTGAAGGGGCGTGAGCAGAGGGAGAACTTTGGGGGCACCCCGATTCCACGAAATGTTTGAGCTGCCAACCCACAAGGTCAGAGGCAAAGCTGGATGGACCTCAGGAACACGTCCCTGGAGGCCGTCAGGACTCAGCCCCTGGCTTTTGCTTCTCTCCCTCAGCTCCCTTCTTCCTCGCTGCAGACTGGCCTCCTCCACCAGGCAGGAAACATGGCTGCTGGAAGCCGAGGCTTCCCCACTCCCAGCTTCCCCAGTGCAGAGAGGCTGCCTTTCGCTCCCAATTCCAGGTGAAAACATTTTGGTAGAGAACGCTGCCTCCCACGGCCTGGGCGTGATGGTTGCGTCGGGGGTCGGGGAGTGGGTACACCACTAGGCTGGCTCGAGTCAGCGGCCAGCCACCTGAGGCCAGGGACGGGGGCCCCCCAGGAAGCAGGCATTCGCAGCTGGAACCACACGGTGAGAGTCGGGGGAAGGGCCATTTCCAGAAGGACTGGGAATGTACATGGATGCAGCGTCTAGGACAGAGGGGCTGTACCCCTTTGCTCCAACTTTATTTTTAAAACTTATTTTATTTTATTTTATCTTTTTAAAGTGTTTATTTTTGAGAAGGAGGGAGGGAGAGAGAGAGAGAGAGAGAGAGAGAGAGAGAGAGAGAGAGAGAGAGAGAGAGAGAGAGAGAATCTGAAGCCGCCTCCAGGCTCTGAGCTGTCAGCAGAGAGCCCTATGCCCCGGATGGAGCTCATGAACCATGAGGTCCTGACCTGAGCTGAAGTCTGATGGGTGAGGACTGAGCCACCCAGGCGCCCCCTCCTTTGCTCCCACTTTCTAATGATCACAGTTATCCAGCTCCAGGCACTTTCTGGACGCTTTCATGGAAAAAGAAGAAAAAAGGATGGCCTAACATTGGTCACCCCCAATATTTAGAACCAGGTTTAGGCAGTGCTTACCATCTCACTCTCAGAAATCGCTGCGCGGTGGGGTTGTGTTCTGGGCATTAGGACTCAGCCATCGCCCCCCAGGTGCTGGGAAATCGAGGCTGGGTGGAGAAGGAGGTCCAATTCTTCTCCAAGTGGTTTTTGAGCCCTTCACCCATGCTAGATAAGGAACGGGAACACGAGACGCATCCAGGGGGGCTCTGGCCTCCTAGGGTCACTCCACGGAGCCGGGTGGGTCTAAGCGGTGGGCCGACAGTCACCACCAGCCAGGGCTGTCAGCAAGGAGAAGGGGGCGGGTCCCGGGCTCCCCCGGCGCCAGAGCAGCAGGCGGCCCCGGGCCTTTGGCCGAGCGGCTCCCCCAGCCCCTTCCACCCCTTCCACCGCGCGGGGGCCGCGGAGCCCGTGGTCGCTCGGTGGGAAGGGGCGCGGGGAGAGGGGAAAGAAGGCCGGAGGGAAGCCAGGCCCGGGGCCTGGGATTTGGGGCACAGCGGGAGGCCTCCCGGGACGGACCCCGACGGCTGGGCCGCTCGGGGCGCA
>NC_043708.1:135976637-135995798 GCF_006229205.1 Suricata suricatta
GCCGCAGCTACCTGCTCAGCGTGCGGCCCGAGACCAGGTGAGCGGCGCGGGGGCCGGGCGGGACCCTCGATGGCACCGGGCTCCCGCTCCCCGGGCGGGGAGGGGGGCCCCCAGGCCCCTCGCGGCGTCTCCTGTCCCGACCCCTCCGGGCCCGTGGGCCTCGGGCTGAGAGGAGCGGGGCCCCGCTCGGGGGAGGGGCGGGCGGGGAGGTCTCGCGGGGACCCGGAGGCCCCCCGTATCTCCCCTCCTACCTCCGTCCGGCCCGCGGCCCGCGGGCACCCTCACCCCACAGCCGCTCCTCCCCGGCCTCGGATTCCACAGCCAGTGATAAGGGAGTAAGGGACGGAGTGGCTGACATTCCTCCCTGGCTAGGAGGGAGGGGAGAGCAATGGCGGGGTGGGGGGATCGGAGAGATGGGGGGCCCTCAGGGCCGCAGGGGTGGTGGGGGTGGTGGGGGGTGTTCACCAGGAAAAAAAAGTAAGGTTCTTCTTTCCGGGCAAATAGGTTCTTCCTCTGGGACTGTGGTCCCCCCAGGAGCTCTGTGGGGCCGGTGAGGTGAGGCGGTTGCGGGATGAGGTAGGGGGAGGTTGGTCCTGTCTGAAGAGTCAGAGCTTGGGGTTCTGAGGGAGCTAGTCGTCCTGCCCGGATTGGGGGAACGGGGAGGCCACAGGAGGGGTCCAACCGTGAGCTCCTCTGTCTAGAGTTAGAGGTGTGGCCGCTGGCTTTGTCTTAGGAGCTAGGCTACCCACGGTCGGAGAGACGCAGACAGTCGCTCGAAAGGCACACAAGCACTACAAGGCACACAGACACCCAGGGACGCGTGCACTGCCCTGGAGACGGACATTTCCTTCCCCCTCTGGGTGGCTCAGTTTCCCTCCAACTCTGGAGCCTGTTTTCCAGAGGGAACCATGAGGGTTGGCTGTTGGGACCGTGGCCGTGTCACAGCCCCAGAACTTGGCTTGTTGTGGGTTATGCCGAAAACAGCCACTCCTCCGAGAAGCTGTCTGGGGACCTCCTGTCCTCCGTTCCTAAAACGGCACAAAAACAGGCATCAAGGACATTCAGGAAAAGTCCCAGGCACTTCCTCGTGAATTGGCTGAGTTCTGTTGACCTTGGAGTTGGAAAAGTTCAAATGTAACCGGAACCGGTTTCTGCATAAAACTCGTCAAATGGTGTCACATGTCTGGGGCAGGGCTGAGGGCTGGCGTTGGTGACTGAGTCAGACTGGACAAGGCCCCTGGCTGCCAGGAAAGAATGCCCCTTCCTCCTAACCGCTGGCTCTACGGAAAAGCCGGAATGAAGCCGGGACACTTCCTCCAGTCTGTGGGGGAAGCTGACTTCCCTGTAGGAGCGTCACACTTGTCTCCCACTTGTCACAGTGACTTGCCTGGGCTTTGCCTCCTGCATCTGGCCTTTGTCAATACCGCAGAACAAACAGAAGAGACGCAGCGATGGAGGGGGGAGCCGGGGTGGCTTGAAAACCAGGCAGAACGGGGAAGGCAGCGGACCTGGACTTGGACTGTTAGAGAAAAAGCCACTTTGGTGGTAGACACATTTTAATTGCCTAAGTGATGAGCACAAAGCAGGGGGCCAGCCTGCGAACTGCAGGTGGGATGGGTGGCTGGTCCGAGCCCCCTGGACCTAAATGAGAATGCTCTTAAAAGAATACTCTTTGCATCAAGTGCTTGAAGGAGGCAGGGTTGGGGCGGTGTGAGAGAGGGTGTTCTCGTCCGGGCCTGTGGGCTCTGTGTTGCCCCTGCCAGCTGGCTGCAGACCCCTCGGGTCCTCAGGGACAAGGAGGGCCAGACTGATCTTACCTCTGGAAAAGCCTCTGGCCAAAGAGGGGAGAATGTGGATGTGAATGGGTACGGGAGGGGGGCTGTTCTCACTTCTCTAGCAAGGCCTGCCTGTTGGAGCCGGCAGCCACGGAGGCTTCTGTCCCTCAGAACAGCCTGACTGCCTGTGGGGATGGGGAGAGGGCCCAGGAGATGGAGGAGAAAGAGGGTCCCTTGAGGACTTTGCCACTTGTCCTTGGCTCCAGCCCAGATGAACCCTGACTGTCCCAGAGTCCTGACTGAGAGGCAAGTTCTGGTCCGCTCACTCTAGGCTCCACCGTTTTCTGGGTCTCCCTCTCTTCATGGAGCTCACAAGACATTGCTCTAATGGGCCCTTGTGAGGGTGGGCTGCCCTTGGGACTGAGGGACAGCTGGGTTGGGGGCTGGGCCACCGGGAGCTTAGGCCCAGGTCTGGAGCATAGCTCCTTGTGCAGACCTCCCCTCCCCTGACCCCACGACCCTGAAGTGGTTTCTAGTCCGTAGTCCGCACGAGGATGTTTGCAATGCCCGCTGGGGTCAGAGGTGCCGCGTGTGGACGGTCCCAGCCGCCTGGGGCGTCCAGCCCCTAGGGCCTCATCCCTGTAGAAGACGGGGCATGGGTAGGCTACAGCAGGCTAAGGAGCTGTAGTCGGGTGCGTTTAGTTATGACTACCTTCTGAGGGACACTCGGAAGCTTTAGAAGTCTCTGTCCCCCCATTTCTTGGAGACCCTGGTCCAAGGGGGCTCAGAGGCCCAGCAGAAGCTACGGTGTTTGCTACAGACAGCTTTGGGACACCTCTTCTGTCCTGCTGGGGTCCAGCAGGTTGTCCCAGGCTTTCAGGGAAACTGAGGCATCAGGCTAGGACTTCCCAAGGGCCTTTTACATCCCAGAATATGTGAAAGTCAAGAAGCATGGGAGGCCCCGGATTCCACAGCCAGTCCTGGTTCCTCCAGGCTCGCTTTTCCTTCTTTACCAAGAGACCTTTCCCTCCGGGGCCCTGAGTTCCCGTCCTGTAAAATGAAGGTGGCATTAAGAACTCTTCCAGGCCTTTCCACACCAGCGTTTGATGCCCCTGATTCTGACCTCCTCGCAGGCAGTAGAGGGAGACTTTTCCAGCCTGGGCGGGGCCCTACGCCTAGCTTTGCCCCAACCAGCAGGCACGGGCAGCCCCCCCCCCCACCCGCCACGATTCCTCCTGCCTGACCTGGCCCACGGTGCAGGGGTGAGGCCTGGAGGACGCAGGACAGGGAACAGAGCAGCACAAGCGGTCCTAGAGAGAGCCAGGGAGGGGTCACCATGGCGCTCAGTCCCTTACTCCTTGCAGGTGGCACCTGTCCTTCCCCTTGGAATTAGAGAGCTGATTTTCTCCCTCCCCTTCCCAGGGAAGAAATCCAGACCCAACAGAGGACAGATCTCTCACTTACGAGGAGAAAGGCAAAGGAAGTTCGTGGTCAGGAAAGGATGGACTTGGTTCACGCGGCCTCCAGAGGGTTTTAAAGGCCCTGAGCAGAGGCAGCTACATTTTTGCTCTTTCCATCTTTTCTGGAGCAGCAGCTCCCTCTGGGGGCGGCACCCTTCCTGTTTGCGAGACGCACTTGTCTTCCCTATCTCTACCGTCTCTCTCTCTTCCATAAAACAGCTGTTGAATGCCCGTTGTGAGCGGAGCCCTGTGCTGGGAGTATGGTCCGAGGGCTGGGTGGGCAGAAGAAAGGAGGGAGGCTTCCCAGCAAGGAGGACAGGAGGACTGGCTCAGAAGCCAGGCGTGGACATGCCCATGGCAGTTAGGGGCAGGTCTGGTTCCAGTGGAACGTGGCATTGGGAAGTAGAGAACCATGGTCCTAGGGCGTGTGTGAGCAGATCAGGGAAGGCCCTACGTGTCCAATTAAGGAGTTGAGACTCAGTGTAGTACACCATGGGGGGAGGGATCGTTGCATTTCTTTTCAGGGAAGGGGTGTGACGTGAAGGTGAAGGAGAAGGGAGCTGAGGTGGTGATCAGATACGGAGCTGTGAGGGTCTAGACCAGAACGCAACAGCAAGGGTAGAAAGGAAGAAGGTACGGCAAACAATGTTTGGCCGGCTGGACTTGGGACCTGGAGGAGGGGGAGGGGTCCAAAATGGCAGATGTACGGTTTGGAGTTCGGGGGGCTGCTGGAGGTGGCCACAAACCCAGGTGCAAGAGAGGAAGCCGTGTTTGGGGGTGGAGGGTGAGGTTGGATTCTCGGTTACAAAGGGACAGGCCATCCATCAGTGGAGTGGTCTTGTGGCTGGAGATGCAGACCCACGGGCCACAGAGTGGGCCGGGCTGCTGGTCACAAAGTAAGAGCTGTCCACGTAGGGGCAGCTGAGGAGGGTGAGTGCAGGCGGGCGGTCTTCCCTGGGCGTGTCTGTGTTAGGAAAGGTGGAGGGAGAGGCGCGGGGGGGGGTGTCTCCCTGGGTGGGTCCGCAGCCCCCAGCTAGCGTCCACTTTCAGCCTCCCCGGGGCAGAAGAGGTGACCAGGGCCTGGAGACAGAATGGGCCCTTGTGCTGGCCTGCCCGAGCTGGGCGTGTCTGGGTTCCTGCTGAATTCAGTGCTTTGTTTTTCTCTTCTCTCTTCCAGCTGGTTTGCCTTGTGTGGCCCCTTTAATCGTCCTTTAACCTATTAACGGGTGTCCTCCAAGCCACCTGTCTCCTTCCCAGCCTGTTAAGGGATTTCTAGGAATGGGGGCTCTTCTCCCCCAAAAAGCCGAAGGCCGAAGCGGGAGCTGCCCCCAGGCTCGTGTGCTGCAGGGTGGGGACGCCGTGAGCCCCTCTCTTGGGGGCAGTGACCCAAGTGGCCTGGGACACATTTTTTTCCTCCACGCGCAGGCCCACGGGGCTTGCTTCCTGCCTAACCGTTTCCCTGGACTTTGCTGCATTTAACGAGCTCTCCGTTTCAGATACGCCGGTGCCTGGTGGCGCGGCCACTTGCTAACCGGAGCAGGCCAACTAAGACAGCTGGTCCCTTTTAATAGAAAGGCCTCTGGGCCCCAGATGGTGGCCAATTAATACTCTGCAAACTGTTGTTGGTTTTGCCTCCTCTCCTCGCTCTTCTGGCCTAATGATTCCATTTGCTGTTTCCGCTTAGCTTCTCAAGCAACCGGCTGTCTCTCCCCAGCTCTGGAAGGTAAACGCACACTGCATTGCATTTCTCTGACTGCTTTTTTCTCTTGGGCTGGGCACTGAAGGGCCTCCGGGCGACTGCTTGCACACTAACGGGGCTGCATGGGGTGAGGGGAGGGTGGGAGGTGTGAGAGGGCACTCACGTGAGCATGGGTCTCACAGGAGCCAGAGTTGACGCCTGCATGGACCACTGGAAGGCTTCCGGGGACCCAGAAATAGGCAAGGCCTCCCCAGATGCCTGTGACTGTCTCTGTACCCCTGGGAGAGGCACCGTGGGGCCAGAACAGAGAGCCACCAAGCGTGTGACCCACCGCCCAATCCTAGGTGTCTATGGTGTTCGCAGTCCCTCGTCTAGATTTGATACCTTATTGTCTATCTTCTGACCACGGCTAATGCCTTCAATGTTTCCCTCTAAGTCTCTTCTCCTTCTCCCACCTCTTTCTCCAATTCCCCTCCCCCTTTGGCTCCATCCCTGCAAGACCATGAACTCTTTGAGGTCAGGGAATACCACGTTCGCATGTTCCTGCCTTCGCGTGCTCTCTGGATCTGCTCCGGGGCCAGACAGGACCTGAGCAGGCTCACGGTCCGGGTTTGCCCACCAATGCCTGTTCTCTTGCCTCCCCAGCTGGGAACAGCTTTCTCCCGCAGGCCGCACCGACTTTTATCATAAAAGTCAGAACATTTCCTGGATATTTCCCACCACTAGGGCCTCATCCCAGACTCTGATAGATCTGGGGAGAGTCGCCTACGGTTTCTTTACGCAAAGAAAGATTTCTGAGAAGCCAAGTTGGTCTCTGAATTGCTAATCATGTCTACAGACATGATTAGCACCTACGCTGTACGTTTCCTTTGATATAGGAGAACACTGTTCAGGGTTGGTGGGTGGTCTGGAGGGTGGAGGAGAGGGTATCATAACCCGTTCAGAGGTGAGTGGTGCGTGCTAAAAGAGAAAGGATCTTGGAAGTTTCTTTAAGGCAAGGTACAGAACCAAATCTAAGGGCACAGTCAGGTTCCTTTGCACACTGTGAAAGCCAGCGATCCTGGTGTTCTTTAGTGACACGGGATTAGGCTGTGCCATCCTTATGAAGTCACAGAATTGGAAAGACTTGGAGGTGTCAGGGTGGGACCAGACTGTTCCAGCTGCATGCACTTCTGGCTTTCCAGGAGCCTGGAAACGGCACTGAGCAGAGTCCATTCGAGTGGTCGGAGGACAGGGACAGAAAGGGGGTGGACCGTGACCACGTATGCAGTGACTTTCCCTGTCTCCCCTAACCCACCTCGGCCCCCCCTCCTCAGAGGGTGTTCATCTAGTCGTGTCTTGTAGCAGTTATGTATGATTTTCCAGTGTAAGCATTTTCTATAATAGAGTTTAGAACCTAGTGGCTTTGGGAAGATGAGTGTTCTTTTCCCGTTCAAGAAAAGTAATGAAATCAAATAACTACCTGGTACTGAATATGTCACGTGAACACTCGTCTCTGCAAATTTCCTTGAAGCATACTTTCCTCCTCTTCTCTTTCCAGTAGCTTATTTCCTGAGACTTGCCCAAGAAGCTTCATCCTGAAGAGCCTAAGCTGAGTATTAGATCCAGGCTCAGGCTCTGTGGGGCGGACATAGTTAGGGATGCTCTGAATGAGCTGCGGAAGCCGGGAAGTCCGGGTCCTTCTGGCACGGCGCTGGCCTCTGGACACGGTTGGTTGGGATTTGGTATTCCCCAGAGAGCAGCCAGAAACACTTTCACCTGTTTTATCTGGAGAGGCCGAGTCCGAGAGAGGAGGTCGTGACAGAGAGGTGTTACGGACCCCTGACTGCACACCCAGTTCAAGTGTTCCGGTGTGTGAGAGCTTAGGGTCCCCTTTCTGGGCAGTCGCGGTGGTGGAGGGCTCCCGGCAGCGCCCCCAGGGGCCCAGGCACCTGCATTCCCCTGGACACATGACGGCTGGACCCCTGTGGGTCCAGAGGTCTTACCTGATTCCAGACACTCTTCCTGGGATATCACCTTTCTCCCCAAACTCAAGTCCAGAATGCCACCCACAGAAATGACGAGGTGAACGTGGAATTCCTCCCCGCAGAACTCCTCTTCGCTGTGTTCCCATGGACCCTCCCCTGCCCCTGGCGGAGAGGTCGCGAGCAGACGCCCATTGCCTGGGCGGCCACCCCTCCTCCGAGGCACAGAGAAAGGCAGCTTTGAGTGTTTTGTCTGTCTGTCTCCAGTTGCCCCTGCTTCTCTTCACATCCCCCCTCACCTCTGCTCACCACGGGGGTGTGAGTGGGGAGGGGGAGGAGGGCTGGGCACGGCTCGTGCACCGGGTGGTGACGCTTCACGCCTAGGGACGCATCGTGTCTCTGCTGGCCCGTGAAAGGGCTTGGCATGGTGGTTGGCTTCCCGGGCCCAGGAAGGAGAGACTGTACACGCTAAGCCGTGTCGGGGAGTCTGCGCTGGACTCAGCGAGCCCGCAGATGCCCTTGAATTCCGGGAGGCAGAATTCCCCATGGGACCAAAAGGCCTGGCTGCTGCAGGCCCGGGTCTGTTTGTGGTTCGGCAGTCGCGCTGGCCGGTCTTGGCCACCTGAGCATGTGGTGCCCGGGAGGATCCAAGAGCAGACTCTCTTTCCTGAGACCCCTCCGAATTAGAGTCTACCTTTGGGTCTAGACGCCTGGCATTGGCTGGCTTATTCTTTCTCTACTGTGGTCCCTGCTCATAAATTCAGGGCCTTTTGTTTTGAGCCCAAACTTTAGGAGAGGCCCCTGGGCTGTGTGTCCTTGAGGGTTGACTGGCTTTTCCCTCTTTAGCATGAACGGGAGCTCTGCTGTGCTGGGGTCCCCATCCCCGAGGCTGGACCTGTCCACATGCGTGCCTCCCCCATGCACGAGCTTTCCTGGAGATAGGTGGCCCAGGGCGAAGCGAGGCCTTGCGATAGCGATGGGAACCGACGGCAGGGCTGGTGGTTTGGCATGCTTAGAGCCTGGCCCGTCGTCAGAAGCCTGCCTATTGGAATGGGTCTGTATCAAGATGCCATTCAGCCCCGTGGTACCACCCCCGCCCCCAACCTGGCCGAGAGCTCTGGCTCCCTTGAAGGAAGACTTGCTTGGGTGCCGGAGCCATGGCCACAGGCTGGTGGATGGACACGGTACGATTTAAGCTGCTTCGGACCACCCCCGTCCCCGTTGGGCACCACCAGAGCTACCGGCGGTGGGGGAGGGGAAGCCGCTCTGAACAGCTCTTTGCCTTTCCTAGGAGCACCTTCTGCTCCATCATCGCTCAGCTAACAGAGGAGACCCAGCCACTCTTCGAGACCACGCTCAAGTCCCGGGCTGTGTCTGAGGACAGCGACGTCAGGTTCACCTGCATCGTCACAGGTAATGAGGCCATGCCGAGGAGCCACACCAGGGTCACTGCACACAGGAGGGTCCGAGGGGGCTGTGGGGCCAGGCGTGGAGGGGGTGGGCTGTGCGGGCTGGGGTCCCTGTCTCCTCCCATCCTGGAGCCACTAGAGACCCTGCTCTTCTTCAAAAACCTACCTGCGGTGTGGACTCGTTACCCTCAGGGATGTGACTCAGGAGTCTTAGCTCCAAGGAAAGAAGCTGTCCAATGGAAAGACGTTTATTTTTTTAAAATGTTTACTTAGTTTTCAGAGACACACAAAGAGAGGGAGATAGGATGTGAGCGAGGGAGCCTGATGTGGAGCCCGAACTCAAGAACCATAAGATCATGACCGGAGCCAAAGGCTGATGCCTAACTGACTGAGTCACCAGAGCAGGGGAGAGGCAGAGGGACAGAGAGAGAATCCCAAGCAGGTTCCATGCTGCCAGCAGAGCCTGATGTAGGGCTCGATCCCACAAACTGTGAGATCATGACCTGAGCCAAAATCAGGAGTTGGATGCTCAACTGACTGAGCCACCCAGACACCCCAAAAGAGGTTTTCGGGCCCATCTCCCCAAAGGTCCCTGTTTTATAGCTGAGTGCTTTGAGGCTTGTGAATCTCAAGCCTGAAAGGCAGTGATGTATAGGGATTCTGACTGCAGACCCTGGAGAGAGACCTCCTGACCAGGATGCTGGCTCGTCCCCCTGCCAGTTACGTGACACTGGAGAGGCTGCATAACCTTGCTTGACCCCTCAGCACCTCATCTGTAAAGTGGGGGTGATCACAGCATGAACACCCTAGGGCTATCGTGAGACTGGATGCATCGGGACCTGCAAAACGTGTGGATAGGACCTGGCATGCAGTTAGTGCCAAATTCAGAAGATGATCGTTTGCTTTTCCCTGAGCTCCACGCTGGGACCTGGCAGAGCGGAGCGGGGGACACGCCTCGGAGGAGGAGGCTGGTGGGGTGAGAGGACTGGAGAGCCGGCTCTGGGGACTGCCCTCCTCCAGACCTCCCAGCAGGGTCTCCTGCCGCACCGGCCTGACCTGCTCGCGGGGCCAGCAGGACCGCCCTGCCCAGCTGGGCAGCCATCGGCCAACGGGCCCAGGGCAAGATTCCCTCCGAGAACCCCCCTTTTTTTTTTCAGTAAATCGAGGGCATTGGTGGTGTCCGGCTGTGACAAGCCCTGATTCGGGGGCCCTGTCCGGCCCAGTCAGCTCAACAGCTTCTCTGCGATTGGGTTCTTCTGGGCAGTTGCACCCTTACCCAGAACCCCCTGAGCTCCAGGCTGAGAACACGGTCTGTTCCCGGGGACACAGACGCGTGGCTATATTCCTTTGTGCGGCCTAACATTTTGCAACATTTGTCTGTTTCCATTGTCACTGGATTCTTACAAAACCTGGTGAAGTAAGTGCTATTATTAGTCAAATTTGCGGAGAAGGAAACCAAAATAGGCTAGGTGACCTGCCAAAGTCCACGGCGCTGGTGAGGAGGATGCACACCACTCTAAGGCGTCAGACGCTGCTTGCTCATGCCCGCCCTGTGACCGTGGCACTGACCGTTTTCTGAAAAACCTGGCTCTTTCACAAATCTGTGCTTTTACATCTGCTATTTTCCTTCCTTTTAAAGGAAATTAATTTTTATTTGATCAAGTTAATACATGCACATAGTTTAGGTCTTCAGGTTATACTGACAGGCATGTATCAAAATACAGGAGCCCCCTCCCCCCCATTTGTCTTCCCGGAAGCAACCGTTGCCTCCTTTTAGCTGTTTCTTCTGGTGTCTGTGTTTCCACAGTGCGAGGAGAAGGTGGCCACGGCTGACTTTTGAGACTTGGGAATTTCCTGCTGTCTGGTCTTCCTGTTATGGCTATCTTCATTTTCTCTGTTTCTCCACACTTATCTTCTCAATCCGGTTATATCGTGATTTTTGCTTACATGAATATTTACCGTTTGCCCTATTTCTATGCAATATTATTCATAACAACATTGTAGTATGCTATATTTCTTTCTTTTGTCGTTACTCAAGTTAATACTTTCTTTAATTTTTCATTTAATTGGCTTTTTGCTATGTATTGCTGCTTTTTCTTATCCCATCCAATAGCCTCTTAATACACTTAAAAAATGTCTTTTTCTGGTTTTTATTTATTTTTGAGAGACAGAGATGGACAGCGTGAGCAGGGGAGGGTCAGAGAGAGAGGGAGACACAGAATCTGAAACAGGCTCCAGGCTCTGAGCTAGCTGTCAGCACAGAGCCCAACGTGGGGCTTGAACCCACGGACCATGAGATCATGACCTGAGCCAAAGTCAGACGCTCAACCGACTGAGCCACCCAGGTGCCCCTTAATACGCTTTTCTATAAGGTCAGCACCATCAGGACTCTTGTGAGCTGCTTTGCTTGGGGCCATCCTTCTCGGAGATCTCCCTTCTTCTGTCTGAACTGGTGGCCTGTTAGGTCCCATACACAGCTGTTATCCTGGGGTTTCCTTTGGCCTTCCTCCTGGGTTTGAGTTAGTTTCCTGGATCCCGAGTCCTCCTTTTTTCTGGATTTATGCTCTGGCCTTACTGACCCACATTCTCCAGCAGCTTTATCAGGTGAAGAAGCCATCTACCCGAGGTGGCCCGGCAGCAGGAGGCACCGGGACAGCCAGCCCTCCGCCCGCCTCTCGTTGGAGCCATTCTGCTCCAGGGCGATCCAGCTGTTCTGGGCATCTGACACCATTGGCATCCTGGGATCTCCCTTTACCACCATCCTATAATTCCCTTTACCTCTCTCCTGTGACAGTTTCCCGTCTTCTATAGTCCGTGTGCTTCTTTGTCTCAGTTTACAGCCTTGTTTTGGTAGCTTCCTAGGCAGAGTACACGGGAAGCAAATGTTTCTTGCCAAACAACTTCTGTCTGAAAATTATTTTTTCTCTATTTTACTCTTTAAAAAATTTTTTTTACATTTACTTTTTGAGAGGCAGAGAGAGACCGAGTGCAAGTTGGGGAAGGAACAGAGAGAGAGGGAGACACAGAATCTGAAGCAGACTCTAGGCTCTGAGCTGTCAGCACAGATCCTGAAGTGGGGCTCAAACTCACAGACCCCGAGATCATGACCCTAGCTGAAGTCAGACACCTAATTGACTGAGCCATCCATTTGCCCCTCTTTCTATTTTACTCTTGATGGAGAGTTTGGCTGGGTATAGAATTCTAAGTTGAAAATAATTGTCCTTGAGAATCTTGAAGACATTGCTGCATTGCCTTTTTGCTCCCAGTGTTAGTGTTCAGAGCAGGAAGATGGTTTGATTCCTCACTCTTTGTAGGAAGCTTTTCCCCCCTCTCTGGAGGCTTATAAGAATGTTCTGGTATTTCATAATGATGTATCTTGATATGGGTATCTTTTCATCCTGGGGTGTGCTTGGACACTTTCAATCTGGTAACTGATGGTCTCTAGTTCTAGGAAATTTGAGATTAATGCAATGTTGCTTTCTTCCTCCTGTTTTCTCTGTTCTTTCTTTCTGGAACTCTCTTTATGTAGATATCTGCTCCCCTAGACTCATTCTCTTATTTTCTTATCCTTTCCCCCTCCTCTTTTATTGATTTGTCTTTTTGCTCTACTTTTCAGGAGATTTCCTCAGTGTTATCTTTCAACTTTTCTACTGTTTTTTAATGTTTATTATTTTTTAATGTTTATTTTCATTTATTTTTGAGAAAGAGAGGGGGGAAAGAGAGAGAGAAAGTGAGTGAGAGAGAGAAAGAATGTGAGGAGGGAAGGGGCAGAGAGAGAGAGGGAGACATAGAAGCTGAAGCAGGCTCTGCTCTCTGAGCTGTCAGCACACAGCTCAATTTGGGGCTTGAACTTATGAACCACCAGATCATGACCTGAGCCAAAGTCTGATGCTCAACTGACTGAGCCACCCAGGCACCCCTTCCACTGGGTTTTTAGTCTCTAAGAGCTCCTTAAAAATTTTTTTACTGTGGTATCTATCCTATTTTTTTCCATGAATGTAATGTCTTCTCTTAGCTCTCTGAGACTAGTAATGATAGTTTTCTAGAAGTTTCCTTCTCACTGTGTAGCTTGGGTTTCTTCCAATTTGCTTTTTAAAACTTTTATGTAACTGTTTTGGTCCTCAGTCGTCTATGTGTAGGCTTTCCTTAGACACCTAGGGATCTTTGGCTGTCAGAGAGTGGTGAGAGAGGAGACTGAAAAGCTGGTAGTTTTGAGCAAGTTTGAGGGGCTGAAAACTTGGGCTTCATTGCCGGGTCATCTGGCAGCCTCTCTCGGAACTGACAGAGTCAGTTTCCTTCATTCCTTCACCGTGGACCGCCTAGAATCCCTAGAGGACGCTCTTCCCACGTCTTCCTTGGGGGCACAGATTTTCCAGGACCTCTGCAGATTCAGATGAGAGAATTGGGTGGGCTCTACCCAGAGAGCATTTATTTTATGCATCGAGTTATTACATTTTTATGTTTTCCGTAGACTAGTCATGCCCTCAGCTGTGCTGACTTACCCTCAGGGTTAAGTTTCCCCTTTTCAGATAATCAGCCTCCATTCGGCCATGGGTGGGCAGAGGAGCAGTTACTAGTGGCTTGGATGGGGTGAGGGGATCCACAGATGTGATGGTTTTTCAAGGAACTTACAATCTCCCTCCCCCCCCAAGAAGTTGCCAGCACTTATGCCCCTTGGGTATTTTCTGGTACTCAAAGGGTGGCTCTCAGGTCCCCCCTGCTATCTAAGGGTCCAGCTGTCCCAGGTCTGCAGAGTCAGTGTCCGTTTGTCCATCTGCTTTCCAACCTTCGATCTGTGGTTCCTCCTTTTGCTCACCTCACCTGTCTCCCCTTCCCTGTGGTCTCACATCTTTTAATACAACATCTCCTTAGTACTTGTAGTGGGTTTTGGGGAGAGAGAGAAACCAGCTGGTGTGCCTACTCAGTCTTTTTACCTAGAAGCCTACACCTTTCCCTGGAAAATTCCTTCTCATCTTTCAAAGTCCGGCCCAAATGGCTATCCTCTAGGACATCTCCAGCGCCTCCACGGAACGCTCTTGCTGTATCCGTTTCCCTGCTCACATGTCTCTCCCTCCAAGAAGGCGGTGAGACTGAGAGGGTAGAGCACGAAGCTAGCACACCGGTCTCTGGAGCAAGGCCGGATGCCTATTCCTTTGAGCTGCAGCTGCTGCAGTCTTGGGCCAGTGGGGAGGGACAGGCACCGGGCTCTCCCCGTCTACCTCTTCCATTCTGCCCTTCATAGCCATGGCCTCAGAGCAAAGTGGAGAAGACAGACAGGAGTCTGACTTACAGAATCGTGGGGCATTTATTAATGTCATTATGAAGCTTTGCCCTATTTTAAGTCCAACCCAAGGGAGCAAACTTTTATCCCCTCTGTTGAGACAACAGTCGCATCTCTTGATGCCCAGCCAGGACCGTGGTCCTTCTTCTGCCCGGGTGCACCTGCCGTGCTCGGGTCCACGGCATTCCCACATGGGGCTGTGGGATTTCCAGGCCTCTATATCTCTCACATCCATACCTTAGTCCCCTAGTGTAACTAACTTCCTCCTCCTCCCTGCCTGTCCCCCCAAAAGGATCTTAGGTCACCTGAGTTTTATGTAGCAGATTAGGGAAGATGTTGCTGGGATCACCGTAGCAAATAAGCCATTTCCGGCGAGTAAGGAGAAAATGCAGACTGTATGGGGGAAAAAAGGAGGAGGGGCAGAGGGATGCAGAAAAATCAGAGAACAAAGGGAACGGTTAGGAGCTGGGTCTCCCGACCTGGAGAGGTAGATGGTCGGTGGATCTATGGCCAAGACTGGCCTCCCTGTGGGACTCGCGTGGCGATCCTGGCTTGTGCGTGTGGAGAAGTGACCACACGTGCTGTCTTCCTCGCCTGCTGCTGGAAGCACCCTGTGAACGAGATGGTGATGTGTCAGCCCCACCAGGGCCCTGCCAGGGGCGGGTGATGTTTCCGGTGGGTCAGAACCTATAGGACTTGAGAGAGGGGTCTGTGCTGTTTGTCCTGCTCACCGAGCTCTGCGGGAAGCCCTCGGGGTCCTGGAGGAGGCATGGACAGCCCTGAGGCTCTCCCCGCTCAGAGTGGGCATATAGGGGGATCACACGCCTTGACTCGGCCTTCGGCTGCTCTTCCCCCCTCTCCTCCCCAGGCCCCTCTGGCCAGACCTGCTCCTGTACTTGAGGTTGCCCATCTTTGTCTGAGCTGTCAGCACAGAGCCCGACATGGGACCCGAACTCAAGAAACGTAAGATCATGATCCGAGCCGAAGTCAGATGCTTAACCAACTGAGCCACCCAGGGGCCCAACTCTTTGTGGATTTTATGCTGGTGTGTGTGTGTGTGTGTGTGTGTGTGTGTGTGTGTGTGTGCGCGCGCGCGTGCACGCGTGCACGGACATACGTTGGGGCAAGAGGAGGAAGCAGCAGTGGCCACTGGACAGAGGGACTGAGCCTTTAGACAGAACCAGGCTCCTGAAAATCACCTTCTCTTAGAGAAATGAGTCCAATGTAATGACTATTGGGGATAAACACTTACATATTGGTCCCCAAATCCTTGCTGGAAAGGGCACTGGTAGAAGGAGACGGAAAAGCCAGGTGCCTTGTCACGTGCCAGCTTTGTGACCCTGACTACGTTCCTTCGCTTCCCAGAGCCTCACCTTCCTTTTGTGGACACTAGGGACTGAAACCCCTGACCTGCCTGCCTCATAGAGAAGAGAAGAGGGATTTGAATTTGGTTCTTCTGCACATCAGCGGGTGGTTGGGGGCAGAGGCCTTAGTTTCATGGACCTTGATTTCCTCTTCTTTTATACCTGGGGCTAATAGCAGTCCATTCCTTGTGGAGTCTGTGTGAGGATTCGGCCAGATGATGCCTGAACAATGTTCAGCTCAGATCTGGCACCAAGAAACTCCCCAATAAATGTTTGGCAGCTGTTTTCATGAGATCATTAGGACGGCCAAACGAAACTTCACTTGAAGCTCTTTGGAAACTCTTCATCGACATTCATCAGGATTTCTCTCTTTAATCGGAGCTTCTCAAACTGGGAAGGCTTGGGACAAGGTTGCAAGTCTCTGGACTGGCGTTCCAGACTCAGGCTGCCGGCTGTGAGGCAGAGGTCTCGGGGGGCATGCCTGGCTGGGGCTGCATGTGTGTGCATGCCTGCCTGTGGGCACGCGCGCGCAGGCGTGCATGTGTGTGCCGCTCGGAGGGAAGGACCTTTCCTGCTTTTGTGTGTTTTAGGACACAGTTCGTATTGTCCAGGGGACAAAGAGATGTTTTCCATCCAAACCCATTGTTGCCGTGGAGCCCTAAGCTGTCAGTTGGCCGCCGTGTTGTGAAGAGGCACCCGGGGATGGCGTGGGGGCTGAGGCCTCCGCCTCCGGGCCGTGACGTGCATTCAGTATCTCCCTCCTTGCCCCCGCCTGACTGGACTCAGATGCCCTGGGGACTGAGGCCCTACTGGGCAGATCATGGGACAGGGAGGCTCTGAGCGGGGCCCTTGTCGGGGTGAGATCATCACACAGGATGGTGGGACACCTGTGCTGGCCGCGGCCCCTCGCGGTGATGTAACCACGGGCTTTAGCTCACAGTGGAAACATGGGGCTCGCTTTACAGTCAGGGCTGCCCGGAGTTTGTTCCTGGCCCACTCCGCTGCCACCTCGCCTCCCTTGCTCCCTGGTCCTGTACTCTCCCCAGTGTGCCTCTGCTCTCCACCCCGCCCCCCCCACCCCCGTACTGTCACAGCTCCTATGTCAGGCATGCCCTCCCCATCTGTCCCTTGCTTGTTTGTTTGCTCGTGTCCTTACTCACTCCTTCACTCACTCATCCAACAGAGTTTTATTAGGTAACTACTACGTGCCAGGCACGATCTTAGGTGGCTGTGATATAGCAGTAAAGATAGGATTTCTGCCCTCATGGGACTTGGGTCTAGGCGAAGAGACAGACGAGGAAAGAGAAAGAGCACTCCTCCGTAAGACTGAGGAAAAGGAAAAGGGGTCAGTGCTGACAGATTGGGTAGATGAGGCACCAGGATTTCCAGTTGGGGGCTCCTGGGTGCCTCAGTCAGTTCAGTGTAGGACTTCGGCTCAGGTCGCGATCTCACGGTTCATGGGTTCGAGCCCCGCATCGGGCTCTGTGCTGACCGCTTGAGCCTGGAGTCTGCTTCGGATTCTGTGTCTCTCTCTCTCTTTGCCCCTGCCCAGCTAGCGCGTGCGCATTCTCTCTCTCTCAAAACTAAATAAACATTAAAAAAAAAGAATTGCCAATAGATTAGGCTAATGTGGGTCGTGAGCCACGGCCACAGGAAAATCCTGCTGCTTCGGGGAGCGCAGAAGCCCGACTGGCTGGGGAGGGAGCCGAGAGAGTCCCGACAGGACCGCCGAGGCACTTTTCTGTAAAACTCACACAGCGGCTTGTATACATGGACGGTGACAGTACGATGACACAGGAGGGAGCACGAACGTTGTTGGAGAGATGTTCTTGTCAAGACAGGAGGAGATGGGACCCGGGGGGGGGGGGGGTCAGCAGGTGGGCGTGTGGGCAGTTTATCCGGAGACAGCAGGGAAGCCAGAGTAGGTGTCCCCAGCTGATCTTTCCTACTGTTCGGTGGGTTCCCTGAGAGCAGAGACCCCGGTGGTCAAGTTCTATATCTTTATAATCCTCTCTTGGCAGTCAGCACACGCCTAATTTATATATATATATATATCGGAGGGCGTGTGTGCTAGGGGTCTTTGAGTTCTAATAAATAGTGCAAATCACTTGAAGTCAGCTTAAGAAGTGAAGCAGGTGGGGCGCCTGGGGGGCTCAGTTGGGTAAGCGTCTGACTTCAGCTCAGGTCATGATCTCATGGTTCATGGGTTCAAGCTCCGTGTCTGGCTCTGCGCTGACAGCTAGGAGCCTGGAGTTCGTTTCAGATTCTGTGTCTCCCTCTCTCTCTGCCCCTCCCTTGATCACACTCTGTCTCTTTCTCTCTCAAAAAAGAAAACAAAACAAAACAAAAAAGAAACAAAGCAAAGTTCATGGGAAGGCTAGACAGGCTTCTTGCGGGACTGACAGAAAGTGCAGCTGTGTCCGGGCAAGGAATGGACTCAGTATTTGGAAGGATGATGAGACTCGGTCTCCGATCTCTTATTCTGTTCTGAATACCAGCTTCATTTTTCCCTCTTGCTCCAGGCTAGTCCACGTGGAGAACAGGGCTGCCCCTTTCTTTGAAGTTACAGTTCCAGACCCAAGGGTAGATTGCCTCTAGGTTCTGATTCCTAGAACCTAGGTCAAATAACTGGATTGGATTGGCTGATTGGTGTCCATCACTGGCCCCATCCACCATGTGGGGACAGAGGCAGGGACGTGTGACTCTGGCAGTTGGAAGCTCTCCTTGTGGGTAGGGCTGGAAGCCCCCCTGAGAGAAGGGGTTGGGAAGACCCCTCGGTCAGCCTCACGGCAGTGGGAATGGCTAGGGAGGTGGGGATGGATGGATGGGTGTTTTAGCCGTGTCACTGAGTAATACCAGCAGCTCAGCAACCTGGGCAGAAAGTAGGAGGGCTCTTGGTCTTGGGTTCCGGGGGAGGCATCTCGGAGGATAGAGCTGTGACCACGGTTGAGGATGTGGAACAGGACACAAGGAAGGAGGCTTATTGCTACCAGCCAAGGCTTTCTGGAAATTTCTTGCTTCCCTTCTTACCAGGAAGCTAGGACGTTTCTCCTCCATATTTGCCCTCCAGCTGCTGAAGGGGGCACAGTTTTCAGCCTTGACATGGCCTGGCTTCTACAAATGAGCTGAGCCACATGATAGCCCTTCCTTTCTGGGGGGGGGGGGCGTGAGGGAGGGGCAGCCCAGGTGCTCCAGGTGGCCCCGGGGAGGCGGTGGCATCCCGTCCTCTCCTTCCGCTGCTTTGGAACTGGTCTTGCTGCAACCCAGTCTCCTGCTTCCTTCGTAGGCTACCCGGAGCCAGAGGTGACCTGGTACAAGGATGACCAGCAGCTGGACCGCTACTGCGGCTTGCCGAAGTACGAGATCACACACCAGGGCAACCGCCACACGCTGCAGCTCTACAGGTGAGGCTCGGCCCCCGAGGGTACCGTGGCCCCAGCAGAAGTGGGCTCACCTGGACGCACATGCGCAGGCGGGATCTAGGGGGTGGAGGCGGGGGGTGGGGTCCTGCTGCCGACTTGAAGCTGCTGCTGACAAACCGTGTCTGCCCGCGGCTTCCCCCGGGGTGGGAGCGTTTCTGACAGCCCGAGCATGGAGCACACCCAGAGGAGGTCCTGACCCGGGGAAACATTTTCCATGAGGTCAGCTGCCAAAAAAAGCTCCTGTGTCATCCTTACTTCACAAGTGGGCCTTGTGGGTCACCTGCTCCTGAAGGGAGCTGCCCGGGGCCCCAAGGCTAATCCCTGACCAGAACAGCGTGACCTGGGCCCGCCCCCTCCCTGTCGCCAGCCTCAGTTTCCCCATCTGTACTGATGTCTGAGAGGGGTGTGGCACTCGGGGCAGGACCCGAGGGGGACAGGGCTGGCTGGGGGTGGGGTGGGAGGCACGGGGCCTCTCGCCTGGCGGGAGTGGGGGGGAGGGGTTGGCATCTCTGGCTCCCACGTCTAGGTGCCAGGAGGAAGATGCGGCCATCTACCAGGCGTCCGCCCGGAACACCAAGGGCATCGTGTCCTGCTCGGGGGTCCTGGAGGTCGGCACCATGACCGAGTACAAGATCCACCAGCGCTGGTTCGCCAAGCTGAAGCGCAAGGCAGCGGCCAAGATGCGCGAGATCGAGCAGAGCTGGAAGCCCCGGAAGGAGGCGGCCGGGGACGCGGACGCGCTGCGCAAGCTCAGCCCCGACCGCTTCCAGCGCAAGCGGCGGCTGAG
>NC_043708.1:135995898-136026644 GCF_006229205.1 Suricata suricatta
CAGCCCCGACGGCCCCCGAGGGCGCGGCCCGGGAAGGGTATTTCTCCCTGAAGGACCTGTACCTGGAGAGCACCCGGGGCGGCAGGCCCCCGGGGGAGCAGGGGCCCCACACCCCAAGGGGCAGGGCGCCGGGAGAGCTGTCGTCCGGGAAGGCGCCCTGCAAGGCTGGGGGTGAGCGGGCGCCCACCGGCCCCGGCCAGCCGGCCGCCTCGGCCCCGCAGCCAGCCAGGCCTTTCAACAGGAGGAGGTTTGCCCCTCCGAAGCCCGGAGGGGAGCCAGCCGCCAGCGGCGAGCCGGAGTCTGCCCCGGGCCAGGCTCCAGAAGCCTCAGGCAAGGCCTCAGCTCAGGCCTCTGCCCAGGTGCCCACGCCCCCTGCCCGGAGGAGACACAGCACCCGCGACAGCCCCTTGCAGGGGCAAGGAGGCCCCAGGACTCCAGGAGAGGTAGGTGTGGGTGTTGGGTGCCTAGAGGCTGCTCTGGGAAGCTGACCTCATGGAAACTCTTGCTCTAGCCGCTGGGCAGCCAGTGAGCAGTGGGCTATTTATAGAAGGGGGTGAGGTGGTGCGGGAGTGCCAGCCAGGAGCAGGGGACCACAGGCCTGGCCCTCGCCCCAGCCAACCTCCAGATGCCAGGCCTCAGGGCGGCACGGCCTGACTGTGACCCTCTCCTGGGACAGCGTGGGGGCTCACGGCCAAGGGTCCTGGACCCCAGAGGGAGGTAGAGGAAAACGGTGTTCTCTGGGGGAGGAAGGAGCCCGTGGAGACTTTTCTGTGGGCAGCAGTGTGTCGAGGGGAGACTGAGGAACATGAGTGCGCAGGAGTGTGTGGTCACTCTCGCCCTGGATGCTTATCAGAAGATTTTTAAAAATAACAACTTTTAGTGGGTTCAAGCCTGCAAAGGGTTTTGTGCTGGCAACTTGAAGCCTGCTTGGGATTCTCTCCCTCCCTCTCTCTCTCTCTCTCTCTCTCTCTCTCCCTCTCTCTCTCTCTCTCCCTCTCTCTCTCTCTCTCCCTCCCTCCCCCTCTCCCTCTCTCTCTGCTCCTCCCCCACTTGCGAGGCCTCTGTGTCTCTCAAAAATAAATACATAAACTTAAAAAAAACATTAAAATATGCATATCGGGGCGTCCGGGTGGCACAGTCGGTTAAGTGTCCGACTTCAGGTCATGATCTGACTCATGTGAGTTCGAGCCCTGCGTTGGGCTCTGTGCCGACCGTGCAGAGGCTGCTTGGGATTCTCTGCTCCTCCCCCTGCTTGCTCTCTCTCAAAATAAGTAAATAAACTTAAAAAAATCAACTGCCCAAGAAATTCTGGTTTAATCTGGATTTTTATCTAAGATTTTGGAGTTGGGTCTACTTATGTGTAAAGCTGACTGCTTAATCTTGTGATTTGGGTACGTGGTAAAATCAGAATAAAAACACCCCCTGCTTCACGAGGCTACTGAGAACCTGTGCTCAGCACAGGGCCGGGTGCATGTTAAGAACCAAATAAATGGCAGGAGAGAGAAGCTAGTTACTGTGGGGGGTGGAGACGCTGACCCCCTACGTGGGAACAGGAGTGCCGTCATTTTCGGGGGTCACGTAGCCAACAGAGAAGGTGATGTTTTGTGCGGAGGTAGGGGTGGGGGTATCCCCTCTTCAAAGAGAGGGGCAGGTGGGCGGCAGCATGAGCGAGTTTGGGGACCTGGGAGGGACAGGATTGAGAGGCATGACAGAGGAGACCGTCCCATTTGGCCAGTGCCAATCCCGTTTGAGGGGCCAGAGGGCGGGCGGTATTTCCCAGGAGTTTCGCCAGGCGGTTTTACAGCGGACGGTATTCCTTATGAGGGACAGAAAGGAAGAGCGTTTCAAAAGTCAGGGCCAACCATGTAAGGGACAAGCCACCTGCCCCCAGACCTCCTGGAGGGCACAGGGAAGGGGTGCTTCACGGACAAGGTGGGGGGCTGCCTTTCCTATGGAGAGAACTTCCCTCAGGGAAGGAGGGAGAGACCAGTATTTTGGTTTTGTGTTCTTAAAGTTATTTATTTATTTTGAGAGAGAGTGAGTGCACGGGAGGAGCAGAGAGAGAGCGGGAGAGAGAGAGGCTCCAGCAGGCTCCACACTGTCCGCGCAGTGTAGGAGGCGTGAGATCCTGACCTGAGCGGAAGTGGAGAGTCGGGCGTCCCCGGGAGAGATCAATTTTAAGGGCGGATCAGGGGAACTGTTTTTTTTGTCAGTGGTGCTGAATCAGCTTGTGGGGACAGTAGTTCAGAGGGCTTGGGAGTGGCGAGGACCTCAAACCAGACTGGAGTCTATTGGTGACTCACCCCTCCGGCTTGGCCTCCCGCTTGGCAGCTGGTGTGGTGACTTCCTAGTGGCCCAGATGGGGCTGCTCTGTGTGCCTGGCGACCCACAGGCTGGACAGCAGGGCCTTGCTGCAGGGACGGCCCTTCTGGGCCCCCAGGGAGCTCATTTGGGAAGTGACCAGGCCGGCAGCCAAGTCTGCGTGAAGGTGGCCTCCCCGCCCGCAGTGGTGGGGACACCACAGCCCGGCCGGCTGCCCCTCCTGGCAGGGCCCTCCTTGCCTCTCAGGAGGAACAGGAGCACCGATCCCTCTGTTTCTACAAAATGCTTGTGTGGCTTTCGTTCTAGGCTTTAAAACATTGTGAAATAGATCACACGTGAGAAACACATTTAGCAGCTGTGTGTATGTTGAAGCTGCTGCTTTTTAGTGGCTGAATTTAATTGCTTTTTCATGTTCTTTTAAAAAATTTTTTGAAAATGTTTATTGATTTTTGAGAAAGAGAGAGAGCATGAGCAGGGGGAGGGGCAGAGAGTGAGGGAAACACAGAATCCAAAGCAGGCTCCAGGCTCCGAGCTGTCAGTCCAGAGCCCGACGTGGGGCTCAAACCCACCAACTGTGAGATCATGAGCTGAGCTGAAGTCTGACTGAGCCACCCAGGTGCCCCGTGTTTTTTCATATTCTTACTCTATCAAATCTTAAAAAACACCTTGTTTTTCTGATTCTGAAGGAACCCCATGGTCATGGTGAAAAATGGGGGGGAGGAGGGTAAGCATGCCTTGGAGAAAGTAACAATTCACCTAGAATTCTACCACTGAGAAGCGTCTTGGTCTGGATGTATCTACCAATCTTTCTGTGTATGTAGTTTCATTGTTTTTAAAATGCAATTTGTGCTGTTCTTCTGATTCAGTTTTATATCCTGCTTTCTTCATTTGTCACTATTTCATGAGCATCTTCTCACGGTTTCTAAAAATTATCTGGAAAACTAATGGTTGCATAAGGTGCCACAATATGCCTATTTTAACCATTTCTTTCATGGGTTATGCATTCCCTCCCTGTGCTAAGGTTTGTTAAGTATTCATCCACATTTTAAATAATTTTTTGTTTTTTTAATGTCTTCATTTGACTTTTAAATTAACCTGGAATTGATTGGGGTATATAATATAGCATCGGTTTCCAGCTCAATTTTTGGTTAGCAAATAGGTAATTTCCCCCAGTATCATTTGCGGAATATTTAATTCTTAGCTATTAGTTTATGATTCTTTCTTTATGTACTAATTTTTATACACATTAAAGCCTACTTTAGTTCCTGTATATATACTTATACTAACCCATGAATCTGTTTGTTGATTCTTACAACAGAATGACCTTGTTTGAGTGATTGTAGCTTTAATTTCCGGCAAAGCAATCCTCTTAGACTTCTTTTAAAATTTTTCTTAGCCGTTCTCTCTTATTTATTCCTCTAGGAAAACTATAGAATCATTGTTTGAAATTCTTTAAATTCCCACATACCAGTTTTGTAACCTTGTACCTCTATATTTACAATTTTTTTTTAAAAAATCACATTTTTAAAAAAGTGGAAAGCTGTTTTTAACAAGATCAAAAGCCTTTTAAATCTTTTCATGGAAAACTGAAGTTCAATTTGCATTTGGAATGATCTTTAAAACTTGCTAGGTATATATTTTAATCAGCTTTATTGATATACATATGTATGTATACATATATAGCATTCACCTATTCCAATGTATGATTTAATATGCAGAATTTAGAATTATGCAGACATTACCATGATCCCATTTTCGAACTTTTCCATCCCCCTAAAAAGGTCCCTGCTCCTTTTTGCAGTTTATGTGTTCCCACCCCCAGACTCAGGTGGCCACTAACGTGCTTTCTGTCTCTATTGCATTGGTGATCTCATTGGGATTATCGTAAGTATAAGAATTAATTTGGAAAAAATCCACATCTTAATATTTAGCTTTCTCAGCAGACAGCTTGGTATTCGTTTCCACTATCCAAGCCTTCTTTCATACATCTTTTTAAGTTCTGATGCCGTCTTCCTGTGGGCCCAGCCTGTCTCTTGTAGGGCCAGTACTCGAAGGATCTGGACTCTGGGCTATGATGCCCCTGGCCCCTGGGCCCCTTCATTGTCTTGATTCCCCTTCCTGGGAATGGGTGACATCTCTGGCCGTTTAAGTGAGGCTTCCATATTGGATATGGATGAGGAGCAGATGCTCGGACTGAGGCCTCTTGGGTTGTGAAGAATGTCTGGACACCACCCTCCCCTGCCCTTGATCCCAGTAATGCTGTGTAGACAGCTCTTTCCCCAGGCAGAAGCAATCTTTCCTGAAGGTACTTAGTGACTCGGGCCTGGCCTCCAATACCCTCAAAGGCTGCTTTTTTAGTGCCCTAACCTGAGATCTTCCCTAAGACTGACTTAGATCTCCAGAGCTTAGGTACAGGAGTGTGGGGACATGGTGGAATGCCCCATCTGCGCAGATCCTTGGAGGGGACGGCATAGACACAGGAGGGCTCTGCTGAATGCCTTGGGACCTCAGTGTCTCTTCTTGGGAAACCCTGTAGGTCTTGGGGTGATCACACGGAGATTTGGAAACTCCCCTCCCACAATAAGGCATCTTTGGTTTTCAGAGAATACATGAATACAAGTATTTTCTGAGAGGGGGCTTGAGGAGGGACCTGGGCCTTGCCTCAAGGAATTATCTAGCGAGTCGAGGGCATTAGACTTACACCAAGCCACAAGTACGAAGAGGGCATGGTGAATGGTCACTGCAGTGGGTTCCCAGGGAAGGAGGTGGGGTCGTCCACGGCCGCCAGGGAAGGCATCTGGGAAGTGGCCAGATTGGCTGGCAGCACGTGCGGGTTCATTACTGGAAATACCATAATAGAAAAACATCAAACAGATTATTTTTATATAGAAGAATGTCCATAATATCCCCAGGTTGAAAGAGTTTGGATAGGTGGGAGAGAGGAAGCGGGAGGCGTTCTGGGAAGGACAGGGAGCACGAAGCAGCAGTAAGATGGCGGGCTGGACCAGGAATGCCCACCTGCCTCTCCTCGTCTTAATGTCTGATGCTTTTAAAGCGTCCCAACACTTTTTCTTCTCCTTTGTGTCCTGTATTCTGCTTTGGTTTGTTTAGCACGAAGTGGAGCATCATTTAGGCTTGGGGGTGAGACAGAAAGGAGGGAGGGCTAACATTATTGAGTATCAGCTTCCAGTAATGCTTGGTTGGATAGTTCAGACCAATTTCCCTAGAGAGGACTGCAAGTAAAGGACAGAGTGAAGGGTTAGCGGCCCAGGATATGGGAGAAAATGGAAATCCAGAAAATGGTGAACGGTATTTGGAATAGCGCCTATCCTGCAGCTGTCTGCTCCTCCAGAGAGGTGAATGAGAGACTCAGCAGTGTTTTGGACAGCCTCATGGGACTAGGGACACAAAAGTTGGCCTCTGTGGTCTCAAGAGTTGTAGTCCTGGTCAACCCCCTGTTCTTCGGGTTGGGAGCCTGAAGGAATAGTGAGCCAGAAGTAAATTACCCGCCCAGGGATTGAGGCTTAGCTCTAAGGTACTCAGGTGACTAAGATGTATTCAATCCCTGAAGTCAGGTTAAGGTGATTCAGGATACCTGGTGCCTCCAAGGTGGAAGCAAAAGTTATCTGGAGGATGAGAGTATCACTTTAAGACTTGAAGGATTTTTTTTAAGTTTATTTATTTATTCTGAGAGAGAGCGAGCACAGCAGAGGAGGGGCAGAGAGAGAGGGAGAGAGAGTCCCAAGCAGGCTGCCATCAGTGTGCAGCCGGACACGGGGCTCAATCCCACAGGCTGTGAGATCATTACCTGAGCCCAAATCAAGAGTCAGATGCTTGAGAGGTTGAGCTTCTAATTATTTTTAAAAAGCACTTCAAATATAATATTTGGCACCCAAATAAAGATAAGCAGGCACACCAAGAGAGGAAAATATGGAAAAGAAGTAATAAAAGCAAAAACACCAGACAATATAAATGTGTCCACAGGGGGCTCCAACTTTTCCAACATTTGGAATTATGAGACACGGACTATGAAACTAAAACTCTATTTCCCATATTCAAAGAAGGTAAAAAACAAGATTGAAGATTTCAGAGAACTGGAAACTATAAAAAGTGGCGTAGACTTAAAAACCAGCCGACTAGAGATCCAAGCTCTGGTGTGAAGCTGGTTGCTGTGGGGGCAGCATGTCAATTCTGACCCAGGTGGAGCAGACACACCCACCCTGTATCCGCCGCTGAACGCAGCTCACAACGTGGACAAAGTGCATGGTGTGACCAACCATTCGACGACTTCGATAAGCAAATAGTAACAGGCAGCTGGGGGAAGAAGACCAGAATTCAAACTATCCCAGAACCGGCGGTGTTTACTTGTCTTGTTTATTTGTTTGTTTCTTAAATTGGGTATTCTCTGGCCTGGTCTTGATACAGTCAGAAACTCAGAAGTAAGCATCAGCTTTACTTTAGGAGAAGCCCTCTGCTTCAGATCAGGCTTGAGGAATAGGAAAGGAATCTCGTGGTGGGGACAGTAATGGGAGAAGAGGCCATCGGTGTCGAATTTTGAGGGAGGGGAATCTGTCCTTCATTCCGAGAAGCTGTGGTCCCCAAGAGGGAAGGATGAATCTCTGTTGCTTCCTCTCTCTCTCTCTCTCTCTGTCTCTCTCTCTCTCTGTCTCTGTCTCTCTTCCTTGGCCTAGGACACAGGTTTATTTGTGCAAGCATGTGACAGTGAGGAGAAAATGAAGTCCCAGCTATCTGGCCAGAGGACTGAAAAAGGAGACCTGTGGACCCAGAAAGTACAGGGGAGATCATGGAGAAGGAACATTTGGGAAAGTGACTTCTTAAGCTGTTTATAAGTTTCTGGGCTTATTCCCAAGTTATTCATGCATGCATGGACCTAGTTCTGAACAGTGTATCAAAAATTTTGAGAGTGGAACTAAAAAACCATCATCCAAGTCCCAGACTGGCCACTGGGTGGCATACACACCAGATAGATCTTAATAGCACTGCAAAGGCTTTGAAAAATGGAATTGACATTGACCCTAGGACTTCAAAAGACTGAATGGAACTTACAGCCTGAACAGAACCAAGTACATTGATCATCTGATAAGACACGATATTAACATTATCCATAGGGTCTCATGATATTCCAAATGTCTAGGATACAATGAAAACTACATGGCCTGTGAAAAGCCAGGAAATCTCACCTTGCCTGGGAAAAGACAGCTCTAGAATGCCAAAGTCAAGGTGGCAGAGAGGTTGGAATTATCTGACTTAAAATCAGCTACTATAAAAATGTGACAAAACGTAAGGGTAAACACCCTGGAAATAAATGGAAACATATAAAGTCTCTGCAAAGGAATATGAGATACAAAGAACCAAACTTTTATTTTCAGAACTGAAAAATGCAGTAATTGAAATGAAACACTTCCTGGTTGGGCATAATAGCAGAATGAAGATGACAGGAAAAGGTCAGTGAACTTGAAGATAGATCGATAGAAATTATTTAATGTGAATAACAGAGGGGGGGAAAGCAGAAAAAAGAAATAAAAAGAGTTTCAGGGACCTGTGGTACAATATCAAAACATCTAATGTTTATATCATTGGAAACCCAGGAGTGTGGTACGTAAATAGATATATGTATATATATATACACACATATGTATATACATGTATATGTATATATATGCATATATGTATAATGGTTGAAAACGTCCCAAATTTGGCAGAAGATACAAATCTACAGATAAAAAGTTCAGCAAATCCCAAATAAGATATGCCTGCAGAATTCTATGCCAAGAAACAGTAATCAGATTGCCGAGAACTAAAGACAACACAAAAATCTTGAAAGTAGTCAATTAAAACACATTATTTATAGGGGAACAGTGGTTGAAATGACTACAGATTTCTCATTAGGAACAACGGAGATCAAAAGGAAGTGGAATAACAGACCTGCTGGATGAAAAGACCTTTCACTCTCTAGGTCTATATTCAGTATTGGAGGTGAAACAAAGACATTACCAGGTAAAAGAAAGCTGAGAATACATCATTGGCAGAGCTGTTCTAACAGAATTGCTAACGTGCCTTTTTTCCATGGAAGGGAAAAGATACCAGAAGGGAACTTATATCATCTGGAATGAAAGAATGACAGAAAGATACATAGCTGGGTAAACATGCAACAGAAAGAGAAGTAGGGGATTAAATATGGTGGTAAAATCACTACATCTCCCTTGAAGAGGTAAAATACTGACTCTAAATAGCCTCTGAAAAGTTAAGTATATATATTGTTATCCCTAGAGCAGCCATTAAAATACTGTACCAAAGAAATATGGTAAAAAACCACAATAGGAGTGCCCGATTGGCTCAGTCAGTTGAGGATCTGACCCTTGATCTCAGCTCAGGTCTTGATCTCAGGGTTGTGAGTTCAAGCCCTGGTTTTAAAAAAAAAAAATCACAATATATAAATTAAAGTGGAATACTAAAATAGTTCAAATCTAAAAAGACAGGAAGGGGAAGAGAGGAAGGAAAAAACAGAGGAAACAAATAGAAAACAAATAATAAAATAATTGACCTAAATGCAAACATATAAATATACTAAATATAAGTGGTCTAAACACATAATAAGAGACATTGGGAGAATGGGCCAAAAACCATTCTCAGCTCTATGCTTTTTACAAGAAATTGACTTCAATTATGATATAGGTAAGTCAAAGGTAAAATAATAGAAAATATACACTATGCAAACAGTAATTAATTGAAAACTAGAGTGACCGTATTAATTTCAGACAAAATAGACTCCAGGGCAAAGAAAATAACTGGGGGAAAATAGTGAATTACATAATGAGAAAAAGGTCCATTCAGGAAAATAAGTTTTAAAAAATGTGTTTGCCTCTAACAACAGAGCTTCCAAATATGTGAAGAACTTGAAGGAGAAACAGACAACTCAGCCATTATAGCTGGAAACTTAACATTCTCTGGGTAATCGCTTGAGCTAGCAGACAGAAAATCAGTGAGAATAAGAACAGAAAAGAGCTGAACAGCGTTATCAACCAACTGGGTCCGACAGACTCACAGAATACTCCATGTAACAACAGAATGCTCATGCTTTTCAAGTGCATGTAAAACATTTACCAAATTAGACCATATCCTGGGTCATAAACAAACCTTAACAAATATAAAATAATTGAAATCATACAAAGTACGTTCTCGGACCAAAATGAAATGAAACTACAAATCAGTGACAGAAGGAGAATCGGAAAGTCTCCAAACACTTTAAAATATTTGTGACACACTCTTATGGGTCAAAGTGGAAAGTCTTTTATTTATTTATGTATTTATGTATTTATTTATTTTTGAGAGACAGAGAGCGACCGTGCACGCAAACAGGGGAGGGTCAGAGAGAGAGGGAGACACAGAATCTGAAGCAGGCTCCAGGCTCTGGGCTGTCAGCACAGAGCTTGACGTGGGTCTCGAACCCACCAACTGTGAGATCACGCCCTGAGCCAAAGCTGGATGCTTAACCGACTGAGCCACCCCGGCGCCCCTAGAGTGGAAAGTCTTAAGGATAATTGGAAAATATTACAAAAAATTGTTAATGTTTATTTTTGAGAGAGAGAAAGAGAATGAGCTGGGAAGGGGCAGAGAGAGAGGGAGACACAGAATCGGAAGCAGGCTCCAGGCTTTGAGCTGTCAGCACAGAGCCTGACACAAAGCTTGAACCCACAAACCATGAGCCACCCAGATGCCACAGAAAATATTCTTAACTGAATCAAAATGAAAACACAACACATAAAAATTTTTGGATGGCTTTAATGAGTGTTTTGAGGAAAATTTATAGCATGAAATATTTATATTAGGAAAGAAGAAAGGTCTGAAGTCAAAATCTAAGCTCCTGTGTTGAGAAACCAGAAAGGGAAGATTAAAGTAAACCCAAAACAAGGAGGAGGAAGGAGAGAATAAAGGAAAGAGCAGAAACTGATGACACTGAAAACAAAAATAACTGTGGAGAAAACAAATTAAACCCAAATCTGGTTATTTAAAGAAAATCAGTAATATCGATAAACTTCTAGCAAGACTCACAAAGAAAAAAAATGAGAGAAGACACAAATGACCAGCATTAAGAAGGAAAGAAAGGCTTGACCGTGGTGATCATTTAGCCATCCATAGGTATATCAAAACATCAAATCGTACACCTTAAATTATACCATTTTTGTCAATTTGTACCTCAATAATGATTTTTTTTAAAGAATAAAAAGTCAGGATGCCTGGGTGGCTCAGTCAGTTGAGAGTCCAACCCTTGATTTTGGCTCAGGTCATGATCCCAGGGATGTGGGCCTGAGCCCTGCATCATGCTCTGTCCTGAGCTTGGAGGCTGCTCCAGATTCCCTCTCTTTCCCTCCACGCCTCCCTCAGGCTTGCTTGCATGCGCGCGCTCCCAAAATAAAAGGAAAAAAAATTAAAAACATTAAGAAAGAGAATGACAGGTGATATCTCTAGAGGCCTTGCAGCCATTGAAAAGATACTAAAGGGCTACTGTGAAAAACAGCACAGAGTTCAAGAACTTAGATGAAATAGACCAATTCTTTAAAAACCGCAAACTACCCAAACGAGACAACTGTCACAGAAATAAAACTTGTAGTTAAAAATCTTCCAAAAAAAAGAAATCTTCAGGGCCAGAGAGTTTTACTGGCAAGTCTAGCAAACATTTAGAGATGCTGAAGCCTCAGAATCAGCTCTGGGCCTGGGTTTCAGGAGGAGATTCCAGATCCTAAGCACTGCCCGCACCATTCCTGTCAAGCTCCTGGTTTTGCCACCCCCCCCCACCCCCAAGCCCTTGGCTTCCCCACACCATCACCCCTCCTTGAGGGCTAGAAGCTATAGAACTTTCCAGTCAGTAGTTGGTTCCTGGATCCTCCTATGTGCTGGAGCCTGCGCAGGATGCAAGGGTGAATCAGACTGAGTGCTTAATCTCTGGGAATTTATGAGGAAGACAGTAAGGATGGAAAATTAAACCTACAGATGTTCTTTGCAGTGAAAAAGCTCACACAGGACAAGCTGGGTTTGTCCCGTCTCACACAGGGGTTGTTTGAAAAGAATACATGAGTCTTCCTATCTCTACACAGTTCCAAATGTAGACAGATACACACACACACACACACACACACACACACAGTGTTTAGAGAGGTCAGCCTTTGCAGAAGTGTCCAGAAAGTATCCAACTGACCATTCATCATATAGTTACTGAGTACCACCTCTAGTGCTGAGCCTGTGCTGGGTCCACCTCTTCAAAGGGGAAGAGTTTACACATTAACAGGTGACACATGGGCGCGCCTGGGTGGCTCAGTCGGTTAAGCGTCCAGCTTCGGCTCAGGTTATGATCTCACGGTTCATGGGTTCGAACCCTGCGTCGGGCTCTGTGCTGACAGCTCAGAGCCAAGAGCCTGCTTTGGATTCTGTGTCTCGCTCTCTCTCTGCCCCTCTGCCACTCCATCCGGCTTTTAGGCTTTATCCTGTAAATCATGATCAGCCCTTGAGAGGTTTTAAGCAGGGGAGCACCGCAACCAGATCTACATTTTGGTAAGGCCATTTGGGCTGCAGTGAGGCAAAGACAAGAATCATGAATGTGAGTCAGGAGGCTTTACAGTCGTCCAGGCAAGACGGAATTGTTGGCAGCGTGGTCTGGGCCGTTGGCAGTGAAGACAGAGGAGGGGATGGATATTGAGACACTGAGGACGTAGGTTTGCTAGGACTCAGGGACTGATCAGGCTTAGGGATGGGGAGTGAAGTAGCTTTAATCAAAACCTCTGGGGGCACCTGGCTGGCTCCGTTGGTGGGGCGTGGGAGTTTTGATCTTGGGGTTGTGAGTTTGAGCCTCATGTTGGGTGTAGCAATTATTTTAAAATCTTAAAAACACACACACACACAAAAGCTCTGTTCTCATTGGTCTTGTGTGAAAAGTTAGCATTTTCTTCATCGTTTTCATGTCCATGTTCATGTTTCCTGATGCTAGAGCACCAGGAGTAAACAGAAGCTTCTAACATATCACTAGGTGCTGTTCGGTGGCTCCAATGGGTTTTTGTCTGTCAGTATCTTACTAGTTGTCAGAGAAGTTGGGGGTGCATTTTTACTAAATTTCTCTGTCCAGTTAGAGTTATATTTTCGTGGGTCCTCATCATCACTACACTCTTGTTTTTCTCAATTTATAACATTCATTCAAAATTCAGTAGCTTTTGGGGAGCCTGGGTGGCTCAATTGGTTAAGCGTCCAACTTCAGCTCAGGTCATGATCTCACAGTTTGTGAGTTCGAGCCCCACGTCAGGCTTTGTGCTGACAGCTAAGAGCCTGGAACCTGCTTCTGATTCTGTGTCTCCCTCTCTCTCTCTGACAGTCCCTCACTCATGCTCTGTGTGTCTCTCTCAAACATAAAATAACTGTTAAAAAAATTCAAAATTCAGTAACTTTACGTTCTATACTTATCTCAAATGTAGTTTAATTAAATGTATTTTAAAGTCTTTCTTTGTATGATCTGTTTGGTTTTGTGTGTGGTTTTTCTGATAACTAGAAATATTTTTATGTGGTCATTTATAATTTATATTTTATATAATACCAGTAAGTATACCATCTGTTCCATTGGAGTCCTTTTTTTAAATGTTTATTTTTGAGAGGGAGAGACAGGGTGCAAGTTGGGGAGGGGCAGAGAGAGAGAGGGAGACACAGAATCCCAAGCAGGCTCCAGGCTCCCTGCTGTCAGTACAGATCCTGACACGGGGCTCAAACCCATGAACTGTGAGATCATGACCTGAGCTGAAGTCGGACACTTAACCGACTGGGCCACCCAGGTCCCCCCCCCCCCCGGTGTCTTAATTTTTTATGATGAGCTACGATAAAGTGTTTCCACTACCTTTTCCCCTGTCATTTTCTATCCCATATTTGCCCCCACATTTTACTGTGGTGATCATCTCTGCATAGTTAAAAGTCCTGCATTTCTGTGACCTGGTTTTTCAGCTTCGAGTAAACCTTCGGCTCCTGGCTTGTGTCGTTGATGGTCACGGAGCTTGGCCACTCGCCTTCTTCCTCCTTCCACGTTTGTTCTCGTGTCATCCCTGCCGGGTCTGGGCAGACAGCACTGGCGTTCTGCTCTGTTACCGTAAACCCCTCCGGTTTGCGTCCTGGTTCTGTGGTTAAGAAGTACTTGATGCTCACCGCCAAGTCTTTCCTAATCATCTTGTGGTCCGCAGTGTGCTCTCCGGGAGTTTCCTCCAGCGGGGCCCCTGGGGACTGTATTCCTTACATCCTTGTATGTTCAAAAGCCATTTTCTGAGCTTAGAGATGCTCAGGATTCTGCTTCAGCAGCGTGTTTTTGCTGGCGTTGTCTGAGATTGTGGCCGGGGGCCCGTTCCACTCTCCTTTCCCCGTGCGTGCCGTGCGCTCCTGGTTTCAGGGACAGACTCCCACGATTCATCCCTTACATACAACACCCAGTGCTCATCCCAACAGGCGCCCTCCTCAGTGCCCATCTCCCGTTTCCCCTCTCCTCTGTCCCTCCTCCATCAACCCTCAGTTCCCTGTATTTAAGAGTCTCAAGGGTTTGCCTCCCTCCCTCTCCGTTTGAAACTATTTTTCCCCTTCCCCTCCCCGTGCTCCTCTGTTAAGTTTCTCCTGTTCCACATATGAGTGAAAACATATGGTCTCTGTCCTTCTCTGCCTGAGTTGTCTCACTTAGCATGACACCCTCGAGGTCCATCTACGTTGCTACAAATGGCCAGGTTTCATTCCCTCTCATTGCCATGTAGTACTCCATTGTGTATATAAACCACATCCTCTTGATCCACTCATCAGGTGATGGACATTTTGGCTCTTCCCATGGTTTGGCTACTGTTGACAGTGCCGCCATGAACATTGGGGTACATGGGCCCCTATGCATCAGCATGGTTTTTTTGTTCTTGTTTACTTTGTTGATTTTGATTATATTCAGGAGGAAAAGAGACAGATTCCTATGCTAGGCCACTATCTTTAGACCAGAGGTCCTTCATTATTTTGGGGTGCCATTCTGATCTCACAGCAGAGAGCATGGGATTTAAAGCTAGACCCACCTGGCTTCTGAGCTAACCTCTCCTGCTTACTATCTGACGGTGGGGGATCGCTTTTCTCCCTCCACCATCAGTATTTGTATCTCTACAATGGAGATCATGCTCACGACTATTTCCTGTTGTGAGGAGTAAGCGAGGTAAGATATGTATAATAAGTGAGGACCAAGCATAGCGCTTTGCAAGTAGTGGGTGTTCAAAAGGTCAAGTGCGGGGGACCAGCCCACGCACCCCAGTCAAAAGGTCCCGAGGAGGGGGTTGGTGTTGCGCAATGTCTCTAGAAAAGAAGACGGACGAGACAGACGAGACAGACAGCGTGGATGGTGGTAAAGCCACACTTTACTAAAATAGCCAGGGTCTTATCCACCACGGGTGATGACATCATTTCTTTAATGGTTACATAGTTCAAGGTCCTAGAAGTAAAGACATGCTCGGGGAAAGGGTCATTCTTATCAGGACAGGTGTAAATAACAGGAACAATCGAGTCATTACAAGGGAGGGATTCCCTAATAATGGCCTGGCTCCAAGCGGAAGATGAGCCTGAAGAATTCCACGAGGAGGTTTACATTCCTTAAGGCCCCGCATCAGTGATGCATAGGCAGGACGCTTATCCTTCAATAAGCAAATTTTTGGCAGAGGTTTCTGTTAACTCCCTACACCAAACAAAGAGCTAGAAAGCAAAGCAAGGGGAGGGCTGGAGCCACTGACTGAACCAAGTGGATTCAAAGCCTAAAAGTATATGTCTCTCTGCAAAGCAATGAGAAAATCATAGGATGAACAGAAGCCACATGTGCGGCCCAGGAGACCAAATATTGTTTGAGGGTTATTTTTGCCTACTGGGCCCCAACAGGCAAGAACACAATGTTTCCGTGACTTTCCGGCACAGGTGGCATTCATAATTACTTTCACCTTCTCTGTTTTGATGGCGTCATGTTACCGCCACCCGCTCAGCGTTAACGGTGGATGCTGTCACTGAGGCCATTATGGGGAGACCCTATGGCTCCCTCCCATGTCACCCATAATTCTATCTGCTGGCAGATAGGGCCAAAAAAAAAGAGGGTAGACGGATTTCTCAGAAGCACCGGAGAGAGGGTCCCCTCCTCCAAATGGCAGGGCTGAGGGGTGGGATGGCACACGAGCAGGGTCTTTGGAGAAAGGCAGGGTTTCTTCAGGGAGAAGGGGGAAGGGCCAGAGCTAGGCCTGGATTCTGGACATTCCTCAGTCCAGACTCTGGATGGGGTCACTTCCGGATGAGGTCGGAGGCGGTTGGGATGCCAGCGTGAAAGGGGTCCTCAGGCCCATGTAGCCCAGTTCTTGCTTTTGTCCGTGTGTGCTCAGGTCCCGGAATCCCCGGAGAAGCCGGCTCCGGCCATGCCGGCCAGTAGCAGCGCTGGTACGGCCTCTGCTGGTCACAGCTCCTCCAGAAGCCAGGGCGCCATCGAGCCCATGGACACAGAGACCCATGCGGATCAGAGGACAGCATCTGCTGACCAGCAGCCTGGAGGCAAGAAGAATACAGAAACAGATGGGAAGATGCAGGTGGCCAGGAGGACCCAGAGGACACAGGCAGATAGGGAGCCCCAGGTGGGCACCGCACTACAGGACGGGGAGAGGACAGCGTCAGCCAGGAGTTCCCAGGATGCTGCGGTGGCACCGGGAAGGGCAGGAGCCCAGGAGGAAAGGACGCAGGCAGAGAGGAAGACGCAGGCAGACGAGAAGACGCAGGCAGACAGAAGGACCCAGGAGGACAAGGGGACACAGTCGGAAGGGAGCAGAGCCACAGCCACAGAAGGTCAGTCAGAGCAGGGATCCGTGACCAGCCTCAGCCCACAGGCCAGACCCCCTGGACGGCCGCCGTCAGAAGGTCCGCAGTCTCCTCCGATCACTGAGGGTTTCGAGCAGACCCCAGAAGGGTCCTCTCTCCCGGAAGACCCTGGTTTTGTGCTCAGATCCGAGGAGGCGGCAGTCACAGCACCCAGAAGCTACGAGACGGCTGTGCTGGGCACCCCGGCAGGGGGCCCTGAGCTCCAAGCACAGTGGCCTCCCCAGGGGGGTTCGGAGCAGCCGGGAGGGGTGAGACACCAAGGGCTGGAGTGGTCAGGCCTGGGCAGGGGCAAGCCAGAGGATGGCCTCATCCCGTGCCCCAAGGAGGAGCAGCTGGGGACAGTGCTGTCCGTGGGTGTGGGAGGCTGTCCTCCGGCTCGCAGGAGCCCAGAGGCGCCCTCTCTCCCTGGGCCGGGCCTGACCCAGAGCCCTCAAGAGGTGCTGCCCAGCACTCAGTGCATAAGTGCCACCGCCTTCACGCCCTCTGGGGACCAGGCTGTGCTGAGGTCAGCCCCGCCACTGCACCTGGGGCCAGGGACCCCTGCCCAGAGTCCCCCACAAGCAACTGCGGCAGCTGGCAGCGAAGGGGCCCACGCCCAGGGGCCAGATGTGGAAGGGAGGCCCCCAGGACCCCGCAGCTGCGACCCCGGCCTCATCGACTCCCTGAAGAACTACCTGCTCTTGCTGCTGAAGCTGTCCAGCACAGATGCGGGGGGCGGGGGCACAGGCTCCCAGGAGGGCCCTGCCAGCGGGGCCCCCATGCCCTCATCCACGCTGGCCCCCCACGTGGAAGTGGCCGGCCTGAGCCCCAGGACGTCCAGGCGCATCCTGGAGCGCGTGGAGAACAACCACCTGGTGCAGAGCGCGCAGACGCTGCTGCTGAGTCCCTGCACCTCCCGCCGCCTCACCGGCCTCCTGGACCGCGAGGTGCAGGCTGGCCGCCAGGCCCTGGCCGCCGCCCGGGGCCCCCTCACCGTCCCTGCCATCGTGGTGGGCGAGGGCGAGCTTTCCCTGGAGGGGCCTGGGCTCCTGGGTGCGTCCCGGGACAGCGGCGTGGGGGGGCCGCCGGGGGGTGCAGTGGGGCACGTGGCCTCGGGGCAGGGACCACTCTCAGCAGACAGAGGGGCCCAGGAAGCCACCCGAGAGGAGGAGGCCCCCGGGGAGGCTCTGACGGGTCTCCCTGCGGCCACACCCGAGGAACTAGCTCTGGGGGCCCGCAGGAAGCGGTTCCTCCCCAAGGTCAGAGCCGTAGGGGATGGGGAGGCAGCCAAGCCCGAAGAAAGGGAGAGCCCCACGGTTTCCCCTCGGGGACCCAGGAAGGGCCTGGCACCCGGCTCCCCGGGGACTCCCGGGCGGGAGAAACGCTCCCCTACTCAGGGCCGGAAGGCAGGTCTGCTGGAGGTGCCGCGGGCAGAGGAGGAGCCGGTGGCCGGAGAGCTGGGCTCCAGCCCCAAGGCCGGCGGCCTGGACACGGAGCTGGCCCTGGACGAAGGCAAGCAGGACGCCCTGGGCAAAGCCAGGAAGGCCAAAGAGCTGCTAAAAGGTGAGCAGGGGGAAGGTGGGGGCCAGCCTCCCAGGAGAGCCGTGCGGGAAGAGTGTCATTCGTGGACACGCGCCCACGGGGTTACAGACACCTCATTCTTGTCCTGGCTCTGCCCGCTCGGGCCTGGGAATAGTTCCAGCTGTGGACTATCGAGGGGAAAGTAGGATAGAAGAAATCAGGTCTTTAGATGGGGCCTGGCTCCCATAGTGCCAGCCTCCCCACTGTCCCCTCTGGGCACAATTGTCACAGAGCAGAAGGGGCTGGGATTCAGATGCGGGCTCTTTGAGTTAGGGCCTAGAGCCCACCCTGAAGTCTGTGTCTGTCTGTCTGTCTGTCTGTCTCTCTCTCTCTCTCTCTCATTTATTTAAGAGAGAGAGGGAGAGAGAAAATCCCAAGCAGGGTCTGCACTGTCAGTGCAGAGCCCAACACAGGGCTTGAACTCACGACCTGTGAGATCATGACCTGAGCTGAAATCAAGAGTTGGATGCTGAACCAACGGAGCCACTCTGGCGCCCCCTCTCTCTTTTTTAATGCCAGAAGAGCCTTTTGAAGAAAAGCTTTGTGTTTTTGTTGTTTTGTTTTGTTTGTTTGTTGTTTTTAGTGAACTCAGTTCCTTTAATAGACATAAGGCCATTCTGGTTCCTGAGTACGGGTTCCTAGCTAGTGTCCCTCCGGTGAGTTCTCTCGTGTCTCCTGTAAGACAAACGGCATGGGTAACTGCCATCGCGCCCTCCTTGATGCGTGTAATGTCTGATGGTTCCGTTTTGACGTGCCCTCGGCAATTGCTGATTCTGGGATCTGTGCTCTCGGTTTCTGCTTTCCATTCATCTGTTTAATCTCTCACGGACTTCGTTTTCAGTTTTTTAGTTTTTTAAAATTTTACTTGACACATGGGGCGCCTGGGTGGCTCAGTCGGTTAAGCGTCCGCCTCTTGATTTCGGCTCAGGTCAGGATCTCACACTTCGTGGCTTCAAGCCTCACATCGGGCTCCACACTGACAACGTGGAGCCTGCTTGGAATTCTTTCTCTCCCTCTCTCTTGCCCCTCCCCCCACTAAAGTTCACACTGTCTTTTGCAAAATAAATAAACTTAAAGGTTTTTTTTAAATTTTAGTTGACACAATGTTGCGTTAGTTTCAGGTATGTGACGCAGTGTGCATTATGCGGTGCTCCCGTGAGGGCAGTGTCCTCTCCTAACTGCGAGTGTGTCCTAAGCTCTGAGGCTCCCCCAGGCCTGGGGTAGGGGCACATAAGGGGGGCCTTTCCGGCTAAGCTGTGTGATTTGGAGTCAGAGCAAGACGGAGGGGGCTGTAGGGGGGCCCGGAAGCGGTGTGTGTAGAGCCTTGAATCCTGTTCCCCCTCACCTGTCCCACAAGAACACCCAGGGAAGCTGGGGTAGGGCCAGCGGGGGCACAGGACAGAGGGAAGCGGCTTGTCCCTCTTACCTGGGCCCCTGCTCTCAGCCCCACAGGTGATCCGGAAGATTCGGGTGGAGCAGTTTCCAGATGCCTCCGGCAGCCTGAAGCTCTGGTGCCAGTTTTTCAACATTCTCAGCGACTCCGTCTTGACATGGGCCAAGGACCAGCGCCCAGTGGGCGAGGTGGGCAGGAGGTAAGCCGCTGGGCAGCGGCGCTGACGCTGTGGAGTGCTGTCCTCGCACTTTGGGGTTACAGTAACCCTGTGAAGTGGGGGGGTTCTAGTATTTCCTTAGTAGGGAGGAGGAAACTGAGGCTCAGAAGTATTAAGTCACACAGCCGGCGAGGGGCAGGACTGCTGACCAGTCCCGTGTTGCCGCGGCACATCCAGCTGAGGGCAGGGTGTGAGGGGATCCTGGGGACCGCGGTCTGGCCCTGGGCTGCGCGTGGCCATGGCCCTCACGGGGAGGGTCTCCCTCCCCGCAGCGCAGGGGACGAGGGCCCCGCGGCCTTGGCCATCGTGCAGGCGTCCCCGGTGGACTGCGGCGTGTACCGATGCACCATCCACAACGAGCATGGCTCGGCCTCCACGGACTTCTGCCTCAGCCCCGAGGGTGAGCGCGCCCCTCCCCGGCCCCCTGCCAGCGCGGCCCCTGCGGGAGGGCCAGGGTCATCCCTGTAGGGATGGTGCTCCCGGCTGACAGCCAGCCTGAGGGCAGCTGCTTCCTCTGCTTTTCTCCACAGTGTTGTCAGGATTCATCTCCAGAGAAGAAGGTGAAGGTATGGTGCCCCCCTGCAGGGGGGAGGAACAGGCGGGCCTTCACCCCTACCCCTGCGGTCCACAGGAAGGACCTTCTTTAAGGGCGTAGGACCCATTTCAAATGCCAAGTTTAGCTCCACACCAAGCTGCCCTTTGCCTCCTAGTTTAGGATAGGGCTTCGGAGGCGGGGGATGGAGAGGGCAGCTGTTTCCCAAGACTGGGGGGGCGGGAACATGCGGAGAGGAGTGGCTAAGAGGAAATTAATTCAGCCTTGTGCCTTGGCCCCTGTCGGAGCCCTTGATCCGCCAGGACCCACCTTACCCTACCTGCTCCCTTCCCGGAGTTTCTGTGTGTTCCGGCATCGGAGGCACACGGCAAGCCTGCTGCAGACCCCCGTAATCATAGTGTCTGGGGAAGGAGCCAGGAAAACCACATTTTGAGCAGGCTCCCTGGTGATTGGACGTCCCCGAGTTATAAGGCATTTCCCCGAATTTTAGAGGAAGAGCCCGTGCTGCTTCCGTAGGAGACGCACTGAGGGTCAGGACTGCGAAGGCAGCTGATGGTAGATGTTTAGAGCTTTGGTGCCAAGAGATGCACTCATTCATTCATTCATCCATTCACTCACTCACTCACTCATTAGATCAGCCAGTCGTTGAACTAGTGCCTCTGTTCAGTTGTCAAGTTTACTTGATGTCAAATATAACCCTATACCTAAAAGCTTAGTAGTAATGCTTTAATATCCTCAAATATCCAATTGCATTTTCCCAGATGTCTCCTAGGTGTTGGTTTACTTAGATTAGGAGCCACTCACAGCTTTGGGCTGATCGGTGTGAAGTCTCTCTAATATGTAACTGTTCTTCCTCATAGTTGCCCCTTTTTTGCCATTTATTTGGTGAAGTCGCTTGATATGTAGTTTCTTACACTCTAGACTTTGTTGATTTAACACCATTTCACATGTTCTTCTACTCATGTACTTCCCGTAAAACTGTAATTAGAACACTAGGGCGCCTGGGTGGCTCAGTCAGTTAAGCATCTGACTCCGGCTCAGGTCATGATTTCACGGTTCATGGGTTTGAGCCCCTACATCAGGCTTCAGATTCTGTTTCTCCCTCTCTCTCTGCCCCTGCCCTGCCTCCCTCTCTCTCAAATAAATATTAGAAAATAAAAATACAACAAGTGTAATTAGATCAAGAGCTTGGTCAGATTCAGGTGCAGTTTTGGGGGAGGGGTAAGAACACTTCACAGGTGTCCTGTATCTTTTGCGTTCTGTCTGGAGGCACCGAATGCTTGTTAGACTGTAGTAATGTTAAAGTTGATCCCTGCCTGCCTTCAGCAGTTTTCTGCCTGGTCTGTCCCTCGGAAAAGTTTAAAAACTATACCCAATCCTTGCTTTAGGGCTTTACATTGCTAAGGGTTTTAGCAGTTTAATTTACCAATTATTGCCTAAATCCCTTATTTCAGCAGGGTTTACAGCTGGAGTATTTTAATTCTGTCACGTCTTCATTCATCACTTGGCTTTCTTCTGTTATTTGGTTGCCCTGATTTGGTGCCCTAGCATCCTCCAAAGGTCACCAGTGAAGTTGGGGGTTTTGGGGAGGGAGGAATGAGTGTTTTTTAAACTACCATTATGAATGTATGGATTTTTAAAAAAACATATTTGGTACGGTTACCATATTGTACAAACCATCGTGTTTGGTTGGTAAGATTGATTTTGGCCAATGGAAGCCCCTTTGGGAGGTTGGCTCCTGCGTCCTTGACAAGTCTTCAGTCGTTTTTGTAGCTTCTTTGCTCTCTGGTCAGACAAGGCAGGTCAGGTCTGTTGAGTACACTTCCTGCCGTAGACCTGGAATCAATCGATAGTGGGAAATGGCTTTTAGGGATCACAGTTTGAACGTGACGGCTGGATTGGCCCCGCCCACTTTCTGTTCCAGTCAAACATGTTGTTTGAGATGGAGACATTTCTTCATTTGAGCAAAACACCTAATTCCAAAACAAAGGAATTCTGGTATCGTGGACCGATTGTGACGTCCACGGAAATGCCCTTCCCTCCACGGACCCTGAGTCCTTGCCCTGTGCGGGCACACTCGCACACTGTTACACAACCAGGTCGTGTCAGACACAGTTCTGCCCTCGGGGGGTTCACGGGCTGGTTTGGACCCGTGGTGTGCATACGCCCCAAGAGCAGTAATGCACGGAGAGTGGGTGCACCAGCATGGCGGGCGGGAGATGGTTCCGGCCTCTTCCTGCCCGGCAGACCCACCTCAGTTGGGCAGGAACTTCCAGTTTTCCGCCCGTTTCCTGTCCCCCTGCAGTCGGAGAGGAGATCGAGATGACCCCCATGGTGTTCGCGAAGGGTCTGGCCGACTCGGGCTGCTGGGGGGACAAGCTCTTTGGGCGCCTGGTGAGCGAGGAGCTGCGAGGGAGTGGACACGGGTACGGCCTTCGGAAGGCCTCCCAGGCCAAGGTCATCTATGGGCTGGAGCCCATCTTCGAGTCAGGCCGCACGTGCGTCATCAAGGTGTCCAGCCTGCTCGTGTTCGGGCCCAGCAGTGAGACTTCTCTCCTGGGCAGAAACTACGACGTCACCATCCAGGTACCGCGCCCCGTCCCCCGTCCCTCCTTCCGCTCTTTCCCCTCCTCCCCGTCCCTGGCTCGGGCCCTGGTGGCAGGCTGTGGGGGGCAGAGGCCATCTCGGTGTCAACCTCACGAGCAGAGCCTGAGACTTAGCCCAGGCTACGTCTTCGGGGTTAGTCATGGTTTTCAAACCATAGTTTTATAGCAGAAACCTTCCTTGTTGCCCTCACACATACCTTCCACGGAAGCCTGTGTGGGAGGTGAAAGGAGAGGGACTGAGTGGGGTGGACAGTCTGTGTCTTCCCACTCCCCCCAGGGTGGCCCGTGGACGCCGCCACCTTCCCACAGCGAGGCCCATGGGCGCCGCCACCTTTGGCTGGGGGTCCAGGAAACAGCGTTTGTAAGCCACTTTGAAAACAAGTTCTCAGCATCTTGTTTTGCAAATGAGAACAATGAGCTGCAGCGTAGGGAGCAGGGGAGGGGTGCACCCCACTTCCCCAGGCCTGAAACCTCTGGCGGACGGCCCCCCCGCCTTAGAGCTGGACCTGATGGAGACCAGGGGAGCTTCCTTGCTGACCAGATTTGGTTTCTCTTCAACCCACAGGGATGCAAGATCCAGAACATGAGTCGGGAGTACTGCAAAATCTTCGCGGCTGAAGCCCAGGCCGCCCCCGGCTTTGGGGAGGTGCCCGAGTAAGTGCACGACCAGGGGACATGCAGCGGCAGACCCGTTGGCTTGAGCTTCTGCCCAGAACAAGTGATTTCACAGCCCCCGGGGGCATCCTGAGCCATGGCCTTGTGCACATGGGCTAATCCCATGCTCCACTTGATGGTCCCAAAAAATCTAGAAATAAACACCTCCAGATTAGCTGCCCGCTTTCGAAAAGCCTCTGCCCTGCTCCTCAGAGGAACTGCCACCGCTGGCTCAAGTGTTCGCCGGGTTGCAGGATTGGGCCCAGCAGATCCGGGTTCTCTCTGAAGGGGCGGGGGTGGGCTAGACCTCGGGGCCCTGATCAGGACTGCTGGGCGGGCAGACAGCATCAGTGTAGGGTGTCGGAGGAGTCAGCCAGAAGTGGTCATCATTTCCATGTCGAGGCCTGGCCTGAGCTCTTGACTCCTGACTCCTGGGGTCTGGTTGGCGCTGGACACAGTCTGGCCCAGTGCTCTCTGGAAGTGTTCCTCTCCGTCGGACACATACTGGTCTTGGTCCCTCACCCAAGCTCAGAGTCCTCCTGGGGCCATCGCGCCATTCGATTCTCAGCCCACTGACCTCAGAACAGACAGGACTCTGAGGCCAGCGGCCTCCATTTCCTCTCCGGGACGCGGGCCAGAGCTCCGCTCTCTGTCTGCCCTTTGGCATCAGAGCTGAGCATTCCATTCTTGGAAGGGCCTTCCTTATCATCCAAGAGTACCTGTAGCCCAGAGGGAGGGGGGAGCTCGGGCCGACTGCCGGCTCACAGCACGCGGAACCGTGTTTAGGATCCTCCCGCTGTACCTCATCTACCGGCCTGCCAACAACATCCCGTATGCCACCCTGGAGGAGGACCTGGGCGCGCCCCTGCAGCCCTGCTGCTCGCGGGAGTGGGGCTGCGCGGCGCCCCCCGAGGCGGCCGGCCGCGCCGAGGTCAGGCAGAAGTGCCAGACCTTCCAGCACTGGCTCTACCTGTGGACAAACGGCAGCTTCCTTGTCACGGATCTGGCAGGTACGGGGTGTGCGGTGCGCGTGTGCACGAGGGCGTGCCTGGGGGCAGGGTCCCTGCGCTCCTGTTTCCGCTCCTTTGCTTTGCACAGTATCCTTTCTGGGTAGACTTAGCAGGTGCCATTTTGTGCGTGGCCCTATTTCACACGGGCCTCAGGCTGCATGGTCTGTAACCGCAGGGGCGTTAAGCGAGCAGGCTCCACGCTCCAGTCACAATTAAAAAGGAATGGAGTTTGAAAAACGTTACGTGGGAGCGAATTAAAACCCCACAACCCCCTTTTCACAATCTCCCTTCCTCCTTTCCCTCCAGCTTTGCTCTGGACTTTCCCCCTCCTACTTCCCAGACTCTTCCCTCCATCCTAGCTCACTAGCTTACTGCCCCTCCTCCCTCCTCCTCTTCCTTCCCCTCCTCCCCCTCCCCTTCCTCCCCTTCCCCCTCCCCCCATTCTGCCTCCTTTCTCTTCTTTCTCCTCCTCCTTTCTCTCCTCCCTTCCTCTTCTTCCTCCTCTTTTCTTCTTCCTTCCCCTCCTCCTGCTGTTCCTACCCCTCCATCTCCCTCCTCCCTCTCCTCCTCCCCTCCCCCCCTTCTTCTCCTCTCTTTGGCTTCCTCCCCTCCCCTTCCCCCTTCTCCTTCCTCTCCCGGCTTCTTCTCTCTTCCTCCTCCTTCCCCTCCTCCTCTTCCCCCTCCTCCTTCCTTCCCTATTTTCCTCTCCTCCCTTCCTCCTTCTCCTCTTCCTCCACTTTTGTTAGCCCTTTATTATGTGACCCAACTTAGTCTCTCTGGCTTCCTCTTATTTCTGTCTCTCCCGTTACTCAGACTCCCCCCTGCAAAGGCCAGCAGGCACAAACCCTCCTCCTCTTTCTGGGAAGTCCTTCCCGGGCCTCTCTCTAACCAGAACGGGGAGGGAGTGGGGTGGAAGAGGTTTTCTGGACAGCGGGAGGAGAGGGATGCTGGGAATATCACACACGATCACATCTGGTCTCCGGTGTGCATTCATGAGAAAACCAAGGGCCAGAGACAGAAAACCGGCTCAAATGTGCTTTTCATTGGGATTGACCTGTACAAATATTGTATATGTAACTTGGTATATTGAGGGGCTGGTAGCACATTAAGCTATTGTCATCCATTCTGTTTGTTGACTCCATACATCCTTTCTTCCATCCATCCAGCCAGCATTTACCCAACATTGAGAAGCTAAAAAGGTGACTGGGGAATCGACACTGTCCTCCGGAAGTGGGGAGAAGTGTGAGATGATCATGTGATACAGTAGGAAGAGCTAGGAGTCCGAGAAGTCAGGCTTTAGTCTACTGGTCTGTGTAAACCCAGGAGAAAGCCGGAGCACAGACAGACTGGGTCCCTTAGTCTCTCCGAGTCTCACCACCCTTTCCCTCCCAAGGGTGACAGTCTCTTCCTTGCCCCCCAGACTGGCTGTGAGGCCTGAGTGAGGCCGTGTCGACGAGTGCCTTCTGCAAACAGAAATTCTGTGCAGTGTAAGGGACCAGGCTAGTGTGGGGCAGAGTGGCCCAGAGAGAAATGACAGATGATCGATGTCTCCTGCACGACTGCTGTGTTTCAGACACTACATCAGGGCTCTGCGCACCTAATGACACTCCTGACGCCCGGGCGAGGTGGGCAGCGTTGCCTCACTCTTACGCTGGGGTTAGAGGTAGCTCACAGCTCGGAAGGGATGGGGCTGAGGTCAGTCTGGGTGCGCCTGCCTCCCGAGGCATGTGTGTGTCCCTCTGTCGCACACAGCACTGAGCCCTGCTAGTGAGAGGCGGGTCCTGCAAGGATGTGACTGAACAGTTTGAAAGTGGGGAGAGGGTCCCGCTCTGACACGTGGATGCTGCGGTGCTGGGCGGACCGGCCAGGGTGGGGACCGGTCCTCGGTGTCTCTTATCCCAACACCGCCTTCCTCTAGTCCTCTTCGGATGCTTGCGCACTGCCTGTGTGAGCACGTAGAAGCCAGTCTTATCCAGTGGGACTCTTCTGCTGGTCCAGCCTGACTTAGCTTCATGTCCCCACCTCCTCACTCTGGCCCAGATGGGCTGTCTGGTAAGAGGAAGGAGCAAAGGTCAGCTCAGAGGCGGAGGCCAGTCCAGTTTGTGGCCCAGTGGGATCCAGTAGAGGCAGAACTGAACAGCTGCAAGAGTTTGGGATCCAAGAATAAGAAAAACTGAACTTTTCCTTTGACTCACAGTGGCCACTGCATGTGGTCAGGGCTCAACTATCAAATGTATAAACGGATGTGACCTTGCCTGGGTCCCTACCTCTGAGCCTGTCCCCTCACCTGTCAGAACGGGATATTATTGCCACTAGCCACACAGAGATGCCCATACCGCCTATGAGGCAGGTCAGAGGTGACAGTGCACCCTGAGCCCTGGCAAGTTCCTGCCCAGTAATACTTTGGAGAGGTGGGGGCCCTGGAACCAGCCCCGGCTGCCTCAACGCTCAGCTTTCTGTCTTTCCAGGGGTTGATTGGAAGATGACTGATGTGCAGATTGCTACCAAACTACGAGGGTGAGTGGCTCTCGGGGACAGGAGGCCTTCTCCTGTCAAGGGTCTCTGGTTCTCCATCCCTGAGGTGCTGGGCCTGTGGCCAAACAGTCCCAGTTGCACTGGTGGCCATGTCATAACATCCCAAGGGCTGCTCACCTCTCCCTCCCCTCTGCGCCCCTGACCCCAGGTCTTGACCAGCAGTATTTTATTTACGTAAGAAACTTTTTTTAAATGTTTCTTTTTGAGAGAGAGAGAGACAAAACATGAGCAGGGGAGGGACAGAGAGAGAGGAAGACACAGAATCCGAAGCAGGTTCCAGGCTCTGAGCTGTCAGCACAGAGCCCGATGTGGAACTCGAACCCATGAACTGTGAGATCATGACCTGACCTGGAGTCGGAGGCTTTAACCAACTGAACCCCCCAGCGCCCCTGGACCAGCAGTATTGACGCTGGCACATAGGCTCACCTGCAACCGTGGGCTCCTCTCTGTTCTCGATTGAGAAGGCTCACCACGACGCAGACGAGCAAGGGCCCTGGGAGTAAAGTGGTGACGCAGAGTCTGCTCTAATTTATACTAAAAAGGCAGGTCGTCCGCACACCGATTCACGTGGGCATGATGAGCTCCTGGCTGGGTGGAGCGAGACCTGCTTAGAATTGAGGTTTGGGATGCTGCCTCATGAGGTGGCGCCCAGCTGGACTCCCCAGCACCCCTGAAAGGGCGGGGCATGACACCCTGCCGTGGCCACGCCAGAGTAGGCCCCCCTAGGGACTCTCACTCTGGGGAGGCCTCCCGCTCAGCTCTTCCTGTTTGGCTGCAGATACCAAGGCCTCAAGGAGAGCTGTTTCCCTGCCCTGCTGGACCAGTTTGCGGCTTCCCACCAGTGCAACGCCTTCTGTGAGATGCTAGGGCTAAAGCCCCTCAAGGGCCCCGAGGCCGCCCACCCTCAAGCCAAGGCCAAAGGCTCCAAGAGTCCATCTACTGGCAGGAAGGGCAGCCAGCTGAGTCCTCAGCCACAGAAGAAAGGCCCCCCCAGTCCTCAGGGCACCCGGAAGAATACTCCAAGCTCCAAGGCCCCCCCTCAGGCCTCAGAGGCACTCACAGCCCAGTTCCTGGGACAGCCTCCCATCCAAGAGGGCGGCCCCAAGGCCCAGGGCATGCGGTAGCCCCCACGGGAGGCTGGAGGCCTCCACCCAGCAGCAGACCAACAAGGCAGCAGCTCGACCTGCTGGAGACTTGCCCAAGATGGAACTAACCGGAGAGGGTGCATGGGGGAGGCACCGCTCGGGGGCCGCTCCTCAATCCGCTCCTCATCCGATGGCTTTTGTGCGTGGCACCCAGCGGCCTCTCCTGGTGCCAGCGACACCCAGCGCTCCCAGGCCGCACTCCCAAGTGCCTGGTGGCCCAGGCCCTCCTTGAAGTTTACACTGGCCACTGCCGGAGGAGGCCGAGTCCCGTGCATGAGCTCCGCCCCCAGCCCCCAGCCCGCCACTGGCGCCACTGCCGTGAGTGTTGTTCCCTGGCGGCCCATGGGCCGGCCTTTCCCCTTTCCGCTTGGCCCCCAGCTGTCCTCGGGGCTCCGGACCGCCCGCCGCACCACGCCCGGCCTGGCAACTCAGGGTGTCTTCTCTTCCAGCTCCTTGGCCTCATCTTCCCAGCTTGTCTTGCAACTAACCTGTCACTGAGCCCAGATGGGGCTCGGCGCCCTTCCGGAGCCTGTCGTGTTCTTGTGCCGTGGTCTTTGGTGACGTGTGTTCACACCCTCCCTTCTCCCAGCACGCAGACACTCCCACCCCTGCCCCCTCTGCTCCCAGGCCCCCCGTCTCCAGCCCCAGCTGGGCGCCCGGTCACAGCCTGCCGCCTTGCCTCCACTGCCTCTCCGCGCGTCCCCACGGCCAGGGGCTGCACCAGCCAGATCCCGCACCCTCCCCAGCAGCCCACCCTCCCCTCCTCTCCCAGGCCCGTCGCCCGAGAGGCGAGAAGTGGTGTGAGGGTTGTGTCGTTGGCTGTGGCCAGAGGAGAGGTGTAGACTTGGAGGGCTCTTGTGCTCCAGACTGAAAGGAGGCGCAGTCACAGTGGATTTCACATCCCTTCTAGACCAGGGACGGAGGGCTAGGCCCTTCTCCGTGGGGAGTGCCCTTGGGAGTCCCAAGAAGGGTGAAGTTTCCGCTGCATGCTTGGGGGGAGGGGTCTCCAGGACACCTGCCCCCAGCCCTTAGCTCTCGATCCTGGGGCTCCGGAGGAATTGCTGCGCTTGGCCCAGCCCCCTGGGTCCTTCCCGAGGGCCCCTCCTGGAGGCCCGGGCGGAGTGGGTCCCGTGCTAGCCTGCTCCCCTTGAATGCAATAAAGGCAGCAACTGTGTGCCCTGCTTGCCCTTATCTGGTGTGGTTGTAGGTATTCGGAGTCAGGGTCCCCTCTCCCCAGGCAGGTGCTCTGAGGGTATCCTGCAGCCCCTGGGCCCTGCGGAGTGAGGAGCCCAGGTTTTGGCTCCTGGATCGACATTCAGTCTCAGGCTTTCTGGCCACAGCTAGACCGTGTGTGCGTGTGGGCTGCTGGCTTGTGTCCCTGAACAGGGTCCTGGGGACGGAGACCTTTGGAATCATTCCTTCATTTGGAAGAGGAACACAAAGGAAGGAACCTGGGAAGGAAGACTGGAGCTGGAAGCTCTGGGGGAAACGTCCAGTGGGTCTGGCTCTCTCCATGGCGGCGAGGCCGGCTCGGGACCACCCACGTCTGCCTCTCAGCCGCTCACTGACCGTTTCCTGCTTCCCAAGGCACAGAGGCTTCCTGTTCCTAAACAACCCCATGCCACCGCCCGGCCTTTCCTTCCCTGACATTTATGCCCCTCTGTTTTGACATTTCTGACTTCTCTACCTCCTCTTGTGCTCAGGTGACTCTTCCCACTTTTTCCTTCTGTCCCAGTGTGTCCCCAACCCTCCCAGTCCGCCTTGGTGAAGTGAGAGTTGGAATATTACTCATTCATCCGTTCATCCAGCAGACATACACTGAGCACCTGCTTTGTGCCAGACCCTGAGTTGACCGCTGTTGGAGACAAAGATGCATGAGGGGGTCTCAGAGGAGACCCTGCATTAGGCTTATTGTTTTGAGCCACAGAAATAGATTCAGACCAACTTAAGCCAGGAGAAGGGGCTGGAAACGGTGTTGAGGCCGCTCCCAGAACCAGAGGAGCAGCTGAGTGACTGGCCTTGAGAAGGTGGGAGCCAGAGTAGCTCCAGAGCCCCTCTACACCCCAGCCAGCCGTTGGTTCCGATGGAATTCCCTTCACACAAGATTCAAAATTCTGTCCTAGAGCTCAGGGGACCATGGAGTGGGGCAGAGGTAGTTTCCCAAAGGATGGGGATTCCTACTGGCAGGAGGGTGGAGAGTAGGACGGTAGAAGGGGCTTGGTGGCAGCAACAAAGACACACACACACACAGTTCTTCCCACCTGATGTATCACGACTTTCCCACATACAACCAAAAGCAAGTTCCTCTCTGCTTGGGGAGACCATTCAAGGTCATATCCAATGATAAGTCCAAGGGGTAGTGACCCAGGGCTACCGTTGTCCCAACTCCAGCGTCACTAGTGACGGTCTCCTCTCTTTTACATAATTCCATTTTGAAATTCTGTGACCTGTGGATTAAGTGGTAAAGTTAACCATATTCAACCAAAATCGTTGGGCCCAGCAAGAAAGGAAGCACGGGTCAAGGCTACAGTCCATTTCTGGAACAGGTCGTGAGAACCGGTGTGTGTGACTAGGGATGCTTTGCCCGTCGGAGTGACCCAAGCTTCAGTTTGGAAGTCCAGCCCCTCAGTGGTCCCGCCTGCATGGTGGGCGTTTATTTACGGCAGGACATGGCAGGACAGGGGACTCATCCCCACATCCACCTGCCCCCCTTTTGTGTAGCAGCAATCATATTTTCCCTCGATAACATTAAGCATCTTACGACTCCCGTGACCTCTTGTTATGTGTTCTCAGAAGTATAAGGAGCCTGAAACAATCAGGTGCCTTAGCTTCCAATCCAACTTCTT
>NC_043708.1:136026744-136104868 GCF_006229205.1 Suricata suricatta
TCCCCAGAGAACGGACACAGCTTAGAGCCAGTGTCTTACAGAACCCCTCTCCCCACGTTTGGGTGTTTTCCTTTTCCTTCTCTAGTTCCCAGATGAATGGACACAGATCCCTTTGAGGAAGGCCAAGGAAGGTTCGCAGTATACGTCTAAGTGTCAAAGTAAGGTTTCCCTTCATAGGCGTTTGACTTTCTCTCCATCAAAGGTCTGGAAATTAGAAGGAGATTTTGACTCCATCTCGGCAGCTTGAGACAGACTTGCCTGCCCAACCAGAAGTCTTCAGTTACAGTAACAACTAGGTGACATCTTAGGGACTGAGGTCTTTTTCGTTCCTGGGACCCGGTGATTGGTTAGCCACAGCTAGAGGTCTGGCTTCCATGCCCACGGCCGCTTGGGTGGCTTGAGTGATTTGTTCCCCGCGTCTCTGCTGCTGAGACCAGGGAGCTCATTCTCACCGCATCTCTTCCAAGCAGCCTTCCAGGCCTGGAGAGGAAGGCCAGCAGCGCCTCACACATTTATTTCTCACGGCAAGGGCAAGACCGTCTGCTGGGTCCATCGGGACAGTGAGGGGGTAGACGGGCTGGATGCACGCACGGGACCCAATAAAGCATTCTTTTCTCCTGACCTCTGCGAGTCCCTGCTTTCTTGGACATTTGGTCTTTTTTAAAAATATGATATAGCATGGCTCAACATTTGGTGTAGACTCATATTGTCCACCCCTCACCTCCATCGCCCCACAAGGATAAAAACCATATCGCACTATTTGGGCTCCTATGTTAAATGTAGAATCTCCGGTAAGCAAACATATCAGTAAATATCACCTGACCAAAATTATATTCCACCTTTCTTGGTCAAAAAGCCATTGAAAAGTTCCCATAAATTTTCCCTGTACTTTAAAAAAAATGTTTTTAATGCTTATTTATTTTTGAGAGAGAGACACAGAGAGTGTGAACAGGGGAGGGTCAGAGAGAGAGAGGGAGACACAAAATCCAAAGCAGGCTCCAGGCTCCGAGCTGTCAGCACAGAGCCTGATGCGGGGCTCGAACCCATGAACTGTGAGATCATGACCTGAGCTGAAGTCAGCCGCCTAACTGACTGAGCCACACAGATGCCCAAGTTTCCCCTATAGTTTTTGACGAGGCGTATTAGCTAGTTCTTACAGTTTCTTCTAGGGGTAACTCTTCTTTTTCCCGATCAGATTTTGCCGCTCGTCCCTGGAGCTATGTTGAGTCTGGATTCTGGTTATTGGCCCATCAACAGTGCAATGTGAGGACAAGATCTGGGTCTCAGTTTTGTGACTTGATGCCACCACTGCCCCTGAGCTGACAAAACTCAGGGAGGCTCATTCATTAAACTTATGAGAAAATGGGATTTGCATGTTGAAAACCCATCTTGCTATTTTTAGGTTTATTATTTATTTTTGAGACAGAGAGTGTGCACGTGCAGGAAGAGGGGCAGAGAGAGAGGGAGAGAGAATCCCAAGCAGGCTCATGCTGTCAGCACAAAGTCTGACATGGGGCTCAAACTCATGGACTATGAGATCATGCCCTGAGTTGAACACTTAACCGACTGAGCCACCCAGATGCCCCTGGCTAATTTTTAATCAGAATTTTAACCTTCCAGGAGACTGGACACTTGCATTACGCTGAAAAGCAAATTCTTCCCTTCTTCTGAAAGGAAAAGTCGCTCAAGGGAAACCAAATTCCCAGAAGTTGTTTGGCAGGTTGAGAACAAATAAGTGAGACAAAGTTCAGTTCAAAACGCAGCTTTCTTGACCATAGGAGTTGGAACTTCTTGCTTAAATTCTCAGAACTGAGCTCCTCATCATTGTTTGAATCCTTTCTCTAGTACTTACAGACTGCCTATCGTATGTGACAATTCTATGTCCTGGGTACATCGCAGTGAGCGAAACAGACCTAGACTCCTCCCCGAGAGGGCTTACAGTCCGTGGGGGAGAGAAACATTCAACAAACACACCAATAAATGTGTAATGGCGAGTGTATGTGTGGAGTACTACGAAGCAGAAGAACGGAGGAGAACACCAGCAGGATGTGGGACCCAAACTCGACTGTGACTCCCAGGAGCCAGTCTGAAGGCACGAATATTCGAGCTCAGATCTGAAGGGTATTGGCCGGAGGAAGGGGAAGGGGACGAGCGTACCAGGCAGAGGAGACGGTCCACACAAGTGTTCCTTCTCGGGTGTATGAGAGGCGTGGAATGAAAGCTCACACGGGTAGCGCATGGTGAATCAGAGGGCGTTGCAATACGACCCTCCGGGAAGGGCAGGGCTGAGCCAGGGAGGGGCGTTTGCACGGCCTCAGAAGGAAGTCTGTGGGCATTAGGAGATCTGGACACGGTCCTCCTGGGGCTGGCATGGAAGCCGTAGGATGCTGCCAGAGCCAAGGCCCCTCCCGCTCTCGGCCCCGCTAACTCAAGCAGTAGTAATTGACACCAAGTGCAACGTCATGAATAGACAACCAAAATGGTGGCACAGCTGTCAAACATCCAAAAGCTGAATCTGTGTTTTCTACAGTAGAGTCAACAGAGAATGTCTGAAGTTGAAAATAAAAAAGAGCATCTATATATTTTTACCTATCGGTCATCTGTCTATCCATCCACCCATCTGTCCGTTTATCTACCATTCACCTATTTTATTTCTAGAGGTCGCTCCTAGACAAGAATAGGCAAGGGCAGTCTGTCTGTAGTTGTCTGGGGTGGGGGTGGGGCTGGTCTCCCTAAGACTGTCCAGGGGTGAGCTTCCTTTAAATTTCCTCTTTTGGTCAATAACGTGGCTCTTACCTGAAACAAAAATGCCCAAAGAGGGACCCCAACTCCTTCTGCTGCAGGAACTGCCCATCAGGAATTGGATCGTATCCCATCCAGCCGGGCAACTTTGATTTCCATTGTTGGATTACAATGCTACATGTGAGATTGGTGGAAATCGGCCTCGGGATTTTCTGTCTGTGGTTGTCCAGCTGGAGCTAGCCTGGGGTAGGAGGCACCCCCCCACTGACCCCAGAGGCACTGTCCTCTGACCTCAGGACTGATGTGGGTCACACACGGCTCCTTCCTATTGAGGAAGAGTAGCCCTGTACACTCGGCCGCAGGAGGCACGTGGACAAAGGACCGTCCTGGCACTTGTGATGTATGCCCACACGGTAGAGTCATAGCAGGAGATGAGATCATGTGTGCCGGCGGGAGGCGTGGTCTAGTCCACTGCTCTGGCCACTGGCTGTTTAATGACTTGAACAGAACACCCAGGCCCAGTATGGGACGTAACCCTGGCTAAACACCCGGGTTTCACACTAAACCTCTTTGGTTCCACCGGCTCCACGGCCCCACCATGAGAATCCTCAGTGGCACAAGGCTGTGGACAAACCCAGGGTCCTGTGTGAGACCCCCTAGGGCAGGCAGAGCACCCATGGAAAGGAGGCTCCATTGGGCTCGGGCCCGTGCGTGGGGCCATCCACAGCCGTCATCACCCCGCTTCCAGCAGCCTGGGCGCGAGGGCACCATGAGCCAGTTGCGTCTCGCCTGTGATGACGTTTCTGGTGCCCTGCCCAGGCCCCCTTTACTCTGGGGAGCCCACCTCCCAGGTGCTGTGAGGTAGTTAGCTCGCAGCTGCCCCTTGTCCGGAGAATTGCCCTGAGTTGAAAGGAAGCCGCCTCAACTGCGAGACACAATCCCTCCTCACCCCGTCCCCAGTCCTTGGCCCGTGACTGACCGGCCTGGCCAGGCCTGGCTTCAAGGTGTGGCTCACCTGCGGCGAGGTGGTCTTCCAGAGTTTCCCTGTGGGGTCAGACGAAAGCCAGGCTCTAGTCAAGGCCACACGCTTGCTTTTTCACCCCTGCCTTATTCTGTATCCCTTACCCCCCTCTGCCCAGAGCACACCCCCTCACAAATCCCTTGAACAAGCATCCCCATCTCTGGCTAAGGCATGTACCTAAGACGCTCAGGGGTTTTGCTGCAAGGACTCTGTCACTGGAAGAGAAATTTCATTTGGGCTTTTCTTTTCTCTCAGGGCAAAATGTATGTTCTCAGCGCAGTTGGGGTCCAAGTCGTCAGGCCATGTGGGCACATCAGCCCCTGCAGAATTTGTGTTGGGTCTTATTCAAGACGTTGCTCAGAGACACGGTGTCCCAGATTTCACCGGGTCTGACCAGAGAACACCATTCAGAGCCCAGAAGTGTGGGCCCAGAATCCATCCTGTTTGCCAAGCAGTCGGTGTGGTGCAAACACGGGGCGGACGCCTGGAGGGCCAGCTCGGAACTCCCAAAGGCAAGCACGTAGCGCAGTGGCCCACGGCTCCCTCGGGCTGCTCAGCTTCTCGATGGTTGTTCCATTCATGGGGCCGCCTCCCTCATCACACACCCGCGGAGGACAGGGAGGGGGAAACGGTGACCAGTTCCTCACCGGGTTACTGTAAGGGTTAACGGAGACAGTGCAGGTGGCACTCTGAGCACAGCCTGGCGCAGGTCAAGCTCTCAGACGTGAAGCCCTCACCGGGTGCCATTGTTGTCGCCATCTCTTGGAGTTACAGGACCCGTCTCAGGACCCGTTCACTCACTGCTCTTCACGTCCAAAGTGGGAGACCCTGGTGTTTCTCCCTTCCCTCGAGGTGGGGTGGCGACCAAAAGTCTCTGCCCTTACAACCATCTTTCCAACTCTCCTGTGGGAGACAGTCAGCACTGCCTCCTGAGCGGCAGGATGGCCAACATCTAGCTCTTGTGGGGGGTCAGGCTCTCCACAGAACCGTGCGGTCATGGAGTGAAGCGAACTGGACGCAGCCTTCGGATTCATGAAACTTGCTCCCACGGGCACAGTGAGATGGGAAGGAAGTGTCTTGGAATGAGTCATGGTGTATATAACCGGCAGGTGCACACAAGAGGAGCGGTTGGTGGTAGTCAGGGGAGAGTCAGACACAAGGCTTTCCCTTTCATTCTCAAGCACGATGTTATTGGTGGGATTCTACCTGGTGGAGGGAGGCAAGATATGCCTGGAAAGTTTCAGGGTCTAATTTTTTTTAATGTTTATTTATTTTTGAGAGACCCCAGAGCGTGACCAGGGGATGGTCAGAGAGAGAGAGGGACACACAGAACCAGAAGCAGGTTCCAGGCTCTGAGCAAATGGTCAGCACAGAGCCTGACACGGGGCTCGAACCCACGAACTGTGAGATCATGACCTGAGCTGACCGACTGAGCCACCCAGGTGCCCCAAAGTTTCAGGGTCTAGATGTGACCCTCTGTGGTGTTCATTTTGTTCTTCCTAACAACTGCACATAACTTTCGATGCCCCGCTTGTCAGGACCTTTCCTCCGGACGCTACTGGTCTGTGGTAGATTCATTGCATTGGTTACTACCCCAGGCACAAAGTCCTTTTCACAGAAACTTCTGTGAAAAAATCAGGCTTTGCTTGAAGGCTCACTGTGTGCCACATCAGACTACTTCTCGGACAGAGGCAGAGGATGGAACAATGAAGGGCTTCTTCTTGCCTATGCAATTAACCAGCTTCTCGACTGTGATTGGTGTCACCGGGGCACCGGCAAGGTGTTGGAGACCCTAATTACTGGGCCCCCACGGCCGCTGCCAATGGCCGGTGGAAGATGGTACCCCAGAGGGAGGATATTGCCTTTGGAATAAAAACCACCAAAGCCAAGGGCATCATCCTTGACCCCAACAGCTTGCCGTGAATTAAGACCTAGCTTGGTTCATAGCACGTCCTACCGTGGATCAAACTGAAAAGGAAACATCTCAATGTCTCATTATATAGGAAACTGATATGAGACGGAAAGGCAAGAGAGATAGAAGGCAAAACAGCAGCAAGGGGAATAGACTTCACGAAGTAGCAACCAGAGAAGTATCTGGAGACAGTAATGGCCCAGCTGCTTCGGGAAAGCTCCCCTGGCCAGATGGCCTTGGGCCCGCCCGGGGCTGGGACCAGGTGCCGGTATTTGACCAGCCCTTCATTGTTGCTGAGACAGAGGAGCCCCAGGCCCACCTTTCTCTTTCCATTGGGTAATGGCCATTTGTGCCCGCCTGTTCCCAATGAATAGGACGGAGTGAGGGGTGGGCTCTATCTGCGGCACGGGGAGAGGCAGGCCGAGCCGGCCAGGGCGGCGGGACGCGGGGTTTTGGATTCCTTCTTCCTTGGGAGCGACTGGACTGGCGACACAGGTTCTGGGAAGAGCACTGTGCTCCAAGTCCTGAGACAGTCCATTCCCCAAATCTATAAAATGTTACAACAGAGGACATAAAAGCCTACAGTATTTCTACAGCCTTTGTATTTTTCTCTGCGTTATCAGAATTTACATATAAATGCTTTCTAGTTTCGAGTATTTCTATCATGACGGTAGGAGGCACCTCTTTGGAGGCCCCGAGTGAGAAAGGAGACATCACACCGAATTGCTAGACGCCCCTTCTGCCAGCCGGCGGGGGTAAGGGACAGAAGCAGGTTCGGGGGAGAAGACTGGGGAGCCCCTGTCCGCGGGATCCGCCAGCGGGAGCCCCGCTTTCTGCCTCCTGCTTGGACACGGGAATCCACACCGGGAAAGAGGCTCGTCTGCGGAAAGCCGAGAATGTGCGGGGGCAAAATTGTGAGAAGAGCATGAGGAGGTAGTGGAACACCCTCCCTGACAATACCCACCTCTGGCGGTGCCCGGCGGTTCACGCCCTGCCTGGACGAGCGTCCTCTTCACGCGGTCAGAGCCCCGCTGGGAGAAGGGCTTCCCCTACCTCTGGCCACGAATTCCCCTGAGACCGGAAGGGGCCCCAGAAACAGGTGCGTGGTTGCCCCCGGGGAGCGGGACAGGGGTGCGGGAGGAGGGGCAGCCTCTTCTCTGTAAATCCCTCTAAGGGCTAAGGGAGGGGAAGGGAAATGATAAAGACACAGACACAGACACGGATTGATAGGGTCCTTGCCTCTGCCCTGGGCCCGGCACACCCCTCCCAAGCCCCCTGCTCACTCCTGGGCCTCCCTCTACTCCCCCCGTTGGTGGAACAGGCCCCAGAGACCACCTCCTCAGGAAATGGGTGCAGAGGGTCACGCGGCAGCTGAGGTCACACGGCCAGGACCCCCAAGGTCCTCTGGCTCCGGGTCTTTCCCTGGGGGGCTCGTCCCACCAGCCCGAGGCTGTCAGCAAACTCCACTGCAAAAAAACCCTTGGCTTCTGGGGTCCGGGGTCGCTCCTTGAGGGGGCGAGCAGGGGAGGAACACAGGCTTTCCCGGCCTGGAGGAGGAGGGCAGTGTGAAGACACCCCCGAGTCAGAGTGTGTGACGGCGTGACGCCTGCCAGCCCGAGGGCGCCTGGCTCTCTGCCAAACACCCCACCCGCAGGAGCCCCTTTAATCCCCTTAAATATTTGTTCACAAGGTAGCTACTATCACCCCAGTTAACTTGAAGGAAACAAGTTAACTTTCAGAGTCAGAACTGGATCTGGGCCTTTAGGCTCAGGGTTCTTTAGCCTCTTAACCCTGAGTCTTAGATCAGAGCCCACAGAGGCCTCAGGGGTTTCAGGTGCACACAGGGAATGTTTTCAAACAAGCCTGGCTCCTACTGGAAGTGTTATACCGCCAGGCTTCCCTCCCGGGCACCAAGAGAAACTGAGGGAGGAGGGGAGAGGCAGGAAGAGGAAGGGGCAGGGGGATGGGAGGGGAAGAGGGGAGAGGGAGGGGAGGTGCCGAGGCTAGAAGCAGGTTCAGGCTCACTGGGGCCTGACGGGTCCTCTACCAGGTCGGCTCCAAGCCCATCCCCCTAGGGGCCACGCACGGAGGCGGTGTCCTTTCAGGATAAACCAGGTGACACCATGGACATTGAGTTTACAATCAAGGCAGCACAGGGGTCCCTGACAACGTGAGTGAGGCCCGTGTGGCTCTCTGTCCTGAATTGCAAAAAAAACCAAAAACCAAAAACCAAAAAACTGGTGTAGTGTGAGCCTCCTTTGTAAAACGAGTAACATAAAGACAGTCTTGGGGTGCCTGGGGGGCTACGTCGGTTAAGCGGTTAAGCATCCGGCTTCGGCTCAGGTCATGATCTCACGGTCTGTGAGTTAGAGCCCCACGTCGGGCTCTGTGCTGACACCTCGGAGCCTGGAGCCTGCTTCGGATTCTGTGTCTCCCTCTCTCTCTCTGCCCCTCCCCCACTCAAAAGTTAATAAACATTAAAGAAAAAAAAAAAAAAGGCAAAGTCCGGAGACCAGTCCCATGAACCCAGTGGTCATGTCTGGGGGGCTCGGCTTAGAGGGGCTTTCACTTTGCCGTGTTCTGTCTATTTGTATCAAGTTTAAATGTTTCACGAAGCATGTGTAATGCTTTGGTAATCTGAGTGACAGACAAAAAAAAAGTTTTTAAGGAGAAGCGCCCCCCCCCATCCATCATCCTCTCCACACTTGCAGAACAACCCGCGTGTGTAGCTAACCCCACAGCCTATGACCTGGAAAGGTTTATGCATCATTCGGGGTCTTGTCCTGAGTGTACAATATTAATTATTAAGGAGATGCTGCCCCTCCCCCGTCAGAGGAGTTTAATGTTTAGTCAGAGGACTGAAACCCGGAAGTGTATGTCCCTTGACTTTGCACACCGTTGCTTAAGTGTTGGTTAAAAAGAAGAAAAAACTATTACAGTGTGTGTCAACTAACTGGAATTTAAACAAAAACTTGAAAAAAAATAAAAGATCAATAAATTACTTATATGTTTAAAAAAAACAGAAACAAAGGGACACACTGAGGTTTTGCTCCGTTGCCCGGACAACCGAGGCTCAGACCTGAAACACCTTGGCCGCTGGTGACGGCCACTCTGGCTTCCTTACCTTCGAACCCGGGAAGAGAGGTAATAATTCCCAACTCTGTGAAGAAAGAAGACCAATAAGTTAACATGTGTGACCCTAGAGACCAGGGAACCTTGAAGGCAGCTGGAAAAGGAGGCCACAGGAGGAGATGTGGAGAGGGTGAGAAAACTGAAGGCAGGCTTCCTGGAAGAGGTGGGAGCATCTAGGAGCAGGGGGGGAGAGTAGAGAGAAGGGCATCTCGGACAAGAAAGGCTGATTAAGGGGCCCCTGTGGCTTAGTCGGTTAAGCATCCGACTTGAGCTCAGGTCATGTTCTAACAGTTCGTGGGTTCGAGCCCTGCGTCGGGCTCTGTGCTGACAGCTCAGAGCCTGGAGCCTGCTTCTGATTCTGTGTCTCCCTGTCTCTCTGACCCTCCTCTGCTCACACTATCTCTCTCTCAAAAAGAAATAAATAAAACATTTTTTAAAAATTGGGGAAAAAAGGTTGATTAAGTTAGAAGGCAGCAGCCGTCTTCCCTGAAAGAGACTGGGTCCCTGTCCCAGCCGTGGCCCTGGGCTCCGGCGAGGGTGCTGGACGGTGCTGGGTGGGAGGCCCAACCTATCCCAACTTGGACTCTGCCCGGGAATCTGCACCGAAAATAGAAGACTGACCAAAGTGCGCGCCGGTCGAATTCATTGTGTCGCTGTGGAAATACGTGCTTCTGTCCGCCCTTGAGCGACTTGTTGACCACAAATATGTGAGTAGAAAGGAGGTCCTGCCTCTCTCTGTGCAGCTGTGTGTGTGTGTGTGTGTGTGTGTGTGTGTGTGTGTGTGTGCGTGCGTGCGTGCGTGCAGGTGCACACGCACGCACACGTAGTAGGTGTTCCCGGCCTCCGCCTGTGTGTGTTTCCGCACGTCTCCTTGCTCGTATGTGCACACATGTGCAAGTGCCTCTGAACGTGTGCGCTTCACCAGGCCGTGGTTTGGAAAGCACCCTCTAGGGTGCTCCCCAAGGGGGAAGGGACGGGTTCTCACTGAGAGGAGCTGAGCCTCTGGACTTCAGGAAAAAAAAGGCCTGTATTGGCCCTTAGAATTGAAGAGTTCGGCGGCAGGGCTGGTTTTAGGTCCAGTTGGATCCGGGGACTGGAGAGTCCTCAGGAGATTATGTGTCCATCTTTCAGAGGTGGGAGAGTTGAATACAATGAAAACATCACTCAGTGGCAGTGGCTTTCCTCGCCGTAGGAGGGACGAAAGTTAGGGCCGCTTCCAGGAAAACGCCGGTACCACAGGCATACACCTGCCGTCCGCAGTTCTGCCTCGCCTTCCCTGCTTCTGCGGGGGCTCCCAGAGCCACTGGGCCTTGGCCCTCACAGGGTCAGAGGTCAGCGCAGGAAAGGGCACCTTCCTCTGAGGCAACCCGGCTCACGGAAGGTTCCGCTCTGGGATGAGAAAAGCTCTCCCAACCTCCCCCCTTCTCCGGGTGCTTTGGCTGGGTCCTGCCTCGCCTTCTGCGTTCAGCTTTGGGCCCTGACTTTGTCTTTCAGCTGCGAGGTCCGGCACATGGAGGGCGACACCCCAAAACCAAGAGAGTCCATCTCTCTCACGCCTGTGGCCAACGGTCTGGAGAACATGGGGGCTGATCTCTTGGAAAGCCTGGTCTGTCTCCTTCCCCCTCCTTGTTTTGGGCCCCGGTGGGAAGACCCCTTGTTCCCCTTCTTCCTTCACCCCCTCTACCTCTTTGCTTGAAAAATTAGGACACCTCCTCCCCCTCCCCCCAGCCTCCTCAACACAGAGTGGCCCCTTTATTTGACTCATTAACCGTTTGCTGAGCACCTATGATGTGCAGAGATGGCCTGCGCTGGTCTGGAAGGTCAGGGAAAGGCTCAACCCGGAAGTGACATTTGAGCTTAAAAAGTAACGAGAAACATGACAGAGGTGGGGTAGGGGGGCTCCCTGGGGAGGTCTCGGCTGGCAATCTTGTCCTTGCTCTGGAATGGCCAAGTGGCAGCCCACCACCCAGAACTTTGGGGCCCAATCTGACCCCCTTTCCCCTCCTTGCCTCCCCCGACAAAGCCCCTGCCCCTTCACCACACGCACACCCCCAGGGGGCACCTTTCACAGTGTGATCTGCAAGAAAGACCCCCCCCTCCCCACTACGCACAGCTGCAGAGACAAACGGGAAGGGCAAAGGGTGTCCTGCAGCCAACGCAGTGAGGCCCCCTGGGGCTGCCCCAGCCGGAAGAGCTGAGGCCCCATTGTCCCTTCCAAATGCAGGGTGAGCGCCCTGAGGGCAGGATGTGTCTAGCATCAAGGCCAGCACACAGTGGGTGCTCAGTGTGTGGTTTGTAGCATTTAATTGACTCGCCCTCTATTTCCTGGGCAAAAGCCTCGCCCCCACCCCAGCCCTCTCCAAGGTGCCCGTGGGCCCCCACTTCCCAGCGGCAGCCAGGGTCTCTTTCTGCTCTCACTCGGGGTTGGAGGCACACTCTGGTCACTCTCTGGTGGCTCTAGGAGGAAGGCCGGATCCCTGGCAACGACTCAAGGAGTGTGGAGGGTGGGGACAGCTGGACCGAAGCCGGCTCGGAGCCTACCCCAGGATGGTAGGTGGTGTCCAGGAGGGACGTGGGTTGGCCTTGGGAGAAGGCCACCGTGTGGAGCGGGGACGGGACCTGGCCCGCTGAAAACAGAAAAGGGGCTCCTAGAACCTTCGTCAAAAAAAAAAGGAACAAACATGTTAGTCAACAAGTGAGCTCTGCTGGTCTCTGCCTCAGGGGTGAGCCAGGGCGGGGGTGCCCAGCCTGTGCTCAGGCAGCCGGAATGCAATCCCATCAGGAACCCCAGTGTGTCCGGGGGTGGTGGGCCCTGAACCAGCCTGACCCCTCTCCCCCTCCCCATCTGCCTCAAGGCTTAGTTTGAAACCCCTCGACCAGTCCAGTCCCCTTGTTTCCCATGGGGAGGCGGGTGACCTGGACCTGATGTCCAGGCTCACTGGGGTCCCCACTGGCCAGACCCTGAGCTGATGGCACCTTGGAGAGTAGGGGTGGTGGAGGGGAGGGAGTCCGTCTGTCTCTCTGGGTGGGAGATTGGGGAATAGCGTCTCTTAGGGGGACAGGTGGTGGGGCCAGAGAGGGGGAGGGGCATTCCTTGAAACAGAAGCTCCTACAAACGTGGCCTGTGGGTCCCCAGAGGCCAAGTGCCAGCCTTTCCTCCAAGGATAGACAAGTGACCAAAAGTCCAGGTAAGAATGGCGTTGGCACCCGGCCGGGAAGGTCGGGGGCAGGCTGTGCATACGCTCTCTTCAGGGGGAGCTACTGAGGCAGAGGGTAGGTCCCTGGGGGAACAAGGCAGAGCTGGGAGCCTCTCCACCCAGCTCCACAGACAGAGGGGACAGGGGACAGGGGACAGGGGAGGGAGGCAGCCCTCAGGGTTTGCGCATTTCTGCGTTCTCAGTTTTTCCTATCATCTTAGTTAAGTCCTTCCCAAGCCCGAGGGCAGAATGCACCCAAGGGCAGCAGTGATGCTGGGCTGGAACCAGGGGTGGCCCGAGCTGCCTCAGTTTGCTCTGGGCTGGGCTTGCCCTAGTCCTGTGCTGTGGAGGCCTGGGGATGAGCCCAAGCGGCTCCTACCTAGAGCTGCTGATCAGGGGAGCTGACCCGCGGACCCCACCCCGGCGCTTTCCCCAGGAGGCACACGCACCCTGCTCTGAGGGCCAGACGCTTCTGCCGGGAGCACACGCAGCTGTTTGGACGGACCTGCACGGGCCTGCTCTGTACTGGTGAGCCTGGGGCCCAGCCCCCACCCTGGGGACGCCATTCCCACCCCCGCTACCCCCCGCCCGGCTGCAGCCACCTCAGCCCCAGCCGTCGTGTCCCAGGGCATTCACGTGTCCAGTAATTCAACAGTCGGCTCAGAGCCAGCGGCCGAAGCTGAGGCATCAGGGTAAAGCTAGACCAGACTGTCTTCCCAAAGCCGTCTCTGATCCGTAAGGGAGGGGAACAGTATTTCCATGTAAGGCAAGGAGCCATCTGGGAACACAAAGGGGGCATGAGAGTGACCAGGGAGGCCTTCCAGGAGGAGGTGACATTCAGGTGTCACAGGCGGAGCGGGAGCTAGCCAGGTGGAGCAGAAGGACAAGGAGTGAGCAGGCACTTTGATGCGGGAACCACGGAGCAAAGGTGAAACCTGGCGTGACGTGGGCAGGCGGCTCAGGGACTTGAATTTTGCCCTCGGAGCCAGAGAGAGCCACTGAAGGACTTCACAGGCCAGATCACTGCGGAAGCCTGGGGGGGGCAGGAGAGCGGCAGCACACGTGGCAGAAGATGAAGTGCAGGGGACGGACAGGGGTGGATTGGAGGGACCCTTGGGAAGCAGCAGCAGCCACACTTGGGAGCTGACCGAGTGTGCAGGACGAAGGACACCCTGGAATCCAGCAGCCTCGGGGCTCTGCTCAGGCACCGGGGTGCATGGTGGTGCCTCCGTGGTCAGGGAGCACAGATGGCGGAAGGCTTGGCGGGAGAAGGGGGGCAGTTGTCTGGGACAGGATGTCGGAGACACCTCTGCCAGGCCATCGAGGAGGGCAGGGGGTTCCCCAGGGACGCCTGGAGAATGAACCGAGAAGTAGGTCGGTGACAGCAGCCTGGGACCTGGCACACGGAGGGAGCTGGGGGAGGAAGGGGCAGAGAGGGCTGGAGGGGGCATGGAGATGGGGGAGGAGCGGAAAGCAGGGCGCGGCAGTTCAAGGAGGAGGTAAGGGGAGCAGTGGAACAGGACTGAGCTAAGTCCCACCCCGGGACAGGTCACTTGTATCTCAGGGCACAGGTGAGAAGCTGGATTGGAATGGATGGGAGGCGAGGCAGTGTAGACAGCAAGTGTAGATGGCTCTTTGGAGGGTTTTTATGAGGACAGGTGGGAATATTAAAGAGGGTGTGACAGTGTTGAGGAAGGAGTGTGTTTGTGAGTGGGGGGGATGGTACAGAGCGAAGGGGAGGGATGTGGGGACACATGACATGTGCAGGGGGCCCCCTCAGCCCAAGAAGGAGGGTCACCACGTTCTTCTGCAGGTGGGGACATGCAGAGGAGTGTGGCTGTGGACGCAGAGACACCCCCTCAGGGGGCCGGGCGGGAGAGGACACAGAGAGCAATGGTGGCAGTGGCCCCAGTCTTCATGTTGAAAGCAAAAGCAAGGCTCTCTGTGAGATGGGCTGGCCCGTGGTCCCTGTGGCTTCCTTCTGGAGATGTTGGGGACTGACCTCTCCCCGTGGCAGGGTCTGAGCCCAGGCCTTCTCTGTTCCCCTTGCTTCCACCACGCAGACCCAGATTGGATTCTCTTGCAGAACTGATTGAACCCCTCCTAGCAGAGGAGGACAATTACCTCTCATCCCATTTCTGCCTTTGTGGTGGCTGTCATTTGGTCAGTGATCCTCTACAGTGGTCGCTCTCGATTTCCTCCGTGTTTGCGTGGTTTTGATTGCCTCCAGCTCTTTGACAGCATTCTTGTTTCCCGTCTTCAGTGAGGCCCTTCACACCCCTTCCAGAAGTAGGTACGGTAGAGAAGGGAAGCCCGTGTTCTCAGCACCCTGGGCCTGGGCCGCAGCAGTGGCATCCTCAGGGTAGGCGCTTTCTCCATGGGTGCAAAGACAGCCCTGGCCGCCGGCCGCCACGGAGGGCCTTCGTGTCCCTAGTCTCAGGAGAAGAGTGTGCCTCTTGCCCTTATTTCCAGCCAGGTCTCCGGAAGTGCCTGCCCTCGCTGGGGTCCTGTGCCCAGTCTGCTCTCCCACTGCTAACTGGGCTGGACACACACGGGCTAGGAGTGTGGATGTGCCCCAAAGGAACAGACCAGTCCTGTCGCCAGTGGGGTGAATAGATCCTAGAAGAATACAAATAACTCCTAAGACCGGTTTCTCCATGCCCTGTCCGGGGACTCATCTACACCGTGACTCTCCGTCCCCCGAGTCACAGGCCCTGAGAGACAGACCTGGGTAGGCGTTTTAGCCCAGTTTCCTCCCAGTGTGAGTCCTCAGGTGCCCCGTCCCTCCATGGGGATCGGGGCAGACCCAGCTGTGGGTGGCTGTGAGCAGTAACCCTGTGAGGCCCGGGAAGGGCTGCGTGCGGCGCCTTTGGCCGCTGCCTCCGCCTGCCGCAGCCCTGCGCCTGCACCCCTGCAGGCCACACCTGCACGCCTGTTAGTGACTCCAGTGCAGGTCAGAGACCCAGCCCACAGCGTCTGTGGGAGAGCAGGTCGCTTCCCTTCACAGAACTCTCCTTCAATCTCCTCACCCAACTGAGCGACAGGAACTTCCTTTGCGTCAGTGTGGAACAGCCCCTCCCCCTTTCTCCAGGAGTCCCCAGCGGGGGTCAGCCACCGCCAGTCCTCAGGTGTGGACTGGGCTGCCTGCTTCTGCAATTGCCGCCAGGTTCTCTGCCCTTGCGGGTAGCCAGGGACACGTGCCCGTCTCCATCAGGGGCCGGTCCTGGACGCCTCTCCCCTCTCCCCCTGAGCTGCTCACAGAGCCCGGATGCCTTTCCCCTGGGCCCACCAGGGCCCTCCAGCCAGTCTGGCCTCGCAACTGGTGTCCTCCAGCTGGCAGTCTGCCAGCCAGGGTCTTCTAACCAGGCTGGCAGCAGAAGGGCAGTGTAGGACCTGCACTTAACGCATAAGGTTGCAGCCCACATGTTTTATCCGGTGGAAAAGCTGAGTGTTTTCCGCTCTTCAAGAGCCCTGGCTTCTGAAATTCCAGAGCTGGGAGAGGCATTCCGCCTCTGCTCTCCAGGATCGCAGCCCTGTCTTGAGGCAGAGCACACATGGGCTTAGCTGTGCAAGAGGCAAGGAGCAGCGGGGTCGAGGGAGAGTCTGGGAAGAAAACGGCCCGTATTTTCAGAGCAGGATTGTGGTCTGGACACAGCAGGTGCTCCGCAGGTGCTCAGAGACGCAGGCTGTCTCACGCCCTCCCTACAGGCCCTCCTCCCCGCACCTGCTCAGCACGCCTTCGCAGTGCGCAGAGCCCTTTCAACAGGGACTCTGCACCAGCCCTCCTGCCCGGCAGGGGTGACTGTCCCTGGTTCCGGGTGGGAAGCCAACGCTCAGAGAGGTTGGGTGACTGTCCTGCCATCAGTGCCCTGGGTGGGGCGAGGTGGGGCTGGAAGGCAAGGGGGCGGGCCCGCGTCTTTGTCACTGAGTGCTCTCTGTTTCACTCCCACCCAGTGTTTGCTGCCTTCCTGCTGGTCGCCGGCCTCCTGGATTTCCACAGGGCCCTGGCCCTGTTCGTCCTCACCTGCGTGGTCCTCGCCTTCCTGGCCCACAGCCTGCTGAGGAGGCTGCTGGGGCCCAGACTGCCGCGGTGTCCCAGGCCTCCGGGGCACTGCCGCCTGCGCCTGTGGTTTGAGAGGTGAGTCGGGGGCCGCTGGCTGAGGCTCAGCTCCAGGCCTGGCTGAGGAGGGCCTCGGTCCGCATCCGCCAGATGGTTCCTGGGCCATGGGGTACGTTCTGCCCCAGGGTCCCCAGGCAGGCGTGGGCTGGGTCACTCTACGGTCGCAGCCATCTCTGTGATGGTTTGCCGGGTCCCGTCTGGTGCTCTGCCCCGGTTACAACAGGTGGCTGAGATCAGGATCTGAGAACAGGACTCAACAGTTTTCCTAAAATCAGGGACCCCAGTGCATCCAGACAGGGAGGGCCCGCATCGGAGCCTCTGTCTGATCACTTGGGCGTGTGAGGCAGGGAGGGGCCACGCCTGGAGTCAGACTCAGCGGAGGACTGAGGTCCAGGTGTCAGTGAAGCTAGTGAGTCCCCAGGGGGCTCTCATGCAGCCAGCCGCGTTCCTGACGACCGTGTGGGCTCCCCTCACTTTCAAGCTGGGTTCCTGAGGGCTTTGGAGCCTTTGGAGGTGCCATGGGGCAGGAGAGAGAAGTTGGAGATGGAAATATCACACCTTCCTCCCTAAATGCCCATTTCAACCAGGAAACTCTATTTAATCAACCAAGATCCGAAAAACAAAAAAAAAAAAAAGAAAGAAAGAAAAAAAAAGCTGGAAAAAATGTTTCTATGACTTAAAAAAGATCTGAAGACCCTCAAGCTATATCAGGACTCTGTTTTGTTGATAAAGAAACTGGTATTCAAAGACATCGGTGACTAAGCTAGGGAGGTACCACAGCATAATGATTTGAGACAGCCTGTGAATGAACACTTTTCTTCACTTTATTTATAAATAAATGTATAATAATAAATAATAATTATACTTTATAATATGTATCATTTTAAATAAATCAAGTACAATTTGAAGACTAATAAATAAAATGTGAGTAAAATTTTAAAAATGTATCATTGGGACACCTGGGTGGCTCAGTCAGTTGAGTGTCCAAGTTTGGCTCAGGTTATGATCTCATGGTTTGTGAGTTCAAGCCCTGCCTTGGGCTCTCTGCTGTCAGCATAGAGCCTGCTTCAGATCCTCTGTCCCTTCCCAGCTTGTGCTCTCTCTCTCAAAAATAAATAAATCTTAAAAAAGTAAAATAAAATAAAAACTAAAAAGTATATCATTTGTAATAATTAAAATAAATTTATAAATAGATTTATAAAATGATTTATTTTGACCATCATCTATTTGTGACAAATCATTGATACTGGTTTTCCTTTTGAGGTATTGATATAAAATTTCCTTTGGGGGCACCTGGCTGGCCCAGTCAGTAGAGCATGCTACTTGGGATTGTGAGTTCAAGCCCCATGTGGGATATAGAGATTACTTAAAAATAAATAAATAAATAGATAAATATTTTAAATATGCAATTTCATTAATTAATAATTAGACTGATTAGACTTTATGAAAAGTAAAAACTTTGATTCAAAGGACACCATCAAGAAAGTAAAAAACCAACCCACAGTATGGGAGAAAATATCTGCAAATTACATATCTGATAAGGGAATCAGATATCTGGAATCACAACCTAACAACAAAAAGACAAATAACCCAATTGACGGCTGGGAAAACGATTTGATTAGAGATTTCTCCAAAGATCTACACATAGCCAGCAAGTACATGAGAACATGTTCAACATCAGTAGCTATCATAAAAATGCAAATAAAAACTGCAGTGATAAAAAAGATAACAAGTGTTGGTCCAGATGTTGAAGCCTTGGAACTCTCATCCACTGCTGACAGAAATATGAAATAGTGTTGCTGCTTTAGAAAATAATTAGTTCCTCAAAATACTATACATTCAGTTATCATGTGGGAACTGGTGTTGCCATCCACAGCCATTCTACTCCTAGGTAAATACCTAAGAGCACTGAAAACATATGTCCATACAAAACTTGTACACAAGTGTTCATGGCAACATTATTTATTTATTTATTTATTTATTTATTTATTTATTTATTTTACTTTGGAGGAGAGAAAGAGCACAAGCAGGGGAGAGGAGCAGAAAGGGAGAGAGAGAATCTTAGGCATGGAGCCTGATGTGGGGCTCAATCCCATGACCCTGGGATCATGACCTGAGCCGAACTCTGGAGTTGGATGCTCAACCTACCGAGCCACTCAGGTGCCTGTAACATTGTTTATAATAGCCAAAAGGTGGAAACAACCCAAATGTTCATCTACTGATAAGTGGATAAGTCAAATATGTATATCCATATAATGGAATATTATTTGGCCACAGAAAGGAAAGCTACGTGCCATAATAATGATGAAGCTTGAAAACATAGTAAGTGAAAGAAACCAGTCACAAAGGGCCACATATTGTATGATTCCATTTACATGAAATGTCCAAAGTGGCATATCTAAACCTTGACTGAGGTTGGAGGGATGGATGGAAAGATTGGGGTGGGGGATGATGGCTAAGAGGTGCTAGGTTATTCTCTGGGTTGATAAAAATATTCTAAAATAGAACTCTGTGAACACTAAAATACAATTTTGTGAAGATATTGAGGACCATTAAGCTGCATACTTTAAATGGGCAATTATGCGATATGTGAATTTTGTTTCAATTTAAAAAAATACGTGTAAAAGATGTTGGCTTCCAGTCAAGATGGAGTAACAGAGGCCAGGTTTATCCTTCCAGCTGGAACAACTAAAAAGCTGGGACAGGTATATGAAACTGTCCAGCTCTGAGAAAACTGAACATCAGGCACCCGAAGACAGTGATCCTGGAGAAACGGGGAACAAAGGAGATAAGCCCTATGATCATGCCACCTTAGTCCACGGACAGAGTTTCCAGGCCACCATGCAGGAAAGGGAACCAAGGTGGGCCAGCAGATTTCCCGGGTTGAGGATACAGAGCTGGGAATCCAGGGAAGCCAAGGTGGTGAGAGTTCACAGTACAGAATACCAGAGACCACAGTGGCACAGAGAGAAATCTCCAGAAATCTACAGAGGGTCTTCCTTGAGAATTCAATTGAGTTCTGATCAGTGAATGCATCTGAGAAAACTGTCCAAGGCCTAGGAAAGACTCATCCACAAGGATTAGAGGAACAGTGTCTGGAAATCACCTAGGGCCAGAAACAGTGTTTATTCTTCATAGCCAGAGTGGAAACTTCATAATTTCATAGGGCATTGTTCAGAGCCCTGCTCAGGCTCTCCCTAACAAATCTTAAGAACAAAATTTGAAAAAGTCAAACACAGTATCCATTAACCATGGCACAACTTTACGTGGAGATATGTCATTGAAATCTCCAGAAGAGAAAGAGGGAACACAAAAAATACTTGAAGAAGTCACGTCCAAAAAATTCCCAGTTTGATAAAAATGATAAACCCTGAGATCCAAGAAACTCCACAAAACCCCCAGGGCAAGAAACAAGAAGAAAACCACCCCATGGCACATCATAATCAAATTGCTTAAAACTGGTGATAAAAAAGGAAATTCTAAAAACAGCTAGAGAAGAAAATGTGCGGAGGAACAAAGATACGGATGGCAGCAGATTCCTTGTCAAAAACAATACAAACAAAAAAGCAATGGAACAGTCAAACCACAAAGTGTGTCACTCTAGAATTATTTACCAGTGAAACATCCTTCAAAAGAGGAGAAATAGGACTTTTTCTTACACATGTAAAAACGGAAGGAAGTTTTCAGACATAAAAAGTAGACTTGCACGACAGGAAATGTTAAAGGAAATTCTTCAAAAAGAACTAATCTTTTCCTTCAAAAAGAAGGAACATGATATCCGGGAAATCTAGATCTACACACACAGAAAAGAAGAACATTGAAATGGCAACTACATGAGTTGACCATTTTTATTATTATTTAAATATCTTTCAAAGGTAATCAACTTATAAAGCAAGAATAAGAATAACATCTTGTGGAATGTATATGAGATGTAGTAAGCCACGATAGCACAAGGGTTAGGAGAGAAGAAGTAAAATCCTATTGCTGTGTGGTTTTTATACTGCACGTGAAGTAGTATGACTTAAAGGTAGATTGTGATAAGTTAAAGATGTACGCTATAAATGCTAAAACAGCCACCAAAATAACATGACAAGGAGTTATAGCTAGCAAGTTAAAAAAGAGGAAAGAGATAAGAGAATCATTTTAAAATAGTCAATCTGAAAGAAAGTAGAAAAATGGGAAAAGGGGACAAAGAACAGACGGCACAATTTGAAAACAAATAGCAAGATAGTAAGTGAAACCAATAATCACATTAAATGTACAGACCAGTATCCCTCATGAATAAAGACGTAAAAAGTTATTCACAAAATTTTAGAAAACCAAGTGCAACAATATATAAAAGGAATAATACACGACAATGGGGTTTAACCCAGGAATCCAAGGTCGGTTTAACACTAAAAAAAATGGTCATAGATCACATTAATAGACTAAAAAGAAAATAAACATATGGTCATGCCAATAGATTCGGAGAGAACATTTGACATAATTCAGCATCCATTCCTGATAAGAATTCTGAGCAAAGTAGGATTAACAAAATAATAAAAATCTATGGTTGACATCATACTTAACTGTGAAAGACTGAATGATTTTCCACAGAGATCAAGAATATAAGAATGTCCCTTCTTGGCACTTTTATTCAACATTGTACTGGAGGTTCTAGCTTGTGTGATGAGGTAAGAAAAAGAAATAAAAACCACGCAGATTGAAAAAGAAGAAGTCAAGCTGTCTTTGTTCCTAGACAATATGATTGCCTACATAGAAAACCCTATGGAATCTACAAAAAAAGCTAATAGAACTAACAGGTGAGTTTAGCAAGGTTGCAGGATACAAGATCAACATGCAAAAACAAATCATTTTGATATGCTAGCAATAAACAATAAAAATTAAAATTATAAATGCCATTTAGAATAGCATGAAACATAAAATACTTGTTAAAAGCTGAAAAAGATGTGTAAACTTGTACATTGAAACCTACAAAGCACTGCTGAGAGAAACTAAAGAAAACGTAAAGAATGAGGCGATGTGCCAGGTTCATGGATTGAAAGATGCAGTATTGTCAGTATATCAATTCTCCTCAAATCAATCTATATATTCTTATTACTATCCCAATCAAAATTATAGCAGGCTTTGGGGGAAGAAATTGATAAGATAATTCCAAAATTCATATAGAAATACAAAGAACCTAGAATAGCTAAAACAACTGTAAAAAAGATGAATAAGTTTGATGAATTTATACCATCTGACTTTAAGACGTACTGTAAAGCTACAGTAATCAAGACAATATGGTATTGGTATAGACAGTCTATGGTATAGACAGTCCAGAAATAGATCCACATATATGTATGGCCAGTTGACTCGTGACAAGGGTGCTAGGGCAATTCAAAGGAGACATAACCATCTCGACAAATTATGAATATAAAACCTTGGTGTATTCATAGAAGGAAGAAGAGGAGAAGCAAAATAATAATATGGTAATCAGTGCCTCACACTACATGGGAAATTAACTGAACATGGGAAATTATAAATCTAAATTGAAAGCCTAAAACTATAAAACTAATATAAGGAAATGTAGGAGAAAATTTTTGTGACCTTGAGTTAAGATAATTTCTTAGCTACAAAACCAAAATCACAATCACTGAATTTTTCATCAGAATTAAGAACTTCTCTTCAAAAGACATGCTTAAGAAAAGAAAAAGACAAGGCATGACTCCACAAAAAGTTTTGCAAATCACACATCTGAGCAAGGACTCATATCTAGAATATATTAAGCACTCTCAAAGCTGGACAATAAGAAAAAGGACCCAACTAAGAATGGTCTCAAGATGTGAGCAGACATTTCTTTCAAGAAGATGTGTAAGTGGCGAATCAGCACATGGAAAGATGCTCCACATTAGGAGTTATTAGGGAAATGCAAATCAAACCCACAAAGAGATCCTGCTCTATGTCTATTGGATTGACTAGGATTCGGAAGGTTGACATTACGAAGCGCTGGCAAAGATGCAGAGGGAACAGAACTCCTACGTGCCGCTCGTGGGGGTGTGAAGTTGTGCAATTACTTTAGGAAACAGTTCAGCAGTCGCCTAGAAAGTTAGACCTACCGTATGGTTCACCCTTTCCCTGGGTGCCCTTGTGTGGGGTGGGGGAGATGCTGAGTGGGATGGCTGTCTGCCTCTCCCCTGCAGGGCTCTGGCCCTCGCTGCCCTCCTGGGCCTGGTCTTGTGGCTGGTTCTGGACACCTCCCAGCGACCTGAGCAGCTGGTGTCCTTTGCAGGAATCTGCGTGTCCCTCTGCCTCCTCTTCGCCTGCTCAAAGCATCACTGCGCAGTAAGTGCTCAGTCGTCAGGCTCGGAGCTCGCTGCGGCCCCTTCCGTCCCTGCATCCCGAGCCAGGACCCCTCCTTGCTTCCAGGTGTGGCCGCAGGCTCCAGCCCGGCCTTCCGGGGCTCCTCATGCACCTGAGTTTGAAGGTCACTGCTGAGGAGTCCTTAAATGCTGAGAGGCGGCAGCAGCCCTCTGCTGGGGGTGTGGGCATCGGACTGCGGGCTATGGGAGGCTCAAGGCTGCTGAGTCTCGAGTGGGTCCTTAGACCCTGCCCCGCCCCTGCCCACTGCCCCAGGCCCATTACTGAATGTGGCCGATTCTGACGGCAGGTGGATGTGACCTTCAGCAACAAGCCCAGTCCCATCCAGGCCAGGACTCCCCTAGCCCCTCCACGGCACCGGCACCGTGCTCTCTGCCTTTTCCCCATGCAGTTCCCTGTGGAGCCCAGGGAGCGAAGCTCACCAGGACCTTTCTCTTGGCTGCCAGGTGTCCTGGAGGGCTGTGTCCTGGGGCCTCGGACTGCAGTTTGCACTTGGCCTCTTGGTCCTCAGAACAGAGCCAGGATTTATCACATTCCGGTGGATGGGGGACCAGATCCAGGTGCGTGCATGGGGTCTGCTGCCCAGGGTTGGAGGAGAAGCCACTGTGTGGGGGTGGGGGACATAAGGAGGGAACAGGGATCAGCAAGGTGGGTGTGCCCTGGGCCCCAGACCACGAGACAGCAGGGGCTGGGCAGTTCGACCCCTGCTCCCTCGGGCCTGGGACCACCTGCAGACAGCTGTCCTTCCGGAGGCCGAGCTGACGGGCAAGAGAATCTCCGCACAGGAAGGTTCTCGGGTACTGAGGGCACGAGGCGGGGGGCCCCCAGAAGTCATGAGTCATGTCAACTTACGACAGTTAAAAGTGCTAAAAAAAAAAAAAAAAAAAAAAAAAAACCACAACCGATTTACTTTGTTGTATGTGTGTATTTAAAAATAATGTGCAGTTTCTTGAAGTTGTGTTTTTTAATTCCATTCTTTGTTGTAGCAAACACATATACCACAACGCTTATCATTTTCACCTCTTTTTTTTTTTTAATGTTTATTTATTTTTGAAAGAGAGAGTCTGAGCAGGGGCGAGCAGAGAGGGAGACAGAGGATCTGAAGCAGCTCCCGGCTCTGAGCTGTCAGCAGAGCCCCATGCGGGGCTCAAACTCATGGACTGTGACATCACGACCTGAGCTGAAGTTGGAGGCTTAACTGACTAAGCTACCCAGGTGCCCTAGGGTTTATTTTTGAGAGAGAGACAGAGAAACAGAGTATAGGCAGAGAGAGAGAGAGACACACACGGAATCCAAAGCAGGGCCCAGGATCTGAGCTGTCATTACAGAGCCCAATGTGTGGTTTGAACCCAGGAACCGCAAGATCGTGACCTGAGCCGAAGTCAGACACTTAACTGACTGAGCCGCCCAGGCGCCCCCCTAAGACTGCATGGAAAAGCTGTCTCTCGGGGAGAAGGTGCTCAGGGGAACAAGCCCCCACGAACATGCTTGCACCAAGTGCACTGCCCGGTGGTGCCCGGCCCCTGCAAGGCCCAGGAGGCCAGGTGTCCCTCTCTGCACCCCATTCCCTGCACCGGGCTGCTGGACAGGCCCTTGGCTAGGCGACACCCCTCTTGCTCACCGGCCTGGCTTTCTGGCCACTGTTGTGCCCCTCCCCTCCTGGTCTCACTCCAGGTTTTGGCTTTGTTTTCTTTCTTGCTTTCAGACCTTCCTGAGCTACACAGATGCGGGCTCCAGCTTCGTGTTTGGGGAGGCGATGGTCAAGGGAGTCTTTGCCTTTCAGGTCAGCTCAACTCCTGGGCCGCTCGGTCCCGGGGCCGCGTCTGGGCAGGCTGTGCGGGCCAGGCCCGGGGGGAGGGCGGGCTGTGCACCGCAGGCTCACGAAGCTCCAGGCTCAGGGTGCCAAGAGAGCCCCCCGCACTGGGCTCACCCGCCGGCATACTGTCAGCGTGCTCTGTAAAATTTGCAAAGTAGGAGATACCTGTATTTTTTCCTGAAAAATGAATCCCCTAATGATATAATTGCTGTGAGATGGGAAGAGAGGGGCAGGGCATGAGGGTGGCACCTGCTTTCACCTTAGCCCCCAACATGCTGCAGGGACCCCAAGGCCTGTGAAGGACATTTACCAGGAACCCTTAAGCCCAAATCACCCTCTCAGGCTGCTTCTACATCAAGGCCCTCAAGGGCCACCGCTGCAGGAAGCCTTGACATCCAGGAGGGTCAGGGGCTCACGCTTCCACCACGCCCCACAGGGATGGAATCTTCTCTGCCAACCAGAGTTGGAAAACCCCGGAGCCGTCTTCAGATTGGTCAGCCTCTGGTCATGTGACCGTGCCTGGTCCAATCACCGAGGCCGGGGCTTGGGAGCCGTCCATTGGAACGATGGGGGTGGGGGGGGTCAGGTGCTCTGATTGAGGCCAGCGTTGGTAGGAGCGTTGGCCAGGAGAGGCGTCCTGCTAGCCTGTGATCAGTGGGCTACATTCTCGGCGTGCTCTCGTGTTCCGAGTGAGCGTCTGTGGTCTGGTCTAGGGGCAGGGTGACAGCCGGCCTGCCTGCCCCGGGGGAAACAGCCATGGCACGGGCCTTCCATCTGCGGCCCCTCCAGCCGGAATGGGGCCACATTCGGGAGGCTAGGCTGTACTTCCTGACCAGAGTGCTTAGCTCCTGACTTAGTGGTAAGTGACAGAAAACACAACTCAAATGGTATTAAGCCAAAAACCCAAATGAAACAAGAACCACCCCCCCCCCCATCAAAACGTTCTATAACTAAGAAATCCAGGGTATGGAACATCATCTGGGAAGGGAGAGGGAGAGGGGGAGAGCGAGAGCGAGGGCGAGGGCACACAACAGGAAACCCAGGCGTGGGCCCTTCTTGCCCTGGCTTGGAGTGGAAGCCATCTCTGAATTGTAGCCAGGAAGCATAAATGGCTTTGATCTACCAAACCTGAAACCCACTGGGTGACCGTGGAGGAGGGGATGGGTTCCCAAAGGGAAATGAAAGCTTTGTTACCAGAAGGGGGCAGAGGAAGGGGCCACAGAGCAGCCCAGGAAGCTGCCGTCTGCTGGTGTCCCGGCCCTGCCTCTCCCACAGACTAGCACTGAAACTGTCACCTGGCTTGCTGCTGTGTCCGTCTTCCCGCCAGACTTAGCTGTGTGTCCTCCTCCTTCTCTCCCCTTCTGGAAGAACGTGTGCACACCTGCTGCCTGCCTCTCTCCCCAAATCACCCTTTACAACCACGGTTTCATAGACTGTCAGGCTGGAAGGAGCTCACTGATCTCTGGGTGCCCCCTGAACATTACAGATGGCCAAGCCACACCCCAGGGAGAACCAGTGACCCGGGCACAGCCGCCCGGTGAGTAAGGGCAGAGCCAGGGCTGGAACAGGGTGACCTGACACTGACCTTTTCTTCTTCATTCTGCAAATTAAGTCAGTGACATACTGTCTCCCTTCCAAATACAGACAGCAACCCTACTAACGATAATGTTAAATTTAGAATGTGTTAAGTTGTTGCTGGATGTCCAGTCAGAGAGAAAAAATCAGAAGAGGTGGGTTTATCAATGGCACTTCCCAGTCACACACTAACGGTTGTTAGGACCCTGGGAAGCCCTGTCCTTGGCCAGACTCGTGGTTAGCACATTAGACGGTGGCTCCTTTTTTATTAAAAATTTTTTTAATGTTTTATTTTATTATTGAGACAGAGAGAAACAGAGAATGAGGGGGAGAGGGTCAGAGAGAGAGAAAGACATAGAATCTGAAGCAGGCTCCAGGCTCTGAGCGATCAGCTCAGAGCCTGATGTGGGGCTCGAACCCATGAGCCGTGAGATCGTGACCTGAGCTGAATTCGGCCGCTTAACGGACTGAGCCACCCAGGCACCCCTCCAGTGACTCCTTCTTAGAGACACCAGGTCAGGGAGGACTTAAACACTCCATGGCCACGAATTGCCCTCTTCACAAGATTTCATTAATCACAACATTTCACTCACCTTCCCCACTCCCTCCCTGTGTCACGCACATACACATACACTCACATGCACACAAATGCTCATGCACACTCACACATGCTAACACACACAAACACACAAGCTAATGCTCACACATGTACACACACGCACACATACATGCTCACACACATGTGCACATGCATACATGCACGCACACACGTACATAAACAGCCATGCATACATGCACACTCACTTGCACACACATGCTCACAAACACACATGCACACTCACAATGCATACATGCACAGATGCACACGTGTTCACACACAAATGCTCATGCACACATGTGTACTCACATGCATACATGTGTATGCACATGCTCACACATGCTCATAAGCACACAAGCACACCAGTGCTCATGCACGCACTCATGCACACAGGCACACTCACATGCACACGCACTCACACGTGCACAATGCACACAAATGCTCATGCACACATGTGCATCACATGCACACACATGCACACTCACATGCACACACACATAAGCACAGCACTTCCTAAGCTTGGGACTGGTCCTCAAGTGGGGTGATTTGCTGGTGCTGAGTCGAGTGAAAGACGCAGGAACCTTCTTCGCCTCCTTTCCCGGGATCACGTGGACCTAGTCTAAGGCCTTTGGCTCCTGCAGGCCAGGGGAAGTCTTCTCTGAGCTCACTCCGACTTTCAGAATCCAAGCTGCTTCCCGCTGGGCCACGGTCTGGCCCATCCCTTGTCCAGGAAGTGGAGCGTCTGCCTGGGGCTTCCCGGGCCCTCCCTGTCTCCCGGCCTGGAGCCCCACACCATCCACGTGGCAGCCACCCCTTGGCTGCATCGTCTTGATTAGTCATTCCGCCTTGGCTCCATTTCCCTTCTGGTAACTTCCCGCCCACACAGCCACCTCCCCCGGGGCTCCTGCATCCTTCCTGGGTCTGGCTGACCCTGCAGCTTGTGTTTACTGCTCCAGTCTCTGGAATGTGCACCCACATACTGTGCCCAGAAGTGCTGCTTGGGTGTTCTTCCCAAGGAACACGGAAGGGAAAGATGATGTTTCCCTCTCCCAAGGGTTTTGGGGGTGTCTGTCTGATGCAGTCTCTGCCATCTCCAATGGTCGGCAGTGCCAACTTTGGCCCCAAGAAATCAAATAAGAAAAGCGTGAGGGTGCCTGGGTAGCTTAGTCAGTTAAGTGTCCAACTTTGGCTCAGGTCATGACCTCCCAGTTCATGGGTCCGAACCTCGCATTGAGCTCTGTGCTGACAGCTCAGAGCCTGGGGTCTGCTTTGAATTCTGTCTCCCTCTCTCAGTGCCCCTCTCTTCATGCTCTGTCTCTTTCTCTCGAAAGTAAATAAACATTAAAAATTTTTTTAAAAAAACCAGGACAGAGAGAGGTGCCGTTGGATTTAGTAATTAAGGGGTCACTGGTGAGCTCAGTGAGCATGACCAGCAGGGGAGGGAGTGGGAAGTGAGTGAGTGAGTGAAAGCTGGAGCTGGGTGCTGGAAGGAGGGAGAAGGGAGGAGATGGAATGTGGGCCAGGAGAGATCTTAGGAAAATCTCACGTCTGCAAAGGTCTCTGAAGGAGACTGTGACAGCCAGTTGGCCATGGCCATGATGGGGCAGAGGTGGGCAAGGGACCAATGGAGCAGGAAATCAAGAGTCATGGCCACTTTTTTTTTTTTTTAAGTTTATTTATTTATCTCGGGAGAAAGAATTCCAAGCAGGCTCTGTGCTGTCAGTGCTGAGCCCGATACAGGGATCAATCCCAAGAAATGTGAGATCGTGACCTGAGCTGAAATCAAGAGTCAGATGCTTAACTGACGGAGCCACCCAGGTGCCCCAGGAGGCATGTCCTCTTCATGTGGTCTTGCAGTGAGTCCCCTCTGCCTTTCTGTAATGGGGGTGGGGTAGGCATTTTACTATACTGTTTGGATTACTCTAGGTTTGGACTATAGTTTGAAATAAGGGAGCATGTGATCTCCAGTTTTATTCTTTCTCAAGACTGCTTTGGTCTTTTGTGGTTCTACATGAATTTTAGGATTATTTGATCTAGTTCTGTGAAAAATGCAACTGGTATTTTGATGGAGATTGCATTGGATTTGTAGATTGCTTTGGGTAGTATGGACATTTTAAGAATTTCAATTCTTCCAATCCATGTGCCTGGAATATCTTTCTATTTATTTGTGTCATCTTTAGTTTCTTTCACCGGGGTCTTATAATTTTCACAATACAGGTGACCATGACCCCCTTGGTTAAATGTATCCCTAGGTATTCTATTCTTTTTGATGTAATTGTAAATGGGATTTTTAAAATTTTCTCTTTCTGATAGCTCATTATTCGTGTATAGAAACACCTGATTTGTTGTGTATGCTAATTTTGTATCTTGCAACTTGACTGATTCACTTGTTTGTGAATAGTTGTTTGGTGAAGCCTTTAGGGTTTTTCTATATATAGTATCATGTCATCTGCAAATAGTGACAGTTTTACTTCTTCCTTTTCAGCTTGGCTCTTATTTCTTTTTCTTTAGACCAATTGCTCTGGCTAGGACTTCCAACATATGTTGAAAAGAAGTGGTGAGAGAGGGCATGCTTATCTTGCTCCCGATCTTAGAGGAGAAGCGTTTAGCCTTTTCCCCATTGACAGTGCCGTTAGCTCTGGGTTTGTCTGCGGGGGGCCCTTGTGTTGAGGGTCATTCCTTCTCCATCCACTTTGCTGAGAGCTTTTGTCATGAATGGATGTTGAATTTTGTCAAATGCTTTTCCTGTATCTGTTTAGGTCATCGGGTATTACTACCCTTTGTTCTGTTAATGTTTTGTATGTGTTGACTGGCTTGCGGATACTGAACCTTCCCTGCTTCCCTAGGATAAATTTCCAATGATGATGGTGTATGATCCTTTTAAAATGTTTATTTTTTAAATTTTGTTTTAATGTTTTTATTCATTTCCTGAGAGAGAGAAAGAGCGCATGAGCGAGTGAGCGAGCACAGGGAAGGAGCAGAGAGAGGGAGAAACAGAACCCAAAGCAGGCTCTAGGCTCTGCTGTCAGCATAGAGCCCAACTTGGGGCCAAACCCTCAAGCCATGAGATTATGAGCCAGATGCTTAACTGACTAAGCCATTTGTTTTTGAGAGAGAGAGAGCGAGCGAGAGAGAGAGCAGGAGAGGGGCAGCGGAGGGGACAGAGGATCTGAAGAGGGCTCTGTGCTGACAGCAGGGAACCCAATGTGGGGCTCAAACTCACACACCACAAGATCATGACCTGAGCTGAAGTCAGACACTCACCTGACTGAGCCACCTAGGCGTCCTGATGACCCTTTGAAAGCATTGTTGACGGAGTTTGGATTTTGTGGTTTGGGATTTTGTGGGGTTTCCTGGGGCCGGCGACAGGGCCCTCCCTGTCCACAGTGCCTAGGCATTTGGAGCCTGGAGTGTGAGGATGCATCGTCAGGTAACCCAAAGCCCTGGCCCGGCTTCCTCCAGGAAGAGGAGGCATCAGGGCCGGGTCCTCAGTGGGTCCGGTCCTGCCTTCGAACACTATTTCCTGAGAACAAGTTGACATTTGCTCTGAGTGTATGGTCTGAACTATACACTGCTGGTTCTCAGAGTGGGGCCCCAGACCATCTGGAAATGCAGGCCCCAACTCTCAGGCCCCCCCACACCTGCTGAATCTGAACTCTGGATGTGGGGCTTCTCGGGTGATGCTAGTGGTCCAGGGACCACACTTTGAGAACCACTGGCCTCCACACGCTCGAAGCTCCTTCCTTCCCTTCCAGGTGAGCGTAGGCAGCAGGACCCGCCAGCGTTGGGCCACCTCACGTCACAGTGAGGACTCGTGCATGGCTGCTACGCCCTGGAAGCCCTCGCTCCTGAAGGAGATGAATGCCTGTCCTGAGGCAGAGAAATGAGACTTCCAGGATGGGCACCAGGGCAGACCTCCTCGGGCTCATGGCAGGGCCTTGGCGGCCTGCGTAGGGCCAGGAAGCGCTCTGCTTGTGCAGGCGTGTGGCCTTGGGCAGGTAGCCAGCACCTCACAGCCTCGGTATCCCCATTGGTGGAGCGGATTCACAACTACCTCCGTTGGTTTGAGGATCGATGAGTCGCCACACGTTGGGCACCGCACCTGCCAGGTAGTGGGACCGCGTGTGTACACGTAATAGGGCCCCGTGGCACTTCCCTGCCCCTGACTGCAGCAGCACCGTCTTCGGCTGCCTGTCCTGTCTTCTGGCTCCTCACACACTAGAGGCCCCACGGTTGGGTCCCAGGCTGGGAGATCAGATGGGCCCCAGGGACCTTATTAGGATGAAATGTGCCACCTTCGAAAATCGGAGGCTGCCTCTCTTCTCTTCCATTTGGCTCCCCTCCCAAGAGAGTCACCACTTCATGCAACACACAGCTTCCCTTCCCCCTGCGTCCGCATCTCACGGGTAGAGAGTGTCGCTTGATTGCTGCCAGGAGAAAGTCCCAGTCCCGCCTGGCAGGGGCTCCCTCCTCCCTGGTCCGAGCAGTGTCCGTGGCCCTGCCTGGCCGCCGAGCAGTCCCTCTCATGATAAATTGGACAAGCAGTCTAGACAGTACGTGATTGTCTCTGTGTCTCCCTGCAAGGGAGGGCGGATGATGTCAGCACTCTCAGGTTGGGGGTGTGCCCGGCACGGGGCAGCCAGCACCATCATGGGACAGGAGGGGCTTCCCCCGCGGCCCGCGTTCCCTGCCGGGTGACAGCCCCCACCGTGACAAGGGTGGCTGAGGGGGACTGGTCCTCGCCTCTGGCAGAGCTGCCTGGGGGCCGAGCCCCTGTCTTCTTCGGGGGGCCATTCTGCAACCCTGATTTGTTTTGAACTAGAGCCTGAGTGTGATTACATGAAATTCTCCTTTTTAAAAACAAACTCTCCCTTCACCCCTCACCTCTCCCAAGGGTGCCTTTCCTTCCAGCTTCTCGAAACAGCTCTCTGTACTTGCTGCCTTCACCGTGACCCCTGAATTGCTAGATGCCAAAGGTCCGTCTCGCTCTCACCTTTCTGGAATTCTCTGACGCATCTGGCACAGCTGACCAGCCGTCCCTCTTGATCAGCTGTCCTTGGTTCCCAACACACGCCTCGCCTGGAGGCCCTACAACCTCTCTTTTCCTTCCCGGTCCCCTCCCTGCGCCCCTTCTTACCCTGTCCCCGTCTCACGCTGATCCCAGGGCCCTGTCCTCCGTCCTCCCCGCTTTTCTCATTCAGGGACGTTTCCTCGGTGAATCGCATCCGCGCCGTGGCCCCACCTGACACTTCTGTGCATACACGCCCCAAACCAGGCCTGGCCCGGGCCTCTCTCCTGCGCCCCTGACCTTTCATCCAGGTGCTCAGCCACCATGCCCCCTGTCGCTGCTCCCCGGACATCCCAACCTCAGCAAGTTCCAAACCCCAGCCCTCCCCTCCGCCCAGGCTCCCCTCCCTTGAGAAGAGACCACCCATCACAGAAAATTACAGGAGCAGATGAGAAATGGGAAACTCAGAAGGAAGAACCCGTATTTCCACAGTCCCAGTGCGCAGCGCGGCTGTGCGGGCGCACCGTCTGTGCTTTCAATATTCTACTTTCCTCGCCTTAGCGCAAGGATGCACCTGCCATGACCAATTCTGCCCAACTCATTTTTTTAATGTTTATTTATTTATTCTGAGAGCGAGCGAGCATCAACTGGGGAGAGGCAGAGAGAGAAGGAGAGGGAGAATCCTAAGCAGTCTCCACGCTGTCAGTGCAGAGCCCGACACGGGGCTTGATCTCATGACCTGAGCCAAAATTGAGAGTCAGTCACTCAACCGACTGAGCCCCCCAGTCGCCCCTCAGCAGAACTTACTTGAGAACTGTTTGGAACAGGGAACCCCTCCCCACAGTACAGAAAGGGCTGGAGTAGAAAGTCCGTCTCCCTCCCACACCAGCCGGCAGTCACCGAGCCCCTCCCCCAGGCGGCTGCCTTCCTCTGCATCTCCTGCCCACTCGGGCCCACACAGTGCCTTCCCCACCCTGCCCTGCACGTAGGGTAGCACCCTGCTTATGCCTTCCCTTGTCTCACTTGGAAATCACTCCGAACTGCCCATGGAGAGCTCCTCATTCTCCCTTCCAGACCTTGCCCGCCGCTGCGTTGTCATCCCGTGGCTGGGACGCCGGTCCTCCCCGGGGGGGCGTCTGGGTGGCCGGCTGGCCTCCCCGACACAAACCAGACCCCGCCAGAGGCGCCGGGTGGGGGGCCAGGGCCCTGGCGCCGAGGGAGGGGCTGCGAGGCAGGTTTAGAAGGAGGCATTAATGAGGCCTGGGGTGGGCAGGGAGAGGTGGTGACATGGGGAGGGACTGGCCACTCAAGGCTGGCTCCGAGCTCGCTGGTCCTGAGTGGAAGTGCTGTCCCAGAAAGGCGACAAGCCTCTCATTCGGGCCCAAAGCACTGGGGTCCCCGTGGGACGGGGGCCGCGCCCCCAAGGGGGGCATACGCTGTGCAAGGCCCGGGCCCTGCGCCAGCACCTCTCACCCTCCTGACAGCCAAGGGACAGGCACTGTCCCCACCCTACAGACAAGGAGGTGATAAAAGTGGTGGCCCCGAGTCCCGCTTCTCCACAGCACAGGCCTGTCTGTGGGGGAGGGGAGCCTGGGAGACAGGACAGAAGTCTCTCCAAAGAGGCCCCGTGTGTGACCTCAGGCACCTAATTCAGCGCCTTTCTCCTGGGCCCCATCAGGTCTCTGAGTGGCAGGGCCTGGGTGAAGTGGGCACTTTGGGGTCTCCTGGGCCACTCCCTGCCCCTGACCCCAGGGCCTGTGCTCATCCCTGGCAGGTTCTGCCCATCGTTATTTTCTTCAGCTGCGTCATGTCCATCCTCTACTACGTGGGCCTCATGCAGTGGGTGATCCAGAAGGTGAGTTCCCAATGCCACGGCCTGGGCCCCCCAACAGCTGCCTACTCACAGGGCTCATGCTCTCCCAGAATGCCTTGCTCCCAGAGCCCAAGCTTCTCCTCAACCCCTTCTCTGAGGACCTGGACCTCCCCAGAATTCTGCTCCCAGAGTCTACACCCTCCCAGAATCCCCTGTTCCCAGGGTCTGTACCCTCCCAGAATCCCCTGCTCCCAAGGTCTATACCTTCCCAGAATCCTCTGCTCCCAGAGTCTACACCCTCCCAGAATCCCCTGTTCTCAAGTTCTATACCTTTTGCTCAGTCATCTGCTGTTAGCCAAACATCTTTCACAGAGTCTCTTGTCATGATACTAAGGAGAAATGGCCCCAAACCCAGTGTGCTCTTTGTGGGAGGGAAGTTTGCAGGATTGAGGCTGCTTTGAGATGAAATGTTAGGGAAAGAAATAATTTATACGAAAAAGATCTCGAGAGACTGGAGCAGAGGGCCACAGTGGCCAGGCTTAGCTGGTAGAAGTCAAGCCCGGGCTTACATTCATAAAATCTGCCACACAAAACCAGGAGGCAGGAGACAGCATTGGACAGGAACTGGACGCGGCAATGAGGGTGAGTCAGGTTTTAGCTGACGGAGCTCAGAATACACTGGCCCGGCAGGTGGCCGCCGGCACCGCACAACCGCCTGAGGTTCTGGTTCCGGTGCACACGGGGTGGTGGGAGGGAGGCAGTCCTCTCTCCACGTCTGGAGGACGCTTCAGCCAAGGGGCTTTGAGCACCCAAGTGTGGGGGGAAGAGTGCCAGCGCCCTCCACAGGATGTTGAAGGAAGTAGGGATGGCGAGCCTGGAAAAGAGAGGGCGAGGGTAGAGGAGGGAGGGGTAGGAGAGTCGTCTCCAAATACATAGAGAAGAAAGGGTAGGGAGAAGGCAGCCAGAGAGCTCCCTGCAGTGTGGAGACATTCAAGGGAGGCAGACTTCATCCATCAGGAAAGGAAGAAATTTCTCATACAGTGTTTTCCAAGGCCTTTTTCACAAAACTCCGGCTCTGGGGTGGGTTAACACATGTCACTAGGTAAAGGGACCCTGTGGTCAAATACTTCTGCGAAGCTGGACCAGACAAACAAGTATGTTTTCATACAGGACTTCTCAGAGACTTTACTAAGCTGAGGTGTATTTGGTATCCTCCAAGATGTGTGTGGATAGCAATTCTCAAGTGTTTTCGTCCAGGGAATCCTTTGGTATGGAGGCAGCTTTGTAAAAGCGCTGCTATCCGAGGGGAGCCCCGCTCAGGTGGGCTGGGCGGCCTTGGGAAGTGAGGGCCCCCATCAGGGGAGGTGCGGAAGGAGCCACGGAGGTGAGGGGTGGCTCTGCTGGGCCAGGACTGGGAAGGAAGCCATGTCCGGTCCTTCCATCCCACCCGGACTCTCTCCAACTCTGGGGTTTGCTGATGCCGGTCCACAAAGAGCACTCTGCCTCCTAGATCAGCTGGCTGATGCAGGCCACCATGGGCACCACGGCCACGGAGACCCTGAGTGTGGCTGGGAACATCTTCGTGAGCCAGGTAGGTCCTGCCGCCTCCTGTCCGCACGCTCGCCGTCAGCAGCCCCGAGGAGGTGCCCGGGTCCCCGCAGCTCCCATTCACTCAGCAGAGGAGACACTTGAACTTCTCCCAGGGTCACCAAAGGCTGCTGCCCCGGGGATGCTCCATTTGGGGGTGTGCTCTGCCTGGGACGGGCTGGGACCTCCCGGGGGTGAGACCCCAGAGCCCATTCCAAGGTCCTACCTAGCTCGTCCGACCAACACGGGAGTCACCCAGAGACATGCCTGCCGCAGTATGCATGTTTCCCTGGACGGTTCAGGAAACTAGAAAATATTTGCATCTTTTTGGCTATCACTGTGCTGATATCAAAAGTTTTCTTAAAGCCAATTAAGACAATGTGCTCTCTGATAAATTGTCTCAAATCCCTTAAGATGTTTAAGATGAGACAAAGGAGACAAAAATACTGAAATGCAAAAGCATTTATTTATTTATTTATCTTTAAAGATGATTTATTGTCAAATTGGTTTCCATACAACACCCTGTGCTCCTCCCAGCAAGCAGCCTCCTCCGTGCCCATCACCCATTCCCCCTCCCCCCGCCCCTCCCCCATCAGCCCTGTTTGTCCTCAGTATTTAAGAGTCTCTCATGGTTTGCCTCCCTCCCTCTGAAACCATTTTTTCCCCTTCCCTTCGCCCATGGTCTTCTGTTAAGTTCCTCAAGGTCCACATATGAGTGAAAACATGTGGTATCTGTCTTTCTCTGCCTGACTTATTTCACTCAGCATAATACCTTCCAGTTCCACCCACGTTGTTGCAAATGGCCAGATTTCATTCTTTCTCACTGCCAAGTAGTACTCCATTGTGTATATAGACCACATCTTCATGATCCACTCCTCAGGTGATGGACATTTAGGCTTTTTCTGTAAAAACATTTATTTAAATGAAATGTGGCAAATGTGCTTCATGGTTTTTTTTGCCGAGAAAGTACAACTCTTGGGTGAATGGGATCCCGAGCTCCCCAGGTGAACTAAATGTGAGCAAATTGGCAGGCACATTGATCTAGACCCCTGGGTCTTTGCCTCTTTTCCCCCAAGAGGAGGGGATGAGGAGCCTTTGAGGATTGTTAGCATCATTTCAGCCTCCATGTTGGCAGCCTGGGCCCTCTTCGGGGGAGGGGGGAGTTGCACCAGCCCTGTTGCTTAAATGCTTTATGTGTCACCCAGACCATGCTCTGCAGTCCTGACCTCGCCCCAAGCTCCAGTCTGACCCATCCAACTGCCGCCTTGACCTTCCACTTGGGTCCCTAAGGGACATCTCAAATCTGTCACACCAAGTCCAAGCGAGCAGAACTCTGATTCCCTGCTGCACGCTTCTAAGTCTTTCCCTTCTCAGGAAATGGTACCGTCCGTTGCCTTCCACGAAGTTGTTCAGACAAAACTCAGGAATCTCCCTTCCTTCCTTTGCTTCCCTTGCTCCTGGCTGCCTCTGGCCCATCAGCAAGTTCTGCTAGGTGGCCCCCTCGCCCCATCCCAGCCCTGCTGCCACCCCTCTCCTTTCCCACTAGCCTCCTGAGTCTCCCTTCTGGACACCGAATCTCCTCCCACTCCCCCTGCTTCTGTTCCCGCCCCTACCTCCTGCCCTTCACGCATGCTCCACAGTGATCCTGTAAAACCACAAGCCAGATCTGGGTGCTTGGATGGCTCAGTGGGCTGAGCATCCAACTTCAGCTCAGGTCATGGTCTCATGGTTCATGAGTTCAAGCCCTGTGTCGGGCTCTGTGCTGACAGCTCAGAGCCTGGAGCCTGCTTCGGATTCTGTCTCCCTCTCTTTCTGTCCCTCCCCTCCTCATACTCTGTGTCTCTTTCAAAAATAAACATCAGATCAGGGCACCTGGGTGGCTCAGTTAGTTAAGCATCCAACCCTTGATCTTAACTCAGGTCTTGATCTCAGGGTCCTGAGCTCAAGCTCCTGTGTTGGGCCCCACACTGGATGTGGAGCCTACTTAAAAAACCACTCCAAAAACCACAAACCAGATCATGTCACTCCTACTTAGCCAAGTCCACTCCCTAACCTGCCCCCCCCAGTGCGGAGCCCCGCCCCACGCCCCCTGTGGGGCAGGCACAGTGGTCCACTCACAAGTCCTTGAAATTGCCAACGTCAAACCTACCCCAGGACCCTTGCTGTCCACTCTGCCTGCTGCACCAGCCAACCCAACGGCTGGCACCTGTGGTCTCAACCCCAGTGTCGCCTCTTTGGGAAGGCCTTTGCTTATTACTCAGTTTTAAACACCCCCCGACCACTAGGCCCCCCCCACCCCCACATATCTCCACAGGTTTTAGCACCATCGAAGACACACTGTTTATCTACTTGATTCCTCATTGATGATCACTTCCTTTCCTTAACTCACCCTCCTCCATCACACCCAGGACAAAAACTCCTTGAGGGTAGGGACTTTATCTTGTTTACCACCACCCCTGGTCTATAGAATAGTCTGGAACACAGTAAGGGCTTACTAACTTTTTTAAAGTTTGTTTATTGGAGAGAGAGTGTGTCATGAGTAAGGCAGGGACAGAGAGGAGAGAGAATCCAAAGCAGGCTCTGCACTGTCCGTGCAGAGCCCGATACTGGGCTCAATTTTAGGAACCGTGAGATCATGATCAAAACTGAAATCAAGAGTCAGATGCTTAACCAACTGAGCCACCCAGGCGTCCCTCTTTGAGCCTCTCTAATTCTCTGCTTGCTCTTCTGGAAAATGGGGATGAGCACTTGTTTCTCAGAAGGTCATGAGTAACGAATGTGAGGTGCTTTGTGATGCCAGGACGTAGCCGCCACCGACACAGGGGACCATCACCAGGCCGAGAGGAAGGGCTGGGGGCCTTTCCACGGGGCCAGGCCAGCGCTGAGGCTCAGGGCGGCCCAGCAGTGCACAGACCATGGTCCTGACCCCACCTCACTATCTCCGCCCCGGGAGTCCCAGTACTCACGGGGCCGTGCCCCCTCCTGGGGTGCTGGGGGACATCCTGGTGGCCGGGCAGGCTCTGGTGGTCTGTCACCGTTCTGTTTGCAGACTGAGGCTCCTCTACTGATCCGGCCCTACTTGGCCGACATGACGTGCTCGGAAATCCACGCTGTCATGACCGGAGGCTACGCCACCATTGCGGGCAGTCTGCTGGGCGCCTACATCTCCTTTGGGGTATGTACACATTTCCCTTTGCTGAAAACCTCAAGAACCTGAAACCCTCCTTTGTGGGAACCAATCCACACAGCTCCTGGCCGGAGTAATCCGGAGGCTTCTCCTGCGGTCTGTGTCTGGAACCTGGGTGGCTGTGACAAAGCAGGAGGCGGGCCAGGTGCGCTGGAGCATTCAGCTTCTCATGTGGCCAGTGGGGGGTGAGGGTCCCCGGTGTGGCACCTGCCAACCCCCTCTCGTGTCCCAGGCACAGTGCTAGGTATCTGAACATGCCCATTTTACAGATGAGGAAATTGAGGCTCAGAGAATAAGTGAGATGCCCAAGCCAGGATCTGAACTCACATCGGTCTGACTCTGGGACTTATACACACTGTCTCTCACCTGGGCTGTCCCCGGAGATGTGTCCTACTCTCTAGTCCTCCTCTTCCCCACACCCCTCCTGGGTACAAGTCCTTCCTCTGCTCCTAAATTATTGCTTGTGCAGCTTTGCATGCAATACGTTTCTAGGTCAAATTCCAACGGTGTGACTCAAGCCTTCATACCAATCCCAATACTGTGTGGCAAGCAGAGTGAATCTTCAGATGTGCCCCTTACAGAGTGCCTGGTAATGACGCTCTGCATTTGTGTAACACTCTGTAATTATTTGTGCTTTCACTTCACATGCAAATATTTAAAAATAATTTGTTTCAAATAGTTTATTGTCAAGTTGGTTTCCATACAACACCCAGTGCTCTTCCCCACAAGTGCCCTCCTCCATCACCACCATCTCTTTCCCCTCCCTCACCCTCCCCCTTCAACCCTCGGTTCATTTTCAGTATTCAATAGTCTCTCAAGTTTTGCGTCCCTCTCTTTCCCCAACTCTTTTTCCCTCTTCCCCTCCCCCTGGTCCTCCATTAGGTTTCTCCTGTTCTCCTGTTAAACCTATGAGTGCAAACATGGTATCTGTCCTTCTCTGGCTGGCTTATTTCACTTAGCATGACACCCTCGAGGTCCATCCACTTTCCTACAAACGGCCAGATTTTATTCTTTCTCATTGCCATGGAGTACTCCATTGTATATATATACCACATCTTCTTGATCCACTCATCAGGTGATGGACATTTAGGCTCTTTCCATGATTTGGCTATTGTTGACAGTGCTGCTATGAACATTGGGGTACATGTGCTCCTATGCATCAGCACTTCTGTATCCCTTGGGTAAATCCCTAACAGTGCTATTGCTGGGTCATAGGGGTTAAAAATTGTTTTTGAATGATTTATTTTTGAAAGAGAGGGCGCACAAATGGGGAGTGGGAGGGGGAGCATAGGGTCCAAACTGGGCTCCAGCTCTGAGCTGTCTGCACAGAGCCTGAAGCAGAACTCAAACTCCCAAACTGTAAGATCATGGCATGAGTTGAAGTCAGATGCCCAACCGACTGAGCCCCCCAGGTGCCCCAAGCAAATCTTTTTGTTTGTTTGTTTGTTTTACTTTATTTATTTTTGAGAGAGCTGGAGACAGCACTAGTGGAAGGGTGGCAGAGAGAGAGAGAGAGAGAGAGAGAGAGAGAGAGAGAGAGAGAGAGAGACTCCCAAGCAGGCTCCATCCACACTGTCAGAGCTTCAGGGCTCAAACTCACGAAACTAGGAGATCATGACCTGGTCCGAAACCAGGAGTGGGAGGCTTAACCGACTCAGCCACGCAGGTGCCCCTCATATGCAAATCTTTAAAGATCTTAATTTTTTTTCTCAATTATCAAAGAAATTCTTGCTTCTTACAGAAGTGAAGAAAGTAAAAAGAGAACTTCTTCACCCCACTTCTCGTGGGGAACCGCTTTTACTAGATGAGCAGATTGAACAGCGGTTCTCTAACTGGGAACTTGTTAAAATGCAAATTCTCGGGCCCCACCCCAGACCTGCTGAATCAGAAACCCTGAGGAAGGGGCCCCATATCCTGTACTGTAACAAGCCTTCACGACCGCTCTGATGTTCAATGTGAGAACCACTGGCTTACAATACATTATTCCAGATCTTTCTGTGTAGTCATTTAAGTATAGAGACCCAAATACACATATCTTGCCTTCTTTTTTTTTACTAAAAATGAGGTAATTCTATCCAGGCTTTTCTGCGGTTTGCCTTTCTCTTGCAAAATTCTGAGCATGACACGAAATCCAGAAGTATAAAGGAAAAAGTTGACAGAGCTACTGATAAAAAGGAAAAATGTCTGCGTGGTGAAAGTCAAGGTTTTTTAAAAAATAAAGTTTAAATGATGGATCAGGCGAAAACGGTTCATAAATCATAAAAAGATATTCCAGCTCACTGATCATTAAAGAAAGGACTTAATGTTTCTTCTAGAAGATGCAGTATTTTACACGCCTGAAATGGCAAGACTGTGGATACTCTTGACGGCAGTGTAATTTGCTGTAACCATTTGGGAGAACATCTATCAGTCAGTTTAAAAATACTCTTTCCCAGGGCACCTGGGTGCTCAGTCAGTGAAGCATCTGACTCCAGGTCAGGTCATGATCTCATAGTCCGTGGGTTCGAGCCCTACGTTTGGCTCTGTGCTGACAGCTCAGAGCCCGGAGCCTGCTTTGGATTCTGTATTTCCCTCCCTCTCTGCCCCTCCCCTGCTTGTGCTCTGTCTCTCTATGTCTCAAAATAAATAAGTAAATAAACATTGAAAAAAAATTCTTCCCCTTTGATTCTAATTAGGACTATTATAATACAGAAATGTTTTCGTAAGTGGTCAAGAAATGCCAAACTCCAACATTAATTGTAATAACAAAAAAAATAAGAGGGGGCACCTGCGTGGCTCAGTCGGTGAAGCAACTGACTTTGGCTCAGGTCATGATCTCACAGTTCGCGGGTTCAAGTCCCTCATCGTGCTCTGTGCTGACAGCTCAGAGCCTGGAGCCTGCTTTGGATTCTGTGTGTGTGTCTGTCTCTACCCCTCCCCTGCTCATGCTCTGTCTCTCTCTGTCTCTCAAAAATAAATAAATGTTAAAAAAAATTTGGAAGGAAAGGAAGAATTAATGAGAGAAAGAAAAGAAAGAAAGAGAGAAAGAAGGAAAGGAGGAAGGAAGGAAGGAAGAAGGAAGAGGGAGAGAAGGAGAAACGACCTCCATGCAGGCGGGGAAGGAGCTGAGTCCGTTGGCCCAGGCCATGCGCTGTGGTGGACGTCCTTGTGCGGATGGGAGCAGAGGCCTGCCTCTCACTGCCCACACGGTCTCCTGAGGGCTGCTGTGTGTGTGTTGGCGGGGGGATTGCTAGAACAATCCACCCTGTCCCTTCCTCTGGTCCCAAATTCCACCTGTCTTTCTCACCTCTGCCCCTGGGAGCAGAGGAAGGGACAAGCCACCCTGCCCTCAGTCCTTCCCTCAGGTCCCATGGACCACACGGTGGGTCAGCCCGTCTCCACGTACCACAGAGCTGCCTGGCCGGGCCGGTGCCTCGTGACTTTTCCAGAAGGGCCCGAGAGCTCTGGGGCTTTCACCTTCTGGTGCCCTCCCCTCCAGGATTTTCCAGATCACCTGATTTCACACTTGTCTCACTGAGGACTAGAGAGAGCCCCTCAGGGCTGGTGCTCCCCCACCACCTCGAATTGATTTTGGAAGATATTTGGGTTTCTTTTTTTAATATTTGTTTATTATTTTTGAGGGGGGCAAGGGCAGAGAGAGAGGGAGACATGAAATCCGAAGCAGGCTCCAGGCTCTGAGCGGTCAGCACAGAGCCCGACAGGGGGCTCGAACTTGTGAACCATGAGATCATGACCTGAGTTGAAGTCAGATGCCCAACCATCTGAGCCACCCAGGCGCCCTTGGGTTGTTTTGTTAAGTTTATTTATTTTGAGAGAGAGAGCGAGAGAGAGCGAGAGCGCAAGTTCGTGCAAGCAAGCAGGGGAGGGGCAGAGAGAGGGAGAGAATCCCAAGCAGGCTCCACATGTCAGCACAGAGCCGGATGTGGGGCTTGAACCCACAACCTGTGAGATCATGACCTGAGCCGAAATCAGGAGTTGGATGCTCAAGGACTGAGCCACCCAGGCGCCCCTGATTTCAGAAGGAATTTGATATGCTAAAAACTGAAACTCAAGACTTTGTTCCTGAAACTTTCTTACCTGGCGGCATGTTGGGGGAGGGGACGCCCTGTGGGGACTTCGGGCCTTTTAAGTGCCTCGACGACTTTGCTCTGGGTCCCACAGCCGGTTAGAAGAATGGCCTTTTCCCCACTGCAGGAGCCTTGCTGCCATTACTTCAGATTAAAATACAGCAAGACCTCTCCTTTTCCACGTCTGCCTTGCAACTCAGCTTCGGTTCCTTCCCTGTCGCGGGGCTTGAGTTCAGGCCCAAGGCCCAGGCAGCAGCGCTTCCCCGGAAGGGACCTGGGTGCCCACTTCCTTCTAGCTCAGCAGAGCGAGCAGAGGCCACCAGGGTCCCCAAGCACAGCCCCTGCAGCGGAAGCCCCAGCCCCCCCGTCGCTGGCCCAGGGGAAAAGCGCCCAACAGACCTTCCCTCCCCTCCTTCCCTCCCCTCCTTCCCTCCCTGCTCCCCAGGGGCCTTCATCCGGTGCCGGAGAAGCTCTCTTCTGCCCCCGCCTGGCTGTTGGCCGCCACTGCAGCAGCCCCAGGACTCCCACCGCCTGCCTCCCGCTCTTTTCCTCTCTCCCCCAGGACCCTCCTCTGCCCTCAGCCCCTGAATCCACCAGGAGGCCTCTTGCCCACTCCTTGTTTCTCTTTGTCGCTCACCTTCTGGCTCCCCCTGCCCTGGATGTTTCTAGACCTGCGCTGTCCCAGGCAGTCACCACTAGCCACGCCGCCCCTGAGCGGTGGAAATGTGCTTGGTGTGAAATGAGATGTGCTGTGAGATGGGGCGGGGGGGGGGGGGGGGGGGGGGGGGGGGGGGGGGGGGGGGGGGGGGGGGGGGGGGGGGGGGGGGGGGGGGGGGATGGATACATTTTATTAGTAAGTTTTATGTGGATTACATGAGTAGAAAGATAATGTTTTGGATATATTGAGTCACGTAAAATTCATGATTTCACCTCTCTACTTTTTAAAAAATGTTTGATAGACAGAAAGCATGATTGCGGGAGGGGCAGAGAAAGAGAGAGGGAGAGAGAGAGAGAGAGAGAGAGAGAGAGAGAATCCCAAGCAGGCTCCTCCCCGGCAGTGCAGAGCCCGACTGGGGGCTCAGTCCCACGAAGCGAGAGGTCATGACCTGAGCCCAAACCAAGAATCGACGCCTAACTGACGGAGTCACCCAGGCGCCCCTCTCTTTACTTTCTTAATTGGCTACTAGAGAATTTAAGATGAACACGGTTCTCATTGCATTTGTATTGGACAACGCGGGTCTAGACCTCCTGCTCTGAGGCCCCGGGGTCCCCCCGAACCTGTTCCTGCGATCTCCGTGGAAATCTCCTTTTTCACCAGAGTTCCCCAAAGCTCGAAAGCAGGTCCCAGCTCTGTCCACCATCCACAGGAACCGGTGTCTCTACCCCCCGCCCCCCCCCCCCCGCCGCTTTGGCTCAGGGGCCCCTGTGAGAGGCGCTGTGAACACAGGCTGGGCGGGGGGAACGCCGCCGCGGGGATCAGCCACTGACGGTTCTCAATCAACTGTGCAGGAGGGGGCAGCGTCTGCGAGGTTCTGAGCGTGGACGCGCTCCTGGACTTGCACGCCTGCCCGGGGGGCGGGACTACTGCCCGTCTCACGGTGGTTTAAGAATTAAACACGGGGGTGGGGGGCGCCTGGGTAGCGGGTGGCTCAGTCCGTAGAGCGTCCGGCTTCGGCTCAGGTCATGAGCTCGCGGTTGGTGGGTTCAATACCCCGCGTTGGTCTCTGTGCTGACAGCTTCAAGCCTGGAGCCTGCTTCGGATTCTCTCTCTCTGCCCCTCCCCCACTCACACTGTCTCTCTCTCTCTCTCAAAAATAAATTAAAAACGCGAAAAAAATTTAAAAAGAATTAAACACAATAATAGAAAACAGCACAGTGTTGAAAAAGCGGCAGCTCTTCCTCTGACAGATTAGGGTGAGAAATCCATCCGGAAGCCAGCCCACTGTATGCTCCATAGTGGTGTGGATTTTTTTTCCTCCCTCAGTAAAGGTGTTTTTGAAAATTCAAATGGAGGACCCCTACCCTGCATCCCTGTCCTCCTGGGATGCCTTTGGCTAAAGAGAGGAAGGCTTGGGCAGGAGCAGGCCCTGGACGCGGAGGCAGAAGGGGTCCTTCAGGGAATGCGGGTGTCACAGCCTGAGAAGTGGCCGGCAGGAGGGAGGCCGCATGTGGACTGACCCGGTGCCCCGGGGAGGCGGCCTGGGTGAAACTGAGTCCTTTCCCAGCTGACATGACCCGCCGGAGCACGTGAGGCTGTGGCCGTGACCGGCCCACTCAGTGTCCAGGAGCACGACACTGCCCAATGTGCTCTTGCTCGCGTTGGCAAACTAGTAGCGACCTCCGAGGTGGGGGGAGGGTCCTGGCTGATGGAGGGGAGCCCCGAGATTCCAGGTACGGTCCAGTGCCCGGGGGGTCTGGGCAGCCCCGAGGAGGCCAGTGATGCCCTGAAGCCCAGCCAGAAACATCCAGAGAGAACACCTGCCCCAGGCCGGCCTCTTCCGTGAGAAGCGGCGCCAAAACGCAGGGCCTAGGATGGGCGTGCAGGGGGGAGGGGGACCGGTGCCAATACTCGTCTTAAGAGGTTTCCATTCCCTACTGCAAAGAAACAAAGGGGTTTAAAATAACGGGACAGACATCCCACGTTTCAGAGCCTGCGAGGGCCCCCTGGGCCTGGTCGCACATTGCTTGCCGCCGCTTCTACAGGTCTTCTTGCCTCTGCTTTTATCAGCCCGAACCTGTAGCTTACACTTACCCCCCCTCCTCTCCCCCCTTTTCATGTAAAATTAAGGAACTACAGTTGGTATTTTATAAACTTTAAGGAGAAGAAGTCTATTTGACTCTTCTGTTTATAAAAGCAATATGTAGCGTTGTGGACACGCGGAAATAACCAAAAAGCAAGAAGCAGAGAAGATCACCAGTAGCCTGGGACAGACGGCTGGCTGATGGCCGGCGTATCTCTTTCTGACCTCTTCATGCATCGTTGTGGAGGGTTTCGTACCCCCCTCCGTGTGGGTACACCCCAGATGCAATTTTGTGGACATCTCCCTGTGCCATTGCAAAGCCTTGCTGACCATCATTTCCAGTGGCCACTTGGCCACGCTTAGCCATTCCGTCCTTAGATGTTTGGGCTGGTTCCAATTTTCCCACTTGGAAAATAACACAGTGTTGGGGGAAAATGTTCCATCTATCTTTGGAGGAAGAAAACACGGGAGCAAAGGGTTTGAGGTCACAGTGCAGACCAGAGCGGCAGTCGTAGTGGGCAGATTTCCTTAGAGCTCTCTGAGCACCGGAGTGGGTGTGAGGGGCTGCCTTGAAGTGGTGAGCTCCCCGTCAGAGTAAGTATTTAAGGACATTCCTATACTATGAGGTCAAATTAGGTCACCTCGTGGGTCCATCCCGTCTGTGAGCTTTGTCTGAAACCATCACAAACCCGTCGGCCAGTGGAGGACCAGCCCTCAGGTGAGTGGTCAAAGAGAGACAGCCTAGAAGGGAAGGAATAACTTTGAACTTGGAGCCAAAGGGCACGGAGGTTCAAATGCCTTCTCTGTCTTCATTTTGGGCAGGTTACCTACCTTTAATCTTGTGGGGCCTCAGTGCCCTCGTCTGTTCTGTGGGATTCCACTACTCGCTCCGCCCGACTTCTAGAAGTCCTGGAGGGAAACTCGAGGTTCTATGCACGCAGCCTGTGACCTTCACCCTGCCAGTGACGATGACAGCACCACGGACGATGATGACAGACAGTGGGTGGAGTACACATGCTCCCTGGTGCCAGGGCTGTGCTCCTGATGGGGACATTTCTTCTGTCTCCTCCTAAACCCCATTCTCTCTCTCTCTCTTAAAACACTCATTTTATTATTTTTAAAAATGCGTTTATTTATTTTTGAGAGAGAGAGAGAGCAAGTGGGGGAGGGACTGAGAGAGAGGGAGACACAGACTCTGAAGCAGGCTCCAGGCTCCCCGCTGACAGCACAGAGCTGGACCCACGGGCGCTCGAACCCACTAACCACGGGATCGTGACCTGAGCCGCAGCGGGACACTTAGCCCCACAAGCCCCGTTCTCAATCCTGCAGATCGATGCCGCCTCCCTGATCGCTGCCTCCGTCATGGCCGCACCGTGTGCGCTCGCCCTCTCCAAGCTGGTCTACCCCGAGGTGGAGGAGTCCAAGTTCAGGAGCCCAGAAGGGCTGAAACTGACCGTTGGGTGAGCACAGCCAGAGGGCAGTCTGGGGAAGGGCTGTGGAAAAATCGGGTGAGTGGGGGCTCAGGAAGGGGAGGCAGGGAGCAGGGGCTGGAGGGGCTGAGGGGGAGAGGCTGGCAGGGGAGCAGGAGCCTGGCCAGGGGCAGCAGTGGCCTCTCTGCCCAACCGCAGGTCCCCTCGGCTGCCACCACGCAGTGGCCGTCCTGCGTCCTAATTTCCAATCCCGGCCCGGCAGGAAACCACCGGCTGGTCAAGCAGAGTGGCCGGGGGGTGGGGGGGGCACCACCTACTGCACGCGTGCTGGGGAGGGTCCTGCCAGGGCCCCAGGCCACCTGCCCCCCACGCCTTGCCCTCCCACCACCGGGGTGGGTGTCAGTCCCAGACTGAGCCCTGTCCTTGATTTCTCTCATCTGCTGCCTCTTCACCAGTGCCTTAGTGACCTCGTGTAAAATTAATCTGCTCCAAATGTTGAAAAGGCCCCACTTTTGACAAATGTGCCTGGGGTCACAGTGGGCAGTCCCAAACTCCCAAATTCCTCAAGGTCTACGGCAGCACTGCCCTGTAACAAACAATGTGAGCCACATCTATAATGTTAAATTCTCTAGGAGTCGTGTTCTTTAAAAGTCAAAAGTGGGGCCCTTGGCTGGCTCTGTCCATGGTGTGTGGGACTCTTGACCTCTGGGTCTTGAGTTCAGGCCCCAAGTCGGGTGTGGAGATTACTTAAAAAATAAATAAAATCTCGGGGCGCCTGGGGGCTCAGTCGGTTGAGCGTCCAGCTTCGGCTCAGGTCATGATCTCGCGGTCTGTGAGTTCGAGCCCCGCATCGGGCTCTGTGCTGACAGCTCAGAGCCTGGAGCCTGCTTTGGATTCTGTCTCCCTCTCTCTCTGCCCCTCCCCCCACTCATGCTCTGTCTCTCAAAAATGAATAAATGCTAAAAATATATAACATTTAAAAAATAAATAATAAAAACAAAATAAAATCTTCAAATGATAAATAAATAAACAAATAGGGGCACCTGGATGCTCAGTCGGTTAAACCACTGACTTTGGCTCAGGTCATAATCTCACAGTTCATGGGTTCTAGTCCCGCATCGGGCCCTGTGCTGACAGCTCAGAGCCTGGAGCCTGCTTTGGATTCTGAGTCTCCCTCTCTCCGCCCCTCCCCTATTCATACTCTGTATCTCTCTCTCTCTCTTAAAAATAAACATTAAAAAATATTTTAATAAATAAGGGTCAAAATAAACAAGTAATTTTAATGACGAATTTTTAAGTAGTCTTCATGCCCAGCACGAGGCTTGAATTCACAACCCTGAGATCAAGACCTGAGCTGAGATCGAGAGTCAGACACTTAACACACTGAGCCACCAGGGTGCCCCTTAATAAAATATTTTTTTAACCCAATATGCCCAAAATATTATCATTTCAACATGCAATCAATACAACATTAATGATGACTTCACGTTCTTCTTTTTGTACTTAATCTCTGAAACCTGGTGTGTGGTTTATACTTACAACACACCTCAGCGCTGGCCACCAAGTGCTCTGAAGCCACACGTGGCTGGTGGCTCCCAAATGTGGACACAGCGCTGTGCTGGCCGTCGGAGGCTAATCCCAACACTCGGGTCAGCACCTTCTCCCCCTTCAACAGCTCCTTTTCCCCACTCCCCACCCCCGATCAGCACCGTCTCCCCCCTCCCCCACCCCTAGGATCAGCACCCCCCACCCCCACCCCCAGGTCTCAGAACAAGACAAGGACCCTGGGCCCTGAAATACTTTATCCAAGCTTCTCCTCTGAGTCTGTAGGATGAGGATGAGGAGCCCACTGCTGGTGGGGACAGGCTCGTCATGACGGTTCTTGGTCCCCAAAACAGAGACGCTCAGAACGTCCTAGAAGCAGCCAGCAGTGGGGCTGCAGTGTCCGTGAAGCTGGTTGCCAACATCGGAGCCAACCTGATCGCCTTCCTGGCGTTGCTGGCCTTCGTCAACGCGGCCCTGTCCTGGCTGGGGGCCATGGTGGGCGTCCCGGAGCTCAGCTTCGAGGTACCGCTGGGCCGCCCACCTGATAGCGTGGGGCGCCCTGGGGGCGGGGTGGGGGCGGCAGTGGGGGGACCCCCGGCAGAGCCCAGGCCAGCCCGGGTCCCCCCAGCCGCCCCCGTTCTGTGCCGCAGCTCATCTGCTCCTACGTCCTGCGGCCCGTGGCCTTCTTACTGGGCGTGGCCTGGGAGGACTGCCCGGTGGTGGCGGAGCTGCTGGGCACCAAGCTGTTCCTGAACGAGTTCGTGGCCTACCAGGGGCTCTCCCAGTACAAGCGGCGCCGCCTGGCCGGGCTGGAGGAGTGGGTCGGCACCAAGAAGCAGTGGATCTCCGTGAGTGTCCCGGTCCCCTCCCTGAGGCCCCCGCCCCGCCCCCCAGCTGCTGCCCCGCCTCCAAACCCTGCTACCCCCAGCAGGCCTCGCTGCCACCTTCCTGAAATCCTGGAGGAGGCTGAGCTGCAAGGAAATGGTCTTTTTTTTTTTTTAATGTTTATTTATTCTGAGAAAGAGAGAGAGAGAGAGCGAGCGAGTGAGCGAGCGAGCACGCGCGCGTGCGCACAGAGGAGGAGCACAGAATCCCACGCTCGAACCCACGAATGGGGAGATCACGACCTGAGCCGAAATCAAGAGTCGGTCGCTGAACTGATGAGCCCCCCACCCCCACCCCGGCGCCTTAGGGAAGATCTAAGACCTCCCTGCAGACGGGCCACCATCCCGTGTGGCTTTGGGACGGCCACTAAGCCTTGGAAACTGGTGTCATTTGTGCTGTGGCTGCCCTCAAATGGAGTAAGGGGGGGGGGGGCGCTCCACGTTCACGGTCATCGTGGTGGATTCAGTTCAGGGGCTGGCTTTTTCTGTGACTCAAAAATTCTATAAAATGAAACTTTCTAAACAAATAAAAGTTCGGTGCAGCATCGCTGAGAATAAAACAATTACCGGTCACCTCGCCATCCTAAAATAACAGCTAGTGTTGTTTTATGCATTTTCTTCCTTTTTAGGAGAGTTTTCATGGTTGCTATTTTATATATATATACTTTTTTATTTTTTTTGAGAAAGAGGGTGCAAGTGAGTGAGAAGCAGAGAGAAAGAGAATCCATGAGGGGCAGAGGGAGAGACGTGGGGCTCACCTGGGAGTCTTCTTTACCCCAAATGGATCTCACCCAGTGTGGGACTTGAACTCATGAACTGTGAGATCATGACCTGAGCCGAAGTCAGATGCTCCACCCCTGAGCCACCCAGGTGTCCCCACACGGTTGCTGGTATAGCACCCACCCTGGGCGGTAGCCAGCTTTGCCCACCTTCTGTTCTGATAGAAACATCATTTGTGACGCGTGTGTGTGGTGCATTTCACCAGGGCCCAGCGCGGGGCCCTGCGGGTTAACTGCACCGTTCGGCTATTTTATGCGGCACCGCAATGAATAGCTGTGTGCACAGAACTGCTCCCCCCCACCCCCACCCCCTGGTCGGTTCCTCCGAGCTCTCCCAGATGTGGGCCGACTGAATCACAGGGCCCGAATCTTCCAGCGGCTGCTGCCAGGAACTTCCCCAAAGGGTGGGGGTAACTGAAATGGCGCCCAGCCACGCGGGGGGCTCTGAATTCACTGCGTGCTCCAAGCACCAAGCAGCCTCTTGGTTGTGCTACTTTAACGGCAAATACGGCAAATGACAGCTCATTTTAATTTGCGTTTCTTGGGTTATGAGAAACTTTTAACGCAAAATTTTTTTTCTTTTAAATTATGTTTAAATCATAAGGGAATGTAGCCTCCGGTTGAAAAAAAAAAAGTTTGTGTGAGATCAGAAGTACAGATTTTTCCTCAATCCTTGTCCTCAGTCCCTGTCTCCATCTCTCCTCTAGAGATAATAGATGGGAGGCTCCTTGAGGGTTGTTTTTGTGTGTGTGTGAACTTCTCTCCTTAGCAAGTGTTTGTTGAGATCTCTAAGGGGCCAGGCACTCTGCTAGGCTTCAGACATTAGAAGGGGAATTAGACAGACATGGTCCCTGGTGTCATGGAACTTACATCCAGTGAAAGGAACAAGAAAGCAAAGGAATAAAAAGTAAAATCACCACAGTTTGTGTTAAGTTCTGTGCAGGAAACAAAAAGGGAAACCGAGGAAGGTCTTTCTTGGCTGGGCTGTCAGCCCAGCCCTCGGGCCCCCCTGGGGTGTGGCATGTAGGCCACGACTTGGAGGGTGGAGAAGGGGCCAGGTGAGGCTGGGAAGAATATTCCAGGCAAAGAAAAGGCATGTGCAAAGGCCCTGAGGTTGAAAAGCACTTGTCTGGAAAACTGAAAGGAGAGAGGCACAGTTAGAGCAGATGGAAATTGTAGAAGAGACTGGCACTGGCTGAGGAGCCATAGAAAGTTCCTGAAGATTTGACATTTGACATTTCAAGATTACGCAGGCTGCTGGATAGAGGGTGATTGTAGGTGTGCAAGCAGGATGCGGAGCCTTAATATTTTTCCATCAATTTGTACAAATCATGTGATAAAGACCTTAACCTTTTTCCAATGTATTTTATACACATATTTTTCCTAGTCTTTTCTCCCCCTTCATCTTGTATTCAGGGATTTTTCCTTTAACAGATTTTATGCCAAATCTTTTCCTTTGTGATTTCTTCTATTACTTCTAAACTTAGAAAGGCATCTCCATTCCTGAAATCTGGTAGGGGTTAAATTCCTGACACAATATGGTGAAATATTTAAAGGCAGGAGTTTTGCGGTCAGACAGAACTGAAGTTCATGCTGTGTGAACTTCCTCCGTTACTTAACCTCTCTGAGGCTCAGTTTTGCTCCTCTCCAAAATGAGAGATATAATGCTACTTTGTAAGTATAATTCCTATCTTCCTCTATTTTCTATTATTTGATGTTTGAAGTATCAGTATTGATCTGCTTCCTTGCTCCAGAACGAGGGTTTTCAATGTGGCATGAGATGTGGTGTAAAGCTAATTCTTAAAATTCCAAATTCTTTCGTTTGGCTCTTAACACCTCTTTCTGGGAAATTAACTGTCCCCGTGGGAGAGGAAGAAGAATTACTTTGCTTAAATATCCAGGGTCTGCCTGGCGTTTCCCGTGCCGTGTGCGGCCCTCACGACGGCACTTCCAGGCAGGTGCCGTGATTCCCACCTTCCAGATGGAGACGCAAAACCTGAAAGAGGCTGTTCACTCAGTTCATCTGGTCAGAGGCGGGGACAAGCCCGGAGCCCGCGCTGGCTGGGCTCCCAGGTCCTCACCTCTTCCGTAGGCTGTGCTCCGTGGTCTCCAGGTCTGAGAGCCCAGGTCAGGCCTGCAGTGCTGGGAAGGGCCAGTCACCCGGGGCCCCCAGGCCACGGAGCTCAGCGGGGCAGGGCCAGCCTGGGCAGGGCCCAGAGCCTGAACCACACCGGGAAAGACTGGCAATGAAGATGAGGGGCCCGAGGGCGCCTGGGTGGCTCAGTCCCTTAAGTGACGGATTCCCACCTTCCAGATGGGAAGAGCCCAAGTAGTTGGGCTCAGGTCATGATCTCATGGTTGTAGGTTCAAGCCCCGCACAGGGCTCTCTGCTGTCGGCACAGTGCCGGATTTGGATCCTCTATCTCCCCCTCTCTCTGCCCCTCCCCCTGCGCGGTCTCTCTCTTAAAAATAAATAAACATTTAAAAAAATAAATGGAGATGCGGAGCCTGAGGTGACAGAACAGGGGCTGCTCTCGGGTGGCGCGGACTGAACGGACATGGAGGCGGTGCGCCAGGCCTGGGGGTGGCAGCAAAGGTCAAAGACGCACCGCATGTGGGTGAAACCAGGGCCGGGGGCCGGGGTGGCGTGGGGGCGCCCCGCGCGAGCCAAGGGAGGCCCCTCCTCACTCATCCTCTGCATTTTCAGGTCAGAGCAGAAATCCTCACGACGTTCGCCCTCTGTGGATTTGCCAACTTCAGTTCCATTGGGATCATGCTGGGAGGCCTGAGTGAGTGCTGGGCGCCTGGCCCTGATGCAGCTTCCTGGGGGGGGGGGGGCGGTCTTTGGCCTCAGTTGTCCCGTAGGTTCAGGGCAGGGCTTGAGCAAGGTGGCCCTGGGGTTTCCTCCTGGCCTCATGACCTCTCTGCCACCAGGGGTCAGCACCGTGGGGCTCGCGCCTTGGCCTTGCAGGGCACCCCGGGCGCAGGGGTCTGGGGAGGGACGGAAGGTGCGGTGCTGGCCCGAGGCCTTGGCTGGCAGCTCCCACACCCACGGTGGACACGCAGCCCTGGCGAGGCCTAGGGAGGCGGGCCCTGCCCGGTTCTCGGCTCTGTACCAAAAACTGTCCACTCTTCACAATCCCCCCGCTGGGTGGTGTAACTATCCCATTTTTCAGAGTAGGAAACTGAGTCTTGGATAAATGAAGCGATGGCCCCAGTCTCTCAGCCAATAAGTGGCTGAGCCCGTATTTAATCCCAGCTCTGCCTGACTCCAAATGCATGTTCTTGTCCAACATCTGCCGTTGAGGGTGGCAGGTGTGGGGTGCTACCTGGGGCCCCAAATCAGGCCAAGAAGGGTTCCCAAACTCAGTGGGTGGTCAGGAGGAGGAAATCGACCCCTCTGGCTGCCCAGAAGAGGGGGAGGAGCCATCCAGGGCACCCAGAGGCACAGAGTCCGGGCAGCGGGTATATGGCTCCCCGGCCCTAAGCACCCTGTGCACCTGCAGCCTCCATGGCCCCCCAGCGGAAGGGCGACTTCTCCCAGACAGTGCTCCGGGCACTCTGCACGGGCACCTGCGTGTCCCTCGTGAATGCCTGCGTGGCCGGTGAGTGCGGGGCTGGCAGAGCCCTGATTCTCTCACCGGCCCCCAGCCAGGGTGGGATGCCGGGGCTCTGGGCCCTCCGGAAGTCCCTGGGGGTGGGGAGGTGGGGCACAGGCCATGCCCGGCAGCTGCCTTCCCTGCACAGGGATCCTGTATGTGCCCAGGGGGCCTGAAGTTGACTGCACGATCCTCCTGAACGCAACCCTTAGCAGCAGCAGCTTTGAGGTGCTCCAGTGCTGCCGCAGGGCCTTCCAGAGGTGAGGCCTGGGCCGTGGGCCAGGGGGCCAGCAGTGACGAGGTGCAGAAGACCCGGGTGCCCTAGGGGTGTCTTTGGCACCAGCGGGAGGGGTAGAAATGTTATGGCTGTGGCTGATGTGGCGGGGGGAGACGGAGGTGGGGCCTGAAGACCAACCTTGGGGAAGGAGGGGGCACCAGAGGCACAGAACAACTTCCCCAGGGCTGCACAGCCTTCAGGGGCCAGCAGAGCCAGGCCAGGAGCCCAGACTGCAGCCATCACTTCTTTTCAGCACCAGCGCAGAGGTCAGCCCCGGGGCCCTGGACACCTGCTGCCGACTCTACAACCACACGATGTGTGCATAGTGGGGACAGCACGTCTTTGGCCGTCTGGGGGCTGTCCTTCCCCACGGAGCACCTGTCCCCTGTCCCTGGGCCCTCTCCTGGTGGAGTCACAGGGCTCAGACTTGCCGCAGTCACCGTTGGAAAGGAATGATCAGGAGAGCAGGCAGGGAGTGGATGGTGTGGAGGTGAAGGACGCCCCCTAGTCCTTGTCCCCTTCCTGCCTCCTCCCGAAATGTGACTTCTTGGGGTCACCTCCGCCTCCTCTTCTCTCTCCTCCACCTCCAAACAGCACCCTGGTCTTCTTGTCTCCCCACCTTGCATCTCTCACGTGCTTCCACCAGGGGGCCCCACTCCTGGGGCTTGCAGCCCACTTCCTCTTCCCTGGGCTCGGGGATCCTGCCTCTGCGGGGACGGGGTCTCCTGGGAACCTCTGCCTCTACTTTCACACACTCCCCGACCACCTTTGCACAGAGCACTTCCCAAACGGGGGGCCCGTGGGACACTGGCCTCCGAGGTGTTTGGGAGAAGCCAGGATCCACCAGGCATGGAAAACAAGGGGCTGAAGAGAGTCAGACAGGTTTTATTTTGTGTTTCTGTTTTACTGTGGACTCATTAAAGCTTGATGTAGACGTGATAGGAGACGTTTTCCAAATTTATTCAACTATATCAACCTTTCTCTTTTTTTTTTTAATATTTATTAATTTGGGGGAGAGCACAAGTGGGGGAGGAGCAGAGAGAGGCGGACAGAGGATCCAAAGCGGGCTCTGTGCTGACAGGCTGACAGGAGCAAGCCCGATGTGGGGCTCGAACTCACAAACTGTGAGATCATGACCTGAGCTGAAATCGAACGCTCAACCAGGCGCCCCAACCATGAGAACCTTTCTGATGGGAGCATCTCTTAGTTGAGGACCCCATGGAACTCAATTTGGTAAATATTGGTAATATTAACTACTTTACATAATTGTAATAATCACCACTGTTTACGTAGCGCTGTGGTTCCCAGAGCTCCGAACATTCTAACTCAGTCTTATTTTTTCTTTTGTAATCTTTTATTTATTTTTGAGAAAGAGAGCAAGAGCACAAGCAGGGGAGGGGCAGAGAGAGGGGGACAGAAGATCCAAAGCAGGCTCCGTGCTGACAGCAGCAAGCTTACAACCCATGAGATCATGACCTGAGCTGCAGTCGGATGCTTGACCAGCTGAGCCACCCAGGCGCCCCCTAATCAACGTTTACAACAACCTTATGACGTCAGGTACTGTTATTATCCCTGGTGGATGAATCAGAGGCCCAGAGAAGTTAAGTAACTTGCCCAGAGCAACACAGCTAGGAAGAAGAAGAGGCAAGATTTGAACCCAGGCCATCCAGCTTCACAAGCCGAGTTTAATCTCCTGGCCATATTGCTAGCATTCAAGGAACTCAGTTGGGTGACCTGTGCTTCCCTCTTCCCCTCACCTTTTCTCCCCAGCCCCATCCTGCTGTTTCGGTGGGTAGGATTCTGATGCGTTTTCCCTGCCTCTGAGCCTTCACTTCCGGGGTCCCCATCACCCAGCACACCCTGCCCCTCTCCCTCTGCCTTTGCTGCTCCTGCCTCACTTTCTGCTTCCCCAGGAGTTTTGGCTGAGTGACCTGCGATGCCCCTGTCCCTGTGGTCGCCGGGCCACCGTTCCCTCGCTCACCTCTGGCAAATCAGGCTTCCCAGGTGGAGTCAGCGCTGGCCTGAAGAGGAGAGAGCGGGAGCCTGGGAGCAGTCACTCTGCTCTGTCGGGGCGTTTGCTTCCACTGGGCACTGGCCTTGCTCCTGGGACCCCCGCAGGCTGGCCTCCGGGCCTGAGTCCTTCCCCTTAGTTCTGCAGACCAGAGTCTTGGCTCCACCCCTGCACCTCAGCTAGGCCTTTGCCTTGCTCTCTGCAGCTCCGCTCCCTGCCCCTGCTCCCTGTCCCTGCTCCCTCTGAGCTGAACCATTTCCCCATATCAGACCCTAGCCCCTTCCCTGCCTGTCTGTTGGGTCAGGGAGCTGCCTGAGGGCCCCCGACCCTAGACCACCCCACCGTCCTTCTCTGGACTCCTGCATGCTTGTCCCTGGCCACAGGTCTCCCTGCGCTTCTGTCTCTCCCCTGGGATTCAGCACAGGGCTAGGGCCACAAAAGGCCACAAAGAAATGCAGGTGAAAGAATTGCAACTTCTCTCAGAGCCACCAGTGCCTGCGTGTGCACCACACCCTAAGTACATGCAAGTGTACTCACACGTGCTCTCAGTACTGCTCTGATTGGGGTGCAGGCACAGAATTCAGGTCTCCTTAGTCATCAGACCTTCCCTCTACCATCCTCCCCCCCGCCCTGTGCTCCTTCATCCTTATTGGTCACCTGCAGAAGCTGGGGCCCCTTTGAGGGTAGGACTGCAGGATACTCTGCCTTGAGAAGGCAGCAATGCTGGGACCAGATGCTTGTGCTTAACTGCATCCCAAGCAGCAGCCCTAAGTCAAGATCGGCACAGAAGCCTCTACTTGCACCTTCCACTGCCAGGGCAGACATTGCTAATCAACCACAGCACCCTGCCTTCCACAGCCAGGGCAGACATTGCTAATCAATCATAGCACTCCAGACCCTGAAACCTGAAGGGGCTTCAGAATCCCCATCAGTGTGGTGCTGGATGAGCCCTCTGAGACTCAGGATGCCTTTTCAGGAGAGAACTATTTGCTCCCCCTGTGCTAAGAAATAGACCCTAAGAACCCAAACTGGCACTGATTTTGTGTCCCTGGCCTGGGAAGGGCTGGGGTTTTTGTAAAAGACTCTAGAAACTAAGGGCGTTGGAGCAGAGAGGGATCCTTGCAAAGAACTAGGCCTGTGTCGCAATGTGTGTGCTCCAGGATTACGCACTGCTCAGTTACTCAGGCAAGGAGATACGCCGAGTGCCCGCTACGTCAGTCAGCTTGGGCTGCCGTAACAAAACGACACGGCCGGGGGCTTAAACAGCACGTTTGTTTTGTCATAGATTTGGAAGCTGGAAGCCCAAGACCAGGGTGCCAGCACGCTCGGTTTCTAGTGATGTCTCTCTTCTAGCTTGCAGATGGCCACCCTCTCTGTGCCCTCGCCTGGCGGACAGAGAGAAAGAGAGAGAAACAGCAAGCTCTCTGGTGTTTCTTCCTATAAAAGCGCTAATCCTATCGCGGGAACATCACCCTCGTGACCTCATGTAACCCTACGCACGTCCCCACGTTCCCATCTCCAAATACCATCACATTGGAGATTAGGGCTTCCACATCAATTTGGGGGGAAACAATTCAGTCCGTAACACGTGCTATGTGCCAGGGTCTGAGCTAGACAAGGGAGCAGCAGGAAACCAGACTCTGATAAGCTATAGAACTGAAATCTACCTTCGAGAAGAAGGTTGGCTGGGAAGGGAAGACTAGCCAGACACAGGAGGTGACCTTGAGAGGAGGGAAGGGGGACAGATCTCCAGCGGAATTCTCCAGCATCCATAAGTGGCTGGCCAATGGCATTATTCAAGGTTCTTAGTACATCAGAAAGTGAAAATGATGCCAGAATAGGGTTATACAAATTATGATTTGTACTGTCACATATTTTAACACAGAATACACTGTAATATTGGGTTACCCGCAAGATAATGACAGGATTTCTTTTCAGCTAAAGCCCAACTGAATAATTTAAAAAGCCATTTTTATTAATATCAAAAATTTCACTGTGATTGCATGTTTTTATGTATTAGGTTTCTTTTTTTAGTACATACATTAGGTTTCTTGAAATATGTAGATTCTGTGCTCTTTTTTTTAATTTTTCTTTTTAAAATTTATTTATCTTGAGAGAGAGAGAGAGAGAGAGAGCACAAGTGAGGGATGGGCAGAGAGAGGGGGAGGAGAGGATTCCAAGCAGGCTCCACACTGTCAGCACAGAGCCCGAGGTGGGGCTCGAACCCACAAACTGTAAGATCATGACCTGAGCTGAAGACAGACGCTTAACCAACTGAGCCACCTAAGCGCCCCGGATTCTGTGCTCTTCTGTATTTAGTGTAATGACAACCAACATTTAATATATATATTGTTTCAAATTAAGTCCTGGTGGGGTGACCTTTTGCAGCCAACATGACTACAGGAAGGACCTACTTTGGAGATGTCAGCGGAGGTCTACATTGGAAACCTTTCATGCATGTGAGGCTCCTGACCCCCCTCCCGCTGCCCCGCTGCGTGGGCCTAACCAACCACCAGCAAGTGGAACTGAATGGGCTTTACTCACGGAAAGGCCTGCGGCCCAGAGTGTAGGGAGAGCAGACGTCTTCTGGACGGGGCCAGCTGTGGCTGTCCACGGAGCTGACACAGACCGGGAGTGTGCATCCCCGGGTTGGGGAGGGGGGCCCAGAGGGACTGTCCAGCCTGGGAGTTGGGGAGCAGGGGGGAGCAGCCACATCATGAGGCCCAGACAGTGGCCCAGTAGTGGGCCCAGGCCTCTGCCTTATGTCTGGGGAGCTGGGTGAGGAGAAGGGAGCAGCCCGGAGCACCAGAAACCCGCACACACACAGCGTGGCCCACGGTCTGTGCTGGAGACCAAACCCTCAATCCGCCTGGACTAATCTTGCGTAAAAGACAATAATAGTAATAAAGGCATATGATGTACAAGTCCAGTTCTTTATTGTTAGCTTCAACAAACATACAATTACTCTGTCAAATTGCTATGAAGTTTCTGGATGTCACTGTGAGTATCTATTAGATGATTACAGGCCTATAAGCAGATGTGGGCCATTCCGTCGGTGCTTTGAATGGCATTGTCCTTTAGTAGTTCCTGTGAATGAAGACTTGTCTGAGAATTGTCTCCTCGGGTGATTTGTCCTGGTGTCAACTTCTCTAAGGAAATGTGGCCAAAGGCTATGGGACTCTGGCTGAAATCCAGGAAACCTGCCTTTCAGATGAGAGAATGTATGCAGGATGGCACAGACAGGCGAAGGATGCCAAAGAACTTATGCAAATCCTGCCCCCTCAAGGGCTGGGGTACAGCCTCCTAGCCCTTAAGTGTGGGCTGTGCCTAGTGACTTGCTTACAAAGAGCACAGAATCAAAATAGAATAAGAAAAGAGCTTTGCTGTAGAGGGGCGCATGCGTGGCTCAGTAGGTTAAGAATCTGACCTGGGCTCAGGTCATGATCTCACGGCTTGTGGGTTTGAGCCCCGCGCTGGGCTCTGTGCTCACAGCTCAGCGCCTGGAACCTGCTTCAGGTTCTGTCTCCTTCTCTCTCTGGCCCTCCCCTGCTTGCACTCTCTCAAAAATAAAGAAGCATTAAAATTTTTTTAAAAGAAAAAAGAAAGTAACCTTCCTGCATAGAAACCTGGCACACACTTTAGCCAGGTGATCGTGGTTAACGTCATCAGTGACAAACCCACATGATACCAGATGCCCTTGACATATTGCGTCAAGAGCACCACTTTACCTCTGTGGCCTTCCTCCCCAAAGCCTCTAATCCCGATCTAACCATGAGAAAAAAACATCAGACAAACTCAAATTGAGAGATAGTCTATGTTGGGGGCACCTACCTGGCTGGCTCAGTAGGAAGAGCGTGCGACTCTCGATATCAGAGTTGTGAGTTCGAGGCCCACATTGGGTATAGAGATTACCAATAAATAAGTAAATAAATAAGATGTCTACAAAACACCTGACCAGTAATCCTCTAAACTCTCAGAGTCATGAGAAAGTGAGGAAAGTCAGAGAAACTCACAGTCCCAAGGAGTCTAAGAAGACAGGATGACTCCGTGCAATGTGGTGTTGTAGTGGTGAATGGTGTCCCCCACCAAAAGATATGTCCAAGTCTCAATTCCCAGTACCTGTGAATGTGACCTTGGGTGGAAATAGGGTCTTACAGATATCAGATATCATGAAATAAATGATCTCAAGAGGAGATTATCCTGAATTTAGAGTGGGCCCTAAATTCAATGACTGGTGTCTTTAGAAGAGAAAGGGGAGGGAAGTTTGAAATACACCAAGAAGTCCATGTGAAGATGTGAGCAGGGCTTGGCGTCATCAGCTCCAGGACACTGCCCCCACCATGGTGACGAGCTGAGAAAGACCTGGAGCCACCAGAAGCCAGAGCAACTGGAACAATTCTTCCCAGAGCCTTCAGAGGACACATGCCCTGCTGATTTAGGACCTTTGGCCTCGGGACTGTGAGTGTACGTTTCTGTTGTCTTAAACCACCAGGTTTGTGGTGGGCTGTTAGGAAGCCCCAGGAACCAGTCCCCTCGGATGGGATCCTGGAACAGAAAAATGACATTAGAGGGGCGCCTGGGTCTCAGTTGGTTAAGCGTCCAGCTTCAGCTCAGGGCATGATCTCACAGTTTGTGGGTTTGAGCCCCGCGTTGGGCTCTGTACTGACAGCTAGCTCAGAGCCTGGAGCTTGCCTTTGGATTCTGTGCCTCCCTCTCTCTCTCTGCTCCTCCCGTCTCTCTCTCTCTGTCTCTCTTTCTAAAAAAAAAAAAAAAAAAAAAAAAAAAAAACATTATAAAAATGACATTAGAGAAAAATTAATGAAATCCAAGTCAAGTACGACGTTCAGATGAAAACACGTTAATACCGGTTCATCAGTTGTGACAGCCAGCCGCAGCAGTGGGGGCGGCTGGTTAACAAGAGAGACACTGGGGACGGGGTTGATGGGAGTGCTGTACGATTTGTGCATCCTTTCATATACCTCAAACTATCCTAAAGTTTGGAAGTTTCTTTTTTTTTTCAAAAAATTTTAAATGTTTTATTTATTTTTGATACAGAGAGAGAGAGAGCATGAGAGGGGGAGGGGCAGAGAGAGAAGCAGACACAGAACCGGAAGCAGGCTCCAGGCTCTGAGCTAGCTGTCAGCACAGAGCCTGACACGGGGCTCGAACCCACGAACGTGAGATCTGACCGGAGCCGAAGTCCGAGGCTTAACCGACTGAGCCACCCAGGCGCCCCTGGAAGTTTATTTTCAAAACACATCAACATAGGGCAGCTGGGTGGCTGTCAGTTAGTTAACTGTCCGGCTTCAGCTCAGGTCATCATCTCACGGTTTGAGGGTTCAAACCCCATGTTGGGCTCTGTGCTGACAGCTCAGAGCCTGGAGCCTGCTTCAGATTCTGTCTCCTTCTTTCTCTGCCCCTCACCTGCTCATTCCCTGTCTCTCTCAGTCTCTCAAAAATAAATAAACGTTAAAAAAATTTTTTTACTGCATTGACATAAGTGCAAGGTGACTTGTAATTCAGCCCGTGGGCAGCTCTGATCTAGACGATGCGTTTGCCAGCAGGCCGCCCACCAAAGTCTAGGGCGACCACGGGCATTTCTTCCCCCCCCCCCCCCCCACCGCTTCTCCCCATGGCCCAGCGGTCCCCTCTCCCTCCCCTCATGGGAGTCAGGCCTCCAGCGGAAGACAAGTTAGTCCCGCACTCTTTAAAGTCATGCAAAGAACATCGCCTGCTTGGAATTACTTTCAACTCAGAATGAGTGAACCCTGAGTTTGGACAGGACCCCAAATATCACTTCGAGGGTGTCCTCCTTCCAACTTTTATTCCCATTGCATGGATGGTCTCTGTCACCATGATTTTTTTAAATTTTTTTTCATGTTTAAGAGAGAGAGGGAGTGACAGAGAATCCCAAGTAGGCTCCACATTGTCAGCACAGAGCCCGATGCGGGGCTCCGAACCCACAAACCGGGAAATCATGTCCTGATCCGAAATCAAAAGTCGGACGCCCAACCCACTGAGCCACCCAGGCGCCCCTCTGTCACAATGAGTTTATGTTCAAATCATGAGATTCCAACCCTCATAACCACCTCTGATAGAAGCAGGGCTGAACATGTGACTCCAGGAAACCCAAACCCACAGTCTTGCCAATGGCCTTTCAGGTTCTCACGAAAGTGAGCTTAAAAAAATGTAGCAACAGAGCCGGGAGCTGGGTCACCACAGCGGGGCTGGCTGGGAGCTGATCTCATTCCCTCCCTCCCGGCCCTCACTTCCCCTCGGAGCTAATGAGAGCTGAATTCTTTACAAAACTCCCCTCTATGGGCACCTGGGTGGCTCAGCTGATTAGGTGTCTGACTTCAGGTCATGATCTCACGGTTCATGGGTTCAAGCCCGATGTCGGGCTCTGTGCTGAGAGCTAGCTCAGAGCCTGGAGCCTGTCTTCAGATTCTGTGTCTCCCTCTCTCTCTGACCCTCCCCTGCTCGCGCTGTCTCTCTCTGTCTCTTGAAAATAAATTTTAAAAAACATTTTAAAAAGTTTGGGATCAAAACACTTTAATAAAACAAAAACAAAAACCTCCCCTCTAACCTGGGTTCATGTGAGAAGCTTCCTTTTACTTTGTAATCAGAAGGCTGCTGCCCAGGACAGTCACTGGGGCAAAGTCCAACGTTATTATTGATTGAATACCATCAAAACCAGAATCTCACTACCTGTCCACACAACCATTTCACACTGGACAGTTCTATCTCTTACCAGGTCCTTTTTGATTTTGTATCAAGAAGTGTTTCCCTTGGACTCCAGCCTTGCCACTACAGGCCGTTCAAAACAAGTTCCATCTCATGAATGTATCTTTATTGGTTTTTTTAAATTATTATTTTAGATTTATTTACCAAAGACAAACTTGTTCTTGGTTTTATTTTTGATGTTTTATTTTTGAGACAGCGTGTGAGTGGGGGAGGGGCAGAGAGAGGGAGACACAGAATCAGAAGCAGACTCCAGGCTCTGAGCGGTCAGCACAGAGCCCAATGCAGGGCTCGAACCCACGAACTATGAGATCATGACTGAGCTGAAGTTGGGTGCTTAACTAACTAAGCCACCCAGGCACCCTGCTCGTTGGTTTTAAGAAGTCAAATCTTACAGAAACCTTAATAGAAGTGTCCTAATCCCTTTTCCACATCAGCTCTTCAACTGTTTGAAGACAGCCAACACCCAGGCTTGCCTTTTCTGAGCTGGGACCCTTCAACCTGTCACCTGCTTCTCACATAGCACATAATGCTTTCCACATTTGCCCCAGACCTGATTCTCAGCTGTTCTGCATTCATACGCAGATAGTGCGTGAGTCACGAGCAGGTTCTGACTGAAGCCAGAACACAGCTGATAAATATGATCTCATGGGTGTGACCAAGATGTGATGTGATCAGAGTAGAGATTGGATGTCGCCCAGGGAGGGTATTTAAAGAGGTGGATCTATTAGGAGAGGGTTAAGAAGCTACACGTGCCTACTTCAGAAACCCTCAACGCCGAGGGCCTGCGTGTTGAGGGAGAGAATAGGAGAAAGTCCCATCCTAACGTACTAGCAGGACCAGAAATAGGACAGGAATGGGGTGCGGGGGCCCTTACCCCCTGGGACATCTGCTAGGACTCCTACTTATGCACCATTAAGGGTGCAACACATTCCTAACTTGCGTGGACAATGATTTCCACCCCCAGAGGTGAAGGCAATTGCTGCTTTTTTTTTTTTTTTTTTAAGATTTTTACTTTTAAGTAATCTCTAGACCCAACGTGGGGCTCGAACCCCCAACCCCGAGATCAAGAGGCTAACGCTTTTCTGACTGAGCCACTGGATATCGAACCCTGGGTATTCCTGCTTTGGACCAAGTTCCATGAAAGATGTGGAGCAGTGACCGACGCCCACACAGACGTTGTGACTGGAAATGAAGGGGAGGCAGCGCAGCCAGGCACTTGAAGGTAAAGGCGTTCAGGAAGGAGACTCTGAGAGGAAAGTCAGCTCTTGAATGGAAATCTGGTTCTGCTGCACAAAGTATCCCAGTGAGGAAGGCAGGCAGAGATGACCCAGGAACCAACATGACTATAAACAAGTAGGACCCAGGACCCAGCATAGCAAGCTAGCTGGTTCTCCTCCCAAAGTTATTCTCCCCATTTTCCTTTAGTAACAACAAAGGCTAGCTGGGCAAATGGCCACCTAGCATAAAGACTACATTTCCCAGCATCCCTTGGAGCTAAGCATGGCCATGTGACTAAAGTCCAGTCAACAGCCTGTGGTTAAGTAGGCAGCCTCTGGATCATCCTCTTAGAGAATGGGTCAGCAAAACTTTTCTTTTTCTTTCTTTCTTTCTTTCTTTTTTTAATTTTTAATTTTTTAATTTAAAAACTTTTTTTAATGTTTATTTATTTTTGAGAGAGAAACACAGAATGAGAGTCGGGGAGGGCCAGAGAGAGGGAGACACAGAATATGTGGCAGGCTCCAGGCTCTGGGCTGTAAGCACAGAGCCTGATGAAGGGCTCGAACTCATGAACTGTGAGATCATGACCTGAGCCGAAGTCCGACACCCAACCGACGGAGCTACCCAGGTGCTCCTAATTTTTTTAAATTAAAAAATATATTTATTTTTGAAAGAGAGAGAGAGACAGAGCAAGAGCAGGGGAGGGTCAGAGAGAGAGGGAGACAGAGGATCCAAGCAGGCTCCAAGCTGTCAGCACAGAGTCTGATGTGGAGTTCGAACTCACGAACTATGAGATCATGACCTGAGCCGAAGTTGGATGCTTAACTGACTGAACCACCCAGGTGCCCCTCAGCAAACTTTTTCTTAAAGGGCCTGATAGTAAATGTTTTAGGTTTTGTGGTCCATACTATCTCTGTTGCACGTACACAACTCTGTCCTTGTAGTTTGTAAGCCCCCATTCGGCAACAAACAAAAGAGAGAGGCTGTATTCCCATCAAACCGGCTTCCAAGGGCAGTTGGTCAGCCCCAAGTCTGTAGCCTTAGATGAAGGGGCTCAGCCTCCGTGTCTCCAGCACGGGTCAGTCTTGCTCCAGCCATTTGGACCATGGGTGGGAAGATGAGCTCACTTAGATGGAGATGAGGTCAGTACCTTAGGGATGGGTGGCCACGAGTCAGAAGGAGCCTGGGCCCTGGTGTCTTTGGAGAGCAGGCGGCCATGACAGTGTGGACTCCACGTGATACAAGAATTATGTTTCTCTTGGTTTTTTTTTATTAACTCAAAAGACCTGTTTAATAAAGAACAGGAGTGAAAAATTATAAATCAACAAGACAGAATGATTAGATTCATTGGTAATAAAACACATGTGAATTAAAAATAAAAATCACATTTAATATCTATCAAATGACTAAAAATCATAAACTCCCAATGTGTTTCTCTTGTTTATGTCTATTACACACTAGCCCCCAGTGGGCAGGAAGAGCGAAACAGGCAGAAAGAAAAAGCAAGTTTGCCTTTTCCCTGGGGGTTCCTGATGAATGAATGGGAAATGAGCTATTATTAATCAAGTGCCCACCCTCCCTGGTGTCACTGATTCCCTGGCAATTCGGAGCATGTGCATTCCACTAGAGACCTAAACAGACCATTCCCTCTGACAAAATCCAAGTCTGGAATGTACCATCGACCTGCTGCCAAGATTTAGAAGAAAGAGAGAGAGAGTCCTGGGGCACCTGCGGGGCTCAGTCGGTTAAATGCCGGACTTCAACTCAGGTCATGATCTTGCAGTTCATGGGTTCAAGCTCCGTGTCGGGCTCTGCGCTGACAGCTCAGAGCCTGGAGCCTGCTTCAGATTCTGTGTCTCCCTCTCTGCCCCTGCCTTCCTTGCACTCTATCGCTGTCTCTCTCAAAATTTAATAAACGTTTTGGGGTGCCAAGTTGGCTCAGTTGGTTGAGCATCTGACTTAGGCTCAGGTCATGATCTCACCACTCGTGAGTTTGAGCCCTGCTTGGGGCTCTGTGCTGACAGCTCAGAGCCTAGAACCTGCTTTGGATTCTCTCCCTGCCCCTCCCATGCTCATGCTCTGTCTCTGTTTCCCAGTAATAAAGAAATGTAAAAAAAATAATAATTAAAAAGAAAATTAAAAAAATAAAAACTAGAATGTAAACATAATTTCAAAAAACACCCCCAAAAGTTAATAAACATTTAAAAATTTTTTAAAAGAAGAAGAAATGAGTCCTGATACATGTGTGAGGGAGAGTGGAGAGGGAGCCGTGTGGCCAAACTTCCACGTTAGCTTGGCGAACCTTAAACATTAAAAGCCAGTTATTTTACCAGCAAGTTAGGACGGCCTGTCATTGGCGGGGCCGTGGCCTGGGGGGAGGGGCAGGGGAGTTTTCTTCCTCCCGCTGGGGCAGCGGAGTCCTAACCACAGGCTAGAGGATCAAGGTCCGTCTCTTCCTGCTCGGTTTGCACCAGAGCCCCCCCCCCCCTCCGCCCCAGCTCCTGACTCCATTCTAGCGAAGCCCCTCCATTAACATTTTTAAAATTTTTTTAATGTTTTATTTATTTCTGATACAGAGAGAGAGACAGAGCATGAGAGGGGGAGGGGCAGAGAGATAAGGAGACACAGAACCGGAAGCAGGCTCCAGGCTCTGAGCTAGCTGTCAGCACAGAGCCTAACGCGGGGCTCGAACCCATGAACGTGAGATCTGACCTGAGCCGAAGCCGGAGGCTTAACCGACTGAGCCACCCAGGCGCCCCACCCCTCCATTAATTTTTACAGCTTCATGGCAGGAAAGCACCAGCAAGAGAAAGGAGGAAAGAAGGGGCAAGATAGGGTCCTGTCAGCGTCACATCTCAGGCCCATGGATGCAGGAAACCTGAAAGAGGCTGATCCGCCAACCTGCATACCAGGTTCAAGTACAGGGACCTGGCCCCCTGGTGGTTGCGGCCCAAGCCATCACGCGGCCTCTGCCCAGATGGATATCGGTTCCTTCCTCTCGGAGAAGAGCAGGATGGAACTAGATGAAGCACATTCATCCCCAAACTCTCCCCCTGCCCGCGCCCCCCCCCCCCCCCCCCCCCCCCCCCCCCCCCCCCCCCCCGCACAGCACACATTGAAATTATATTCACAGCGTAGAAGAACCAGGAAGAGAGCTCCCCACAAGGACCGAATGGGACCGATTTCACATCAGTTTCAGCAACAGCCTTCTGTTGCTATCTGCCTTCTCTCCAGACCCTTTTCCTGTCTTTTCAAGACGGGACTGGTCTCTCATCTGTGAGACAGGTAATAACCACGGTCCCAGCCCATTGCCGGACTGGCCCTCGGAGTGTGGAAATGCCCGTTGGGTCGGGAAACGCCGTGTCTCAGCCGACGGAAGTGAGCTGGGGAGGCCCCGCCGCCCCTGGCTTCAGCCCCGACACCAAGGACACTGTTTTCCCCAAGGAAACCGTTTCTGTTTTTCTTTCCATGAAAAAGACAAGTTAGTTATGGATGGGATGGGAAACTCACTTTATAAACTAAAGATTGCTTTTATCTCCTGAAACTTAGCTTCTGAAGAAGATTCTTTTCTACTTTTAGAGACAACGTTTGTTTATATTCTAACCGAACTTTTTCTGTTGTTGCTCAAAGCCAAAGCCTCAATTAGAGGAGAAATGAACTGTATCAAAGAACAGCGCTTTCAAGGGATCTGTTCTTGGGCAGTGCCCTGAGGGCACATGTGTCCAAGCTCCTCAGATCTTCATTGTCTGGGCCTGGGGCTGGGTCAGGTCAGTACTGCCCTCCTCCCCACCCCCCATCCACAATCCTGGGCCAAGCAAGGCCCCTGTAGACTGGGCCCAGGGTCATCTTGTGAGGACAGAGCCCAGAGGTAAGAAAGCCCGACGCCCAGTATGCAAAAGGAGCAGGCTTTCTTCCCAAAGACTCTTCTTGTTCGGTGGCCCGTGTTCCCCCACTGCAGGGGTAATGGGCTTTCAGGAAGCTCAACTCAGCAGCTTTCAACCTTTTATCACTCTCTCGAGGTGTGTCAGTAGTTACGTTGTTTCCTTGTAGCCCTGAACGTGCTGGGGTTTATGAACAATTTACCTTTCTAATAAAAAAATATATATCAGCCAGGGTGGTATATGGCTCAGAATTCTTGTGGTTGCAAGCGAGAGAAAACAAACCAAACAGCTTAGGAGGGGGAAGGGAGGGATGGGTTCTGTCACCAGAAAGATGCAGGTGGGCGCTAGGACCCAGGACCTCATGGAGCCAGGATGCTCTGTGTACCTCTCAGTCCTGGTCTCTCACTGTGTTTGTGTCTTTGTCCATGGTGACCTCCTTCTGTTGATCTGGCGTCCCTGTCCCGGTAAGGCTGGGATCACGGCTGTCAGAACATCATGGAGTCACATGCCAGCTCGCTTCCCTCACGGCTGGTTGACAATCAAGGGGCAGATCTCCAGGAGTGTGAGTGAGCCTCTGGGTCATGGCCGTCCTCCAGAACAGCCCTGAAGGGGGCAGGCAGGATGTGACGGCTCCAGTCTGGCTCTTTGGTCAACTCCTTGAGATCGATCGCTGTGTCTGTGAGGCAGAAGACTGCTCCCATTTGGCTGCAGGCTGGGGGGAGAGGGGGGTGTGTCTGTGAGCAGTTCCCCCAAAGAATGAGGGTGCAATGGTAGCATATCTGGGCAAGTCTGAGATAATAGAAATAATGGAATTTTAGCTTCTGAGCTACCTTAGGGAAAAGAGGCTACCATTTCCGGAATGCCTGTCACATGCCTCTTCACACATGCTGTCCTGTATAATCCTCAAGATAAAGGCAAAAACCCAGACCTAAGCCCTAAAGGTAGGTGTATCTCCTCATTTTCCAGCGAGGAGACTGAGATGTAGAGAGGTCAAGTGTCTTGTTCCCGGACTCACAGCACAATGGCCGGGCCAGAGTTTGAGCTCAGTTGTGTTTGATTTGAATCTTAGACTCTCAACCATCATAATATGTTGGCTTCCTCATTAATCCATCCAGAGAACAGATACATGTGTAAAGTACTTTCAAGTAAGTCTTTCTTATTCTGACTAATAGTATTGGGCCTCTGTGGTCGTTTTATTTTTTTTTAATGTTTTCTATTTATTTTTGAGAGACAGAGAGAGACAGCATGAGCAGGGGAGGGTCAGAGAGAGGGGGAGACACAGAATCTAAAGCAGGCTCCAGGCTCTGAGCTGTCAGCACAGAGCCGGATGCGGGGCTTGAACCCACGAACCGTGAGATCATGACCTGAGCCCAAGCCGGAAGCCGGATGCTTAACCGACTGAGTCACCCAGGCGCCCCTCTGTGGTAGTTTTAAAAGGTGGCCCCAAGTCCTTCGCCCACCCAGAGGCCAGCGTGAGTCTCCTCTCCTTTCCCAAGCAGGCGTGTGACCGCTCAGAACGACTGAGTCTGGTGGAAATGGCGCTGGGGGCCTTCTGAGGCCGGGTGTCCCAGTCAACTTGGGCTGCTGTCACAGAATACCGCAGACTGGGCGGCTGAAATGACAAACAGTGATTTCTCACGGTGCCGGAGCTGGGAAGTCCAAGGTCAAGTTGCTGGCAGCTTTGGTGTCACGTGAGAGAGCCTTCTTCCTGGTTTGCAGATGGCTCCGGGCTGTGTCCTCATGTGGCAGAAATAGAGACAGCGAGCTCTGGGCTCTGTCTTTTTTTTTTTTTTTTTAATGTTTTTTATTTACTTTTGAGAGACAGCTCGAGCAGAGGACGGTGAGAGAGAGGGAGATACAGAATCCGAAGCAGCCTCCAGACTCTGAGCTGTCAGCACAGAGCCCAGTTCAGGGCTCGAACCCATGAACCGTGAGACCATGACCTGAGCCAAAGCCGGACGCTTAACCAGCTGAGCCCCCCAGGTGCCCCTCTTCTGCCTATTTTGTAACTGGATTCTTTGTTTTTTGGATGTTGAGTTTGGTAAGTTCTTTATAGAATTTGGATATTAACCCTTTATCCAACGTGTCATTTGCAAATGTCCTCTTCCATCCCATAGGTTGCCTTTTAGTTTTGTTGGTTGTTTCCTTCGCTGTTCACTGCAGTGCACACCTGGAAGCGCACCCTGGCAGGAATCGAAGGTGTCTGGTCACCGAGCAACTGAAGGGCAAGGAAGATGAAATTGAGGATTGTCTTGTGTTAATGAAATAGCAAAGTAGTGATTCTTCCCTTCCTCCAGCAGGGGGGGCGGATGCGTCAGCTGCTCCATCTCCAGTCTTGCCCAGGGCGAAGTGAGACCCGTCTCCTGGCTCAGCACAGCTGCAGGGGACCCCAGCGCAGCCTGGGTCTTGGGCCCCAAGGCTGCCGAGAGCAAACCCCTGGGAGGGCCTGGGTGTAGCTGCTGCAGCAGGCTCCTCCCTTTGAGGAGGGCAGCGCCTCTGAAGGCCGTGGGACCTGACAACAAAACGCTCCTGGCAGGACCGACCACCCCACGGCAGGAAGACTCCGTCTCCCCGTAACAGGAACCCCTGGAGGAGTGCTCAGTTTCACATTGGAGGTCAGGAAGAGGCATCGCTCCCCAACCCCCCCCCCCCATCAAGGACTGGGATCCACAGGGACCCTGGTGTACTGCCTCTGTCCCTCACTTCTTTCTTCCTTCCTCTCACATCAGAATTCTACATATACATGATTTTAAAGTTTTTTGGTTTTGTTTTTTTTCTTTTGAGAGAGAGAGAGAGAGAGAGAGAGAGAGAGAGAGAGAGAGAGAGAGAGAGAACCCACAAGCAGGGGAGGAGCAGAGAGAGAGGGAGAGAGAATCCCAAGCTGGCTCGGGGCTGTCAGCTCAGAGCCCAACACGGGACTCGAACCCATGAGCCATGAGACCATGACCTGAGCTGACATCAAGAGATCAAGAGACTGACGCTTCACCCACTGAGCCACCCAGTCACCCCTTTAATGATTTTTTTAAAAATGTTTATTTATTTATTTTTGAGAGAGTGAGAGAGAGCAGGGGAGGAGCAAGGAGAGAGGGAGACAGGAGACAGAGAATCCCAAGCAGGCTCCGCACTGTCAGCGCAGAGCCCCACGTGGGGCTCAAACCCACTAACTGTGAGATCATGACCTGAACTGAAGTCAAGAGTCCAACGCTAGCCACCCCACATGATCTTGAAAGTCAAACAGTACCGTGCGCTTTACACCAATGATAACAACTGCAGAAAACAATTCCGGCAAGCCCCTGCCTGCTCTCCCGACCCTGAATTCTTCCCTTCAAACTCCCTCAGCCGCTTCTTCTATTTGCCCACATATTTCTAAGTAATGTACTCATACTCCTATGTTTTTGAATTATGGATTTAGTTGTTTTTTTGCTCTCCAGAATGGAAGATGACATGTTAACTCTTTTATCCCCCCCGACCCCCGCCGTTCCCTGCTTCTCCCTCCCTCCCCACAACATGGCAGTCCCGCAGGTTCCGATGAAAGCCACTGTGTGCGGGGCTCACGTCAGTGTCAGGAAGGGCAGAACGGGAGGAACCCGTGCATTTTCAGATTCTTATAATACCAGGTTTGCTTCCTCTTTATTGCTTCATTTCCTTCATTCCTTTCTTGCTTTTTCTATTTTAGAAACAGAGAGAGACAGAGCATGAGCAAGGGAGGGGCAGAGGGAGAGGGAGAGAGAGAATTCAAAGCAGGCTCCATGTTCAGCACAGAACCCAACAGGGGGCTCGAACTCACGAACCGTGAGATCATGGCCTGAGCCAAAATCAAGAGTCAAACACTTAACCAACGGAGTCACCTAGGTGCCCCTAAAGATTTTGTTATTTATTTTTTTAAGTTCTTTTTTTTTTAATGTTTATTTATTGGGGGGCGCCCAGAGAGAGAGGGAGAGAAAATCCCAAGCAGGCTCCATGCTGGTGCTGTCAGCGAGCACAGAGCCTGACTTGGTGCTCAATCCCATGAACCGTGAGATCGTGACCGGAGCCAAAATCAAGAGCCGAAAGCCTAACTATCTGAGCTACCCAGGTACCCCAAGATTTTAAGTAGTGTGTACACCCAACATGGGGCTTGAACCCACAATCCCTAGATCAAGAGTCTCATGCTCCTCAACCTGAGCCAGTCAGGTGCCCCAATTCTGTTTAATTTGAGAGAAAGAGAGAGACAGAGATGGAGACAGAGCACATGCGGGGGAGGGGCAGAGAGAGAAGGAGAGGCAGAGTCCAAAGCAGACTCCAGGCTCTGAGCTGTCACCACAGAGCCCGGTGCGGGGCTTGAACTCATGAACCGTGAGATCATGACCTGAGTCGAATTCGGATGCTCAACTGAATGAGCCACCCAGGCGCCCTCTCCCTAAATTTTTAAAAAATATTACTCTTTTTTAAAAAGCCAAAAGCCTTGAGACTTAGGTTCTGTGGGGTCAAATGTTCAGACCCTATGTCACGTTTTTTTCTGGAGGCATTCCTCCTGCAGCCCCCCAGACCCCCCCCCCCAACTCTCTGACCCCAGCCTGAGGGACAGCCACCACTCCGGGCTTTCCTGCACTCTTCTCCTGCATGGATCCACTACTTCGGGGCTCCTTGTCATTCTCTTTCTTGGTTTCCTCCCTTGGAAGGAGAAAGCATACGCAGGAGACAAAATTTTCTGAGGCTTTGTCTATTCTGAAAATGTCTCTGTTCTATCATTACGCTGGATTGCTAGGTTGTTAGGGAATAGAATTTACCTCTGGAAATCATTTTCTCTTAGTTTTCAAGACCATGCAGCTGCATTCTGGCTCTCAATGGTGATGCTCAGAAATCTGATGCCATTCATTCTGATTCTTGACCACTTGTTCATGGACTGCTCTTTCATTTCTGGAAGCTTTTGGATCATTTCTTCATCCTTGGTGTTCTAATATCACAATGGATTTTTTCCCCCACTCACTTTGCTGGGAATTTCAATCTATAAATCCGTGTTGTGGAACTCTGGGAAGTTTTAGATCCTTTCTTGGGTCCTTTCCTCTCTTTCATTTTCTCTCCTCTCTCTCTGAAACTGTTATTCAAATGTTGGATCCTCTGGGTTTATCTTCTACTTTTCTTACCTTTCTTCTGTTGACTCTTCCTTTGTGGTTTTCTTTGCTTTCTGGAAATTGTCCCTTAAGTTTATCTTCCACCTGCTCTATCAACTCTTTTTTCCCTCCCATCACCATCGTCTTAATTTTTAAAAGGTTTCCCCTGATGATGAGATTGTCTTTGTCTTTAATATCTTGTTTCTGTTTGGGGGACGTGATATCGTTGCCTCTGCCAGTGAGGAGACTTAATGGTTTTCAGGCATTTTCTCTGCCCTCCTGTGTGTCTCTGGGTCTTCCATTCCTTTTAGTTGTGTTTTCTTTGTTTCCGCTTCTGTCTTCCATAGCTAGCTGCGCTCCTCGGACACATGGGGATCCTTGGTTTTTCGTGCATTCATAAGAGAGAGGCTCCGAGGAGTTGTTCGGGCACCGGGGGCTTCGAGGAATAAAGCTTGTCAGCTGGTGGGTCTCCTGTGGGGTGACTGAGCCGGGATCATACATTTCATGGGGGGAAAGCCCCAACGGCAGTACTTAGAGATCCCCTTTGCTGGGGGGGACAGGAGGTTATTGTGCTTCGTTAGAGAAGAATGATCCAGCTTCAGAGAGAATCCTGGGAATGGAATGGCACCAAGAGGGTGGAGGTGTGCTCAGCATTCAGTTTACAAACTCCTACTTAATCCCGCTTAAAGTACAGTGCCTCTTGGGGCGCCTGGGGGGCTCAGTCAGTTAGTCATCCGACTTCAGCTCAGGCCCTGATCTCATGGTTCGTGAGTTGGAGCCCCGCATTGGGTTCTCTGCTGTCAGCACGGAGGCCATTTCGGATCCTCTATCCGGCCCCCTCTCTCTCTGCCCCTCCCCCACTCATGCTCTTTCTCTCTCTCAAAAATAAATAAACTTAAAAACCAAAATCGGGGCACCTGCCTGGCTCAGTCAGTTGAATGTCTGACTTTGGCTCAGGTCATGATTTCACATGGATTCAAGCCCCGCGTCAGACTCTGTGCTGCTTGGGAATCTGTGTCTCCCTTTCTCTCTGCCCCTCCCTGCTCATGCTCTGTCTCTCTCTCAAAAAATAAAACAAAACATTAAAAAAAAATCTAAAACAAAAACGAAATCCAGTGCATCTTCTCCTGCACTTGCCTGTTTCCCTGACTCACTCCTGGGGTGTGGGGAGGGGCTCTGGGGGTTTGGAAGAGGCCCGGGTCTCTAGGCTTTCAACCCGGCCCCTGTCCTGGGTCCCACCTTGGCCCCATCTTCTGCAGGAGCAGGTGCCTTTGGGTCCTCAGGGCTGTGCTTGCCCAGCTTTGCTGCCCTCCTCCTGCTGCTTCTCCTCTTTCAAACTTGAACTTTCGTTAACATCTCTAATCTCTATCATCGCTGCTCTCATTCTCTTTGTCCTTCTCGGTTGGTAATTACTTCCCTGCCCTCTTTTTCCTGGGGTCTTGAGAGAAAACAGTGCTGATCGCCATGCCCCGTCCCCCACACCGAACCAGCGGACCCCAAGTCTACTTTGTCGGGAGAGCCCAGCAGAGCCAAGCGGGAGCGTGGGCGCTGGAGCCAGACAGATCCAGGCTTGAGTTCCGCCTCCATTCCTTCACATCCCTGTGTGACCTTGGGCAAGATAATCAACCTCTCTGAGCTGCGGATTTTGTATCTGTAAAATCAGAAGAGCCCCTCTTAAGTCACAGGTGTTAGGCATCAACGCTGAAGATGCTGGCATTTCCTCCTGGGCCTATTTGAGGGCAAGGCCGTGCTCTAAGCTGCCGAACGGCCTGCCTCCCTCGAGACCCACATGAGGCAGAGAGGGCCTCTGCGTTCAGCCTGGACCCCAGGGTGAAGAAGACCCATGGAACCGAGCAACCCAAGCTGACTTCTACTGTGAGGTGAGTCAGTAGGATTCTGAGTTTGTCTGTTACTGCAACACGTAATGGGAGCTGATGACACAGCAGCAGCTGGAGGGGGGCGGGGGGGCGTCCCGGGGAAGGTCAGCCGGTGAGGGAGCCGGGAGGCAGGGCCCCTGTCATGCCAAGAGCCATACTCTTTTTCTTTTTTCTAATGTTTATTTCTTTTTGAGAGACGGAGGGAGAGCAAGCGAGAGAGATTGTGTGCACCTGCTTGAGCGGGGGAGGGGTAGAGCGAGAGGGAGACAGAGGATCTGATTTGTGCTGTCAGCACAGAGCCCGGTGCAGGGCTCAAACCCACGAACTGTGAGATCATAACCTGAGCTGAAATCAAGAGTTGGTTGGACACACAGGCCGTATTCTTTCATATATTTATATATTTTTTTAAACATTTTTTTTTAATTTTTGAGAGACAGGGCATGAATGGGGGAGGGGCAGAAAGAGAGGGAGACACAGAATCCGAAGCAGGCTCCAGGCTCTGAGCTGTCGGCACAGAGCCTGATGCGGGGCTCGAACCCACAGACTGTGAGATCATGACCTGAGCCAAAGTCGGATTCTTAACCGACTGAGTCCCCTGGGCGCCCCGGAGAGCCGTATGCTTCATGAAGCAGAGGAGGCAAGATGATTGAAATACTTACTGCTGCCCATGTGCTCGGTGTCTCTCCCTCCTCTGCATCTTTCTAGCAGGCAGCCAGTCCCTTGGTATTTCCCTGCCCAGAGGATTTTAGTGGTCAGAGCACTGAAGCTTCTGGGAGTCTGTGTCTCTTTTTGCCTTATGGAGACTCTATGACATATTCTGGAAGGAGAAGGAGAAGGATGGGCCTTTGAGAAGAGCAAGGAGGCAGAGGGAGAAGTTTTCACTGCGGAGGGAAGGGTGGGGACAGGTCCCCTGCCTGACTCTAGGTGCCGTCCGGGAGGTGATGGCTGCCAGGCACACTCGCGGAGGGGGGGCCTGACACACAGAGCTCACACCTCTCCCCCGCAATACCTACCCACCTGGGGGCGCCCCAGAGCCTGCGGGGCCCGAGGGCTGGGGTGCTGGACGGTCCTGGGCCACCCCGAGGCTGCAGTGCTAAGACTCGGACCTTGACCGAACACTGTGGGGGGGACGCTCAGTGATATGCCTCAGGTTGAATTTCTTGCTGGCTCAGTGGGATAGTGGCCTGGAGTCAGATTTCAATTGAATTAGAGAAAATAAAGAAATATGCCAAACCACCACGGCTTTGCAGTCCCTACCCACATGGCCCCATCCCACGCCTGCCAGCAAGCAAGAGGCGGCCAGCACAGGATGCCCTGTGTGACCCAGAATCTGGGGTTATACTGTGCCCTCCGCCCAGGAGTGGGTCCCCACCGGTTTTGGGGCCTCCCAAATCCTTCGTCCCAAGGTCCTTCTGGAATGGGCCATCAGAGCATTTCCTGACCCGAGGGAGGTGGGGAAGCAGGGACCTGGTTCTGGAAGCAGGGGAGGGGGTGTGCACCCAACGGTGAGAATGTAGCTTGGGCTGGGACACCCCCTCACAAAGCGGCCCATCACCCCACAACACCGCAGTGAGCAGGGCCGGCTCCTCCTCAACGCCTGCGTAAGCAGGTCACCTTCCCAGGGACCCGGCTGTGCCCCAGGCCAGTTCCTGGGGGGACCCACCCGACGCAGCTCTGGGCCACAGCCCAGCCGGGTAAGCGCATCTGGGCGGTTAAGAGGCAAATGGCCCAGGTGGTGTTTTCGGGCAGAGTCAGCTCCTCACCACAGCTCAGGAGGGTGGCTGTGATCTAGCCCCCTGAGGGCCCCCTTCGTTGTACCCCGAGCACTTTCTAGGGCCCCCCCACCGCCCCATTCCAGCTCCAGCCCAACTGAGCCGTCTCCAGGGCCCCCAAGGAGCCCCCTTCTCTCCTGCCTGTGGCTCTTCTACAGGCTGCTTCAGGCTCCGCATGCTCACTCTACTCATCCCCTAGGACCCAGCTCCTACACATCCCTCAGGACCCAGTGTGGTCATGCGCTCTAGGCAGCCCTCTGAACCCCCACATCGAGATTGGGAATCTGCTCCAGGCCTCCCCTAGCACTCTGACTTCCTGTCTTGGTCTTTGTTGTACCTGTTGTGCAGGATTGTTTCATTGTCTGGCCCCGAGGCTAGTCTGTGAGCTTTCGTTTGTCTCAGTATCTTCAGGACCTGGCGTGGAAGGGAGGGGAGAGATTGTTGGAGGGAAGATTGTTGGCAGCCGCTTTGCCTTGCCCACAAGCCTTGAGACTCCCTTGCCTTTGAAGCCCCTCAGTGAGGGAGCCGCACCCCTGCCTGGCCTGCGGATTCCCTGGGGCAGTGAAGGCAGTTGCCGCTCTGAAAGAACCCATGGAAGCCTCCAGCTCCGGACTGGGGACAGGCTGGGGCGCGGACGCCCAGGAGAGCTGGAAGCTGCGATGCTGGAGGGAAATTTCAACTGCAGCCAAGCAAAACCATGAAGGTCACAGCTGAGTGACAAGTGTGAGGCGCCTCTGGGAGCGGGGGCAGGTTCAGATGAAAGAGGGAAAACCGACAGAGAAGATGTGCCGATCCCCAATAACTGTTTCCTCCTCTTTTGCTATAATGAGCATTTAACTAAACATACGGCCCTCCTGGGCGCCCTGGTGGCTCAGTTGGTGAAGCATCTGACCTCGGCTCAGGTCAGGATCTCACAGTTCATGGGTTCGAGCCCGGCGTGGGGCTCTGTGCTGATGGCTCAGAGCCTGGAGCCTCCTTCGGATTCTCTGTTTCCCTTTCTCTCTGCCCCTCCCCTGCTCTTGCTCTCTATCTCTCAAAAATAAACAACCATTTAAAAAATTTTACACATATGGCCCCCCAGAAGAAAATCGACATTTTCTGGCCTCTCGTTGCTGGATGATGTGATTCGACTGTGGCCAATGAGAAGAGACATGTTGTATGACTTCCAAAACGTGCCCTTAAGGGAGGGTCCAGGCCCTTCTCCCAGGGTGACCAACTTGTCCTGGTTTTCATGAGACTCTCCTGATCTTAGTCCTGCAGATCTCACGCCCTGGCAAGTCCCTCAGTCCTGGTAAGCCCCTCACACCCCTCGCCCCTTCCTCCCGCGGGGGCAGGAGCCTGTGAGCAGCCAGCTGGGAACCTCAAGGTGCGGCCAAGGGCTGGTGATCACACAGGACCCGCCTGGCGGGTGGTGCTGACATGACACCTGGACTGTGTGACTCCCGTAGTCCTGAGTCTGAATCACCTGAGCCCGGATCACTCATCACTCCCTCTGAGCTTCCGTTACTGGGGAGAAAAATAAACATCCGTGTTGTTTAAGCTTCTGTTCAGTAGGGTTTTCTGCTGCTTGTAGCCACACGGGATCCTGATGGTATAGACACGGGACAGGAGCCTTGGTGGATGCCAGGGTGCTGGAAATCAGCTGGGGTGGGCCGCAGTCATGTGGGGGGGCAAGGTGGGGCTCGGCCTGGAAATGTCTGGGGTCTTCCATGGAGGGGCCTCAGGGCTTCCCGCCTCACCGAGGGCTTCCGTGACTCCTGCTCTTGCCTCCTTCGACAAAATGGTTCCCTTCTGGAAAGCGATTTGAACACCAAGAATTCTTCTTCTTCTCCTTCTCCTTCCTCTTCTTGTTTTTATTTATTTATTTATTTTTGAGTGAGAGAGAGAGACAGAGTGTGAGGGAGGGAGGGGCAGAATCCGAAGCAGGCTCCAGGCTCTGAGCTGTCGGCACAGAGCCTGAAGCAGGGCTTGAACTTGCGAACCGTGAGATCATGACCTGAGCTGAAGTCGGACACTTAACTGACTGAGCCCCCCAGGCCCCCCCAGAAAGCCTAGAGTTCTTAAAGGAACAGACCCGCCGTCCTGCTCTGCCTCTCTCCCTCACCAGCTGTTTAACTACTTCTTGCCCATTTATGTGT
>NC_043708.1:136104968-136117632 GCF_006229205.1 Suricata suricatta
GGGGGGGGGGTTGCCAGGCCAGGAAAGAGGGCGCAAGCAGGGTTATGTGCAGGGGCGGACTCCGTGAGCCTGGGGGTCGGGATTTCCCTTCTGGCCCGTGCCTGCGTGCCTTGGAAGGTACTAGCAGAGCCCCATGCTGGGGGAGTGACTGGGGCTGGCCCTCCCCGCCTGACTCTTGAAGAGACGGCTGTGCTGTATCTCATCCTGGCCATGTCCTGTTTGTGCCTCAGTTTCCTCGTCTGCATCTCGGGGAAATCATGAGCCTCCTTCATGGATATTGTGAGGGGGGATGCTAACCCTCCATCTAGCGTCTCTGCTGGCATGGCTATGCTGGCCGTTCTGGCCCTGGGTGTCAGTTTAGCTGTGCATCAGGGCTGAGGTCCTGTGAAGGCCTGATGGGCGCTTGAGGACCCACTTCCAACATGACTCACCCACAAGGCTCTGGCAAAGAGACGCCAGCGCCTTCCTACACGGGCCTCTCCCCAGAGCTGTTGAATACCTTCACCCCACCACAGCCAGCTTCCGCCAGAGTGAGGGACCCACGAGAGTGGATGAAGTGGAAGCCATGATGACTTTTAGAACCTGGCCTTGAAGTCACCTGCTGTCATTTCTTGCTGTATCCTTGTGGCTACCCAGGCCAACCCTATTTAATGCTGGGGGGACTCTGCAAGGATGCGCTTGCCCGAAGCCGGAGATCCCTGGCACCATCTTGGAGGCCGGTACCTCAAGGACCTCGCTGGGGTGCGCGACCAGTCCCGGAGCCACCTGGAGCCTGACTTCCCGTCCTGCGATAGAAGAGGGCCTACTGTTAGGGTTCTACCCACAGCCCAAAGCATCCCGACATCCCTTCCCCAAAGTTCTTGGCTTAAGGTAGCCGGAGTTGGATTCTGTGATTTCCAACCAAGGCCCATGTCTGATTCCAGAGACGAAGCCTGGCCCGTCAGCCTGGGTTAGGGGAGAGGGAAAGGCAGGCTCTGTGGTTCTTACTCTGCACCTCACAAATCTGACCTGGTCTTTTGGGGTTCAAGAACAAGCACCGTGAGGGGAGCCAAAGCCTGGGGATTTTTTTATACACCCAAATAATCATGCTTAGTTAAAAAGAAAAATGCTTTGCTGTAATGATCTGACTCCGGTTCTGCCTGCTTCTCGAGCGAGCAGAGTGCCCGAGTCTCTGGAGGAGACAGAATCCTTCTCCTTTCTTTGCTCCCGAGATTCCCGTCTAAGTTTGGAATTGGGCCAACCTTAGAAGAGATTCCCAGGCTCAGTCCCTTGGATGGCCAGCAACGAGGGGCACCTCTGAAGTTTCTCCCACGGGCCAGGAGAACACTGAATTTACACAAGTCTGGTCTCCTCCGGCGAAAGGTCGGCCAGAAACCAGGAGTCCGTGCGCTCTCTGTTGCCTTCATGTGGGCTCTGGCAAGCTTTCACTCTTGAGGAGGAGAAGCCTTTTTGAACTCACCCCCTTCTGAGCTTGCGGGCCAGCTGCAGCTAGCAGCATGGTAGCTGGGGGGCCCCCAGAAGCTGGGACAGACGTCCCTGCCGGGCATGGAAGAGCCTCACCCCCACGCAGTCTCCTGTATTCTGCTGGGTCCCAAGTCACACACGTAGAGGGGAAGGCTCGGGTGGTGTGGGGGGGACCTTATCTAGGCTCATCTTCATCCAGCCCTCTACTCCCCTTCAACTCAGAGAAGCTGTAGTCATGTGGGAAAACAGATCATTTCTTAGAATCAAGGACTGTTTAGCATTGAACTCCGTCACTGTAGCGAGGGCTTGGGCAAAGGGGTGTAGTGGGAGAGACGCAGCAGACAGGGTGGGGGGCCTGGCTGCCGCACGTGGCTGGTGTGCGCTTGGACAGCTCCCTTCCTGCCAAGGTCTGGTTTACTTCTTTGAAAAGAGAAGATCGTGAATCACAAAATGTTAGATTGAAAAGGGCCAGGGACGTTCATCTGGGGACCGAGTGTGTAAAGTAGAATGTGTTTGGCTGTGGCTAACAGAAGGCCCAACAAAAACTAGGTTAAACAACAGAAACTTATTACACCATCTAGCAAGGAGTTCAGCTGTTGGGCGGGTCCAGAGTTGGTTAATTCGGCAGCTCTGCGATCATACTCCGGACAGCAATGACACGGGCTCTTTCCTTTCTAGATATTTATTTAATTTCTTTAAATTCGGGTTAGTTAACATACATATAGCACTGGTTTCAGGAGTGAAACCCCAGTGATTCAACACCTACACTTCCATACCACACCCAGTGCTCATCCCAACAAGTGCCCCCCTTAGTGCCCATCCCCCATGTAGCCCATCCCCCACTCCCCTCTCCAACCCTCACTTTGTTCTCTGTATTTGAGTCTCTTATGGTTTGCCTCCCTCTCTGTTTTTATCTTAGTTTTCTTTCCCTTCTCCTATCTTCATCTGTTGTGTTTCTTAAATTCCACATTCGAGTGAAGTCATATGGTATTTGTCTTTCTCTGCCTGACTCATTTCGCCTCGGGCATAACACCCTCCAGTGCCATCCACATTGCTGCAATGACAAGATTTCATTCTTTTTGATCGCCGAGTAATATTCCATTGTATCTATAAACCTCATCTTCTTTATCCATTCAACGGTCAATGGACATGTGGGCTCTTTCTATACTTCGGCTATTGTCGATAGCGCTGCCGTAAACATCGGGGTGCATGTGGCCCTTCGAATCAGCATTTTTGTAGCCTTTGGATAAATACCTAGTAGTGCAATTGCTAGGTCGTAGGGTAGTTCTATTTTTAGTTTTTTGAGGCACCTCCACACTGTTTTCCAGAGACACAGACTCCTGCCATCTCTGCACCTGCTGTCCGTGGATGCCGACAGCAGCCCCGCATGCCGTCCAGGCAGCTGAAACGGCCTGAGTCACTCCAGGGGCAGGTGATGGTTAGATGTCCCTCCAAAGGTCTTCCTCAGAGGGAGGAAAACTTTCCCAGAAGCCCTCTCTCCCACCACCACCTGCCCCCGCCCGACGGCCCCTGACCACCCCCGCCCCCCAGGAGCTCACTGACCGGCTCGGGAAGGGGTGAGCAGCGCATGAAGGGAGGAGAGAAGAGGTGAGGCCGGAATGGCAGGTGTGTAGGAAACAGGCCACGGCGGCCACCACAGCTCAGCTTCTCTGGTAGGTGGGGACCCACGGTTAAGAGGGGTTTCAACAAGTCGAGCCACAAAGAAATTGGTGGCAGTGGGGGCCCAGCGCGGTTCTGACTGTAGACTCACTCTTTCATTAAAACCTGCTGCACCTGGCCTGACTGACCTCTAGTTCGGAATGAAAACTCTGGTTGTCTGTGCAACCCTTTCCCTCTAGAATCACCTTACACCCCTGGCAGGTCTGAAATGGAATTCTCTAGAGCTCACCCGGGGGCCCTTGACCTTGGTCCACCTCCTCCTTGGCAGAGCCCTTGGGCGAAGCTGTACAGTGGCTCAGAGCCCTCTGGGCAGACGGAACCAAGGCCAGATGCCACCACTGCCTCCTCTGCCACTTCTTGACCCCAGCAGACCTCCCGCCCCCTCCCCCCCAACCCCCCGCAGCAGCTGGAGGCCAGACCCTCCACCCGAGTCCTCAATGGCCAGCTTGGCAAGTGGAAACCACTGGAGGTTTCTCAGGTGGAGCAGTTTTTTTTTTCATGTTTTTATTTATTTTTGAGAGACAGAGACAGCGTGAACAGGGGAAGGTCAGAGAGAGAGGGAGATACAAAGTCTGAAGACAGGCTCCAGGCTCTGAGCTGTCAGCACAGCTGACACGGGGCTCAAACCCACGAACTGCGAGATCATGACCTGAGCCGAAGCCGGATGCTTACCTGACTGAGCCACCCAGGCACCCCCGGTGGGGCAGTTTGAAAGGAGGGAGTTGGTTACAAAGGTGTTGGGGGTCGTGGGGGAACCAAAGCATGACAGGGGTGCTACCCAGGGACCAGGAAGCTGCCCCAGGAGCCCATGCACCTCATTGCTGAGCTGCTTCCTCCCCACCCCTCACCCCTGCTGCCACCACCCCGACTGCATGCGGCCAAGCCAAAGTGGCTTTGTCCTGTCTTCTAACCTCCTTGGCGCCTCCCCTGGCTGAACCCGGCTAGAAGCCAGCTGGTCATGGTTGGGAGAGGGACAGAGTCAGCGGACCTACATCGCATGTGGAACAGAAACCTGTAAGATGAAGACTGAAGGCACAGATTTCAGAGTCAGAGAGGCCTGGGTTTATTTACGTCCCTTTTCTGTGACATTAGGCAAGTCACCTCGCTGATGTGGGCTTTAGTTTACTCTCTTGTACAAGAGGAGTGACTACACATCTATCTCGGAGTATTGGTGTGAAGGCTTGAAAGAAAATTATTATAAATAATCACTTAGCACAGTGGCCAGAAGCTTAGAAGAGTTCCTGAACATAATCCCCGCACTTCAGGGCCTTTGTGCTCTGTATTTACTATGACATCTTCCTGGAATGTTCTTTCCTATATTTTTGTATCTTGTCACTTCTGACTCATCCTTCTAGTCCACATAGGACACTTGGTTGTGAGCAACCAAAACCTGGACCCAGAGAGACTTACGCAAAAGCAGAAGTCTTTGTCTATTAAAGCTGGAAAGTCCCAACGTAGGGCTGACTTCAGGTATGGCTTGATCAGGGGCTCAACCAATAACATCGGTCCTCGTTAAGTCTGGACTGGCTCCTGTGGCTAGCTCCAAGTCAACTTCTGTGGTTGGGATAGTGGTACTCCCTAAATATTCTAACCAATTTTGAGCTGGTACCAAGGGTGACTGGCTTTCCAGAGGAAAATTAGGTATAATTTCTAAGGAGGATGAATGGGTGTCAGGCAAGGAAAACAGCTCTCCACTCACGTGTTAGCTCAGGGAAAACTTCCTTGTGTTGACTCCCCTGTGTCCAAGATGGAGTCACTTCCTGCTGTGACGTACACTCCGAGCTCCTGGCCCGTCACAGCTTAGCTGGTAACTGTACTCCTGTGAGGCTGAGTGAGGCCTGCCTCCCGGCCCGGATCACAAGCTCCGTGGTGGCCGGGCTATTTGTCATCGTTGTGTCTTCAGTGCCCAGCCCAGTGCCTACACGTGTAGGTACGGTAGAGTGCGCACACGAAGCGATGACTCTGGAACCCTGGTTGGGATGAGGCCCAGCCTGGTACCTACTTTTTCTACCAGCTACTGAGACCAGAATCTCCACCCTCCCCACCCACCCCCCTCCAGTCTTCTCTCCCCTGCGAGCAGCTCCAGGACACTTCGACGGGACACAGCTCCCCAGAGAAGAGAATGGCAGTTTTCCCATGAGACCAGGGGGGTGGGGGGCTGAGACCCAGAACTCAGGAAGGGTGGTTCAGGCCAGCAGAAGCGGCGTGATGAACCAGGGGCGGAGGCAGGAGAGGGGGTTACTCTGGATCAAAGGCTCTGAGGGGAGTGATTCATGATCATTGCGGCTGACATTTAAAAAGCCCCAAATATTTTTGGTAACCAGCGTGCGGCTCTGCATTTTGCCTCACATTTATCCTGGGAATGGAGCAGCCCTAGCTGGGCTGGGGTGTGTCATATTTCACTTTCTGCTTCTCAAGCACCAGTCACGTTTGGCTCCTCAGTTTCCCCGCACGTAACTTGTTACCACCGGACTGTATTTTTGTGGAAGCTCTCCCACGGTTGGGACAAGCTGGCCTTCGGTGTCAGACGGGGCAGAGTCGTGACCTGGTGGTGCCGTCCTCTATCTGTGTGTCCTAGGGCAAGTTACCTAACCTCTCTGAGCCTCCGTTTTCTCTCCAGTAAAGTGAGGGTGATAATGCCAACCTCACAGGGCTTTGGGGAGATTTAGATGGAGATGTTTCTGTGTGGTGGGAGTTCAGGTTTAGCAGAAGCTGTGGCCGGAGGGCGAGGGTGCTGTGTGAGGGAGGAGAAGGGGAGAAGCCACAGGGCTCGGGGATCTCTCCCTTCTGCCGACGGTGGGCATGAGTCTGAGCGCCCAGAGAAACTGTGGACTGAGGTTGCAAGGGCTCCTTGCCCAGATATAAACTGGGAGACACAGGGCACAGACAGCGTGGCTTCAGGGCCTAGGAGACAATGTGACACGTCGGGTGTGTGTGTGTGTGTGTGGCAGGGGATGTGTGAAGGAAATGGAGGGTCACCGACCAGCCTGATTTGCCTGCTACTAGAGGTTCCCCAGGACACAGGACTTTCAGGAGGGCCTTGGGTGAACGGTCCCCCTGGAAATGTGACTTTTTCCCATTCTCTCGGAGCCCATGGTCGGTCACCCTGGATGTGTGCCTTTTCCCCAGTTGCCCGGGGCCTGGAGGGGCACTGGTACATTGAGGACCCCAGGGCCTTGGCTTCCCAGCACTGGGAGTCAGTGCTAGGGCCCCAGAGCCGGGGACAATGGTGGGGTGACCTCACTACCTCACCTCAGACCCCCGTTCATACACTCCCAGAGCTAACTGGACGTGTCCTCCTTGTAGGAGGCTCGAGGGCCACTTTGGTCGAGCCGGAAGGGCCAAAAACTGTGGGTTCTGACTACCACGGTGATCCAGGCGAGGCCTGGGGAAACTTGGTTCCATATAATGGCCAACCCGGTACCTCCCACTTCGTGTAGTTTTTGGCATCGTCTGATCGGTGATTGATGGTCCACAGCACCACTGCTTTGCTTTGAATCTGGCCACTTTAGAGGAATCTTTTATCTTAATAACTGTTGAGCTGATTTCTAAGTATCTTGGAGAGAAGCTATGTTATCTGCTATTAATGATAAATGTTACCTCCGGGCTCAGTATCTGTCCTCGAATTTCTAAGTCATGTCTCACTGCACTTCTCAGAACATGTGGACGGCTTTGGAGAAAAGCTGCCAGACTGCTTGCCCTTTGTGTCTGGATTCCATTAATTATGCTCCAGGCAAGGGCTTCTTGGTTTTAGAACAGACACTGTCTAGAAGTAGACCCACTAAGTCTCAGCCCTGGAAAGCTTTCTCGTGCTTCACTATTAAATATCCTGAAAGCTCTTGGCTAGAAAGAAATACACTTTACTATATTAAAGAAGCATCTTCCTATCTTTAAGAGTCTTTATATGGGCGCCTGGGCGGCTCAGTCAATTAAGTGTCCAACTTCAGCTGAGGTCATGATCTCGCGGTCTGCGAGTTTGAGCCCTGCATTGGGTTCTGTGCTGACAGCTCGGAGCCTGGAAATTCTGTGTCTTTGGATTCTGTGTCTCCCTCTCTCTCTCTCTGCCCCTTCCCCACTCATGCTCTCTCTGTCTCTCAAAAATAAATAAACATTAAAAAAATTTAAAAGAGTCTTTATAAAGGACGGTTATTGGGTTTGATTAAAGACCTGCATCGGCCATGGTTCTAAAATACCTCAGTGTCTTTTTCTTTAAAATGAGGGCAGGGGTATGGAGCACCTGGTGGCTCAATTGATTAAGCATCTGTCTTCAGCTCAGGTCATGATCTTGCAGTCCATGGGTTCAAGCCCTGTGTTGGGCTCTGTGCTGACAGCTCAGAGCCTGCAGCCTGCTTCAGATTCTGTCTCTCTCTCTCTCTCTCTCTCTCTCTCTCTCTTTCTCTCTCTCTCTCTCTGTGTCAAAAATAAATAAACATTAAAAAAATAAAAATCAAGGCAGGGGTAGAGGAGCAGGCGGGGTAACAGGTATGAGGACTAATGAGCTCACACAGGTGTGGTGCTCAGTAGAGAGCCTGTCACGGTCAGGCTGGCAGCTGTCACAGGTCCAGGTGGGAGGGTGTCTTGACACCGCTCTCCCCCTCCTGTGGCCCCGCTCCTCCCTGCTCCTCTCGTCAGGGAGGCGTGACCAACAGCGATCTCAGCCCCAGAGGCCAAACGCTTTTTGAGGTGGAGTTTTGCTGAGAATCACAGGCTGGTGGTTGGGAGGCCGGGTAGGTTGGGATGAGCCCCCCAGGGAAAGACCCGGAGCTGGAGGACCTCGGGTATCCTGGCCGTGAGCCATCTGGCTGGGTGACCTCAGCTGTCACCTCACCCTCTCAGGCCTGTTTCCTAAGGACATGATCTCTGAGGCCTGTCCCACCGACAGGGGTGGTAGAGGAGGCCCAGGACTGAAACTGGGTGGATGGAGAGGGGAGGGGCTCTGGGTCCAGGGAGCAGGAGGCGAGAACTGTTCTGAAATACAATGTGAGCTGCAGGAGAAGACCCTGTGGTTGTGTCCTGGGACCCCAGATTCTTCCCACAAGTTCCGCCATGCTTCTCTGTCCTACACACGCATCAACAGTGCACTTTTTAGAAGCAATAGACAGGACCAATTGCATAACTCATGGGGCCCGGCGCAAAATGAAGATGTGCAACAATTATAAAGATGATGACTGCTGAGCATTAGACCAATAGTGGGAACCTTTCTGAGCACAGGGTCCTGTGACTCGCAGGCGTCATGCCCACGAAGTCAGCCCTGGGAGTAGGGACAGACACCCCGGGACACTCGGTAATAGGAATTTGGGACAAGGAACTTTCATGGAGCGGTGGAGACCAACAGGGTAGTCGTGGCTGTGAAAATGGAAACCGAGGCTCCCAAAGCCGTAGTTGTAGCATCAGAGTGAACCTTGTCTGCGGGGCCAAGGTGTCAGGATGGAGAGATGGCCATAGAGGTGTCTGGGACTGTGGTATCCGTCTGCGATGCTCCCCTTCTTGTTTTTTAAAGAAATTAACCAATAAGTACCCACTTTTGCTAACCTAATGGAGCTGGGTTTCTGATAGTTACAATCAAAGTTGGCATCTTTAAGAAACTTGGACTTTATCATTGGTGGGAAAGGTCTGACCCCCTTGCCTAGTGGGGAACGGGGGATGGAGCCAAGGCATAGGGCATGACAGTGTGTGGGTGCTGGAGACCGAGCCGGTTGTGGGAAATGAAGCAGCCTGAGATTCTGGGTCATTTTGAGGAAGGAAGTCACATTGGGTTGTTAGTCCCAGGCTCTAGGTGAGCTACAATACCAAGATCTGGAGCCAAATGGGGGCGAGAAATGCAGGTGCACACCTAAATTCTGAAGGAAGCGAACAGTTCTGGGGACTTAGTCCTCACCATTCTGGCCTCCAGGGGGCGCTCCTCCCCCCCTTACAGTTCTGGCCTAACTGGTCATTCGTGTGAGAAAGGGTGAGGTCCTTGTCTGCAAAAGGCTGGAGCAATGAAATATACTTTTACTAAAGGTGTGGGAGTACCGAGAGAGAAAGAGAAGGGGGCCCTGTGAATCTGGAGAAGATGACCAGGGAAGGCTTGCATCTGGGGCTGGGTCACCTCTTATCCCGGGGTAGAAGTGGGTATCCAGGCAGCTCCCCTTCTCAGTCCTTCAGCTTTGGCTGAGCTCTTGCTATGTTTTCATCCGTTCTGGAAGTGGGATGTGGTGGGACATACCATGCAATTCAACTTTTAAGAGTCCATCCCACAGGAAAAGATATATATAAGGACGTTCACTGCAGCTCTGTTTGGGATACTGTAATAGCTGTGTGTTGGGTGTGTGTGTGTGTGTGCGCACACTACGTTTAACAGGTCTGGAAGCATATGGTCGAAACTTAACAATAGGGAAGGAAGGAAGTGGGGAAGGAAGAAAGACTTTCCTTTTCCTCTGCACACTTTATATACTCCTGCTTAGTCTGAGTTTTAAAAATTATTTTCCCAGCATGGATTCACGTGCAAATTATAGAATGTGTAATTTTAAAATGACATTTAAAAAAAGTCACATGATTCAGATTTGAAAAAGAAATTAACCGGATGATGTGTGAGGCGTAGGTTTGTAGGGATATTGATCCGCTTGGTGATTTCACGTCTTCCAGAGGTTTCCAGCGGTCTGGGGTAGGCCTGGAGGAATGTGGTGTCAAAGGGACCTGGGAGAAGGCAGTAAGCTAAGGAGGGTGTGGAGGCTCCGTAGTTGCTCTGGGCATTTTACATCAGCGAGCCTGTTTAATCTCTGTGGGGTAGATAGCACAAATCCCAGATTTACAGGGGAGGAAAGCAGCTCTGAGAGATGACAAATGGCAGGGCTGGGATTCCGACGCCCGGGGCACAGGAGCTCTCCCACTTGCGGCTGCTTCCAGCCCAGTTCAGTGAGGAAGGCGAGGGGAGACCCGGATGGGGACCTGGGTGCCTGCAGCACAGTCTTTGAATGGCCGACCCATCTGGGTGCAAAAGGCAGGAAAGCAAGGAAGGAGGACTGGCTGACAGGGATTGGTTGCGTTGGCAGAGGTGTGGGAACAGATGTTGGATAAGCTGTGCAGAAATCCAAGGCGTCGGTCTCTAAGGGCCAGGAGGTGGGCTGTGAGCGCCTGCGCCGGGTCGCCTGGGAATGACTGCGGAGGTGAGAGGCGCTGGGCCCTGGCCCCTGCACCGTGGTTCGTCTCCTTTCCCAGCCCACTGACCTCGTGCCTGGCCCTGGGAGGAAGAACCCAAGTAGACTTTCAGCTGCAACTCTGAGCCCTGTGCATGTCAAGCAGCTCCGCCCGGTGGGGGGCACACTGGGGGGAATGAATGGGCGATGGTGGTGGAGGGCGACCGCGTGGCTGGTATGGTGGGGGTTGCCTCTCCTCCAGCAGGATCGAGATCGTTCAGGAGCTCCTTAGACCTCCCAGTGGTGGGATTCTTCGTTAGGGGCCTGGGAGTCCTGAGTGAGCTAGCGGCTGGCCCATGCCAGCGGTTTGGGTCGCTTCTGTCAATGTGTCTCTATTCTGTCCACTGTCACTGAGGCCCAGGGAAATGGGCTTCATAGGGTGAAGTGTTGAGGGACCTCCGGGTGCAGGTTTGGGCTGGGGAAGGTGGGGGCAGGGTGGATTTGAGGGTAGGGCTTGGAGCTGAGATGGGGAGGGGGCCTGTGACTTCCTGGAGCGTCCCAGGTATAGTTCCTGAGTGTGGAAAGCAATGAGCGGGGGTTGCTCTCTGTGACCCCAGCAGCAGGCAGATGACTCCTTTCCTGTCTGTCCCTGCATCCTTTTTAGCCTTAGGATCCCCACATGGCAGAGCTGGGCATCAGTCAACACTGCCATCCAGCAGGTCTCTGACCAGACTGCCATCACCCAGGCAGCCGGCAGAGTGGGCTCAGGAAAACGCAGCCCCATATCCCTTAATTAGCACAAGACTCAGAAGATCTTCAAGGATCGGCTAGGACACCAAGGCGCTGCCTTCGAAGGGAAGGGCGGGAGAGAGCTGGAAGAGTCTGGAGCCTGAGTAGGCAAGGTCAACGCCTGGAGTCTTGAAGGCCTCACTTCTTGGGAGGGGAGGGGGCAGGGCAGAGGGCGTGTGATAGACTTCCATGCACTCTGGTGGTGCAAAGCGTTCTCTTCATGAATCACTCTTTATTTAGAAAGGCCCAGATTATGTCCGGAAAATTAACCTTCTTAAATCTGCAGAACAGAGGCAGAAAACACTGTCCAGTTTAGGTGGAGTAAGGGGTGACAGTGAGAGTCTTTTCCTATGTCTTTCAAGACATCATTGAACTGGTGATACTTTTATGAGGTAGGGAAGCGTAAATACAAGTACTGCTTAACGTGCTTAAATTTGATAATGGAGTCGCGTGCCAGGGGCTCGGGCCAGCTTCCTAGTAAAGAGGGCCACTGGCACCAAGCCGCTCTCGGGTAACCCGGACTTTGTGCCCCTCCGCCGCCGTCGGGAAACCGCCTGGCGGGCACCTCGGGCCCGGAAGACGGCTGCGGCTCCCTGGCTCCCTGGGGCTCTGGCGGCGCAGGGGACCCGGCACCTGAGCCGGTGCCGCCGTCCCAGCGCGACGGCAGGGACTCCAGTCCGGAGTTCGCCTCCGGGGCTTCACAGCAGCCCGCCCGAGGCGTGGACGGCGGCATCTCTGGGTCGCGGCGGGGCCGCTTTAGGAAAGGTGTGGACGGCGGGAGAGGAAAGGAGGGGGTCGGTCTCGCTTGGATCTCCCCGGACCGGGAGCCACACGGAGAGGGAGAGTGGGGGCAGGCCCGAGGTGGGCGCTGCGGGGTACGTGATGGACACCCAGGGGCGTCGTCCTCCAAAGGGCTGGGGTTGGAGCCTCAGGCACAGAGAGGTTATGTGACTCGCCCAAGGTCACACCGCGAGCTCGTGGTGGTGTTTTGGGTGAGCTGCGGTTCCGGCAGCGCCTCGCAGGCCCCACTCTGCACGGCCGTGCCCGCAAGCCGGGAGCCTTAGGAGTGCTGGGCGCAGGTGAGAGGAGGAAGGCGTCCTCCGCCTGCTACGAAACGTAGCTTTGAGTCGCCAGCGCAGCCAGGCGTTGGCGCTCCAGGTCGGCGAGCGAGCGAACGCACGAGCACTGCGGCCGCGGCTCAACGCCCGGACCCCACCCGCCCGGGACCGGGCGTTCGGGCGCCTTACGTGCCCACCCCCTGCCACCACCCCAAACGGAGGCCCTTCCACCGGCCTCGTTAGTGAATGAGAGGTCCAAGGCTCAGCGATGGTGGCCTGACCGAAGGCATGTAGCTGCTAAGTTAAGGAACCGGCGGTCTGGATTCTTGGGGCCTCAGGCCCGAGGCGGTCGTGTGTCCTTGGGCGAGTCTCTTTCCTCCTCCCAGCAGCCCGGCCGCGCGACCCCGCCCGTCGTGGCTGCGCATGCTCAGTCTTTCCCGGCGCGGGGAGGTGGCGACGGGCGCCCCGGCTGCTTTGCATTGACGCCAGCACCCAGTGGAGGTCACCGCTGGGGGCTGGGCGCGGCGCGCTGCCCGCAAGACCCGGCGCGGAGCC